>NC_066625.1:63955618-64259588 GCF_025201925.1 Gopherus flavomarginatus
AGTAGCAGAAGGATTTTTTTTAATGCAATTTGGTGCATTCCAGAGGCACAAATTGAAACTTTGGAGTCATCTTTAAGAGGCAGGCTATAAGTCATCTCGAGTACAATACTGGCTTGGCAGTGTCTAGAGCAGGGGTCGGCAACCTGTGGCATGGCACGCAAGCTGATATTTACTGGCACGCTGCTGCCGGTCGCCAGCCCTACTCAGCCTGCTGCTGGTATGGAGTTCTGGCAGCTGGCCCTTGCCAGCCGGGGTCTCAGCCGCCGGCCCTGCTCAGCCCGCTGCCGGAACCCCCGGCTGGCAGCAGCTGAGTGGGGCCGGCAGCCGGGACATTGGCTGGCAGGAGCCGGCGGCCGGAACCCCAGGCCAACAGCAGGCTGAGCCGCTGCCTGGTCTGGGATTCTGGCTGCCGGCCCCTTGCCAGCCAGGGTCCACTAGCCTGCCAGCGGCTGGTATCCCAGGCCGGCAGCAGGCTGAGCTGGGAGACCAGCTGCCGGGCCCGCTCACCTCGCTGCTGATCTGGGGTTCCAGCCGCCTGGCCCCCTGCCAGCTGGGATCCAGGCCTCTGGCCTCCTCAGCCCTCCTGCCGGCGTGGGGTACCAGCAGCCAGCCTAGGGCTCAACTTCTGGCCTGGTCCCAGCGCTCTGCAGCCCTTATAAAAAATTACACTGCAATTAGCTTAAAAACTTGAAAACTTAAACACTTTTTATGTTACAGTAATCGTTAAAAAATGTAGAATGCTAATAAATACATAGTTTTGATGAAACAAAGTAGTTGTACTTATGTGCCTGTGCTTAATTTGTGTTTTTGATGATTTACCTTCTAAAAAAATCTTGCATGTCTCGTACCCCTAGAAAGGGCATCTCGCAGCCCCAGGGGGTTCGTGCACCCTAGATTAAGAACCACTGCACTAAACTGATAAGATCTGCATTTTCATTTAATTTTAAATGAAGCTTCTTAAACATTTAAAAAACCTTATTTACTTTACATGCAACAATAGTTTAGTTATATATTATAGACTTAGAGAGAGAGACCTTCTAAAAACTTTAAAATGTATTACTCACATGCAAAACCTTAAATTAGATGAATAAATGAAGATTTGGCACACTACTTCTGAAAGGTTGCCGACCCCTGGTCTAGAGAGAGGAGGAAGAGCATCACCAGAGGAAGGAAAGTCTTTCACTTGGACACTGGGCACATATTTTTCTCTGAGTGCTTTGGGATTTTTAAACTTCCTTGGGAGAAGCTACAGGGGGTGGCTTGTGCATGCAGAGCCAGTGGTGAACTAAGATTATTATTAATAATCTGGAAGAACAATAAAGGACAACATTTTGGAACTTGTGTATATATATATATAGAAACATCTCGTTGTTCTTCTCGTATGTAATCTCTGTAGGAGGGAGTACATGGGAGCACAGCAGAACGATTCAAGATTCTTGATTTCCGGACAAGTGTATGTTCTCCTCTTTTAAGTTGGCTATTGGATAGTTATCTCTAATCAGTCTGTGGCAATCTGGCTCCTTTGCAGCACTCAGACAGTGGAAGGGGCAAATTCTGACTCTGAATGGCCAGCAAAGAGTTCCCTTGGTGGAGCAAAGCTCTTCAATGGGCTAAAACTGGTGGAGGCAGCTCTTGTACCAGCCATCACTCTCCCATGCTAGAGTGGGCAATGTGTCGGGGGTGGGAAGAGAGCTCAGTATATTAAAGCACAGAATGCTTCAACTAATCTCTAAGATTTTGTTTGGCTCTTAGACTGTGGAAGGAAACCAAGGAAATGCACCGAGACATTTTAGGCCCAATAAAGGCCTTAATAACATTTAACTAAACAGAAGCATATTCCAGTATTTAAGAAAAACTCAGCAGCCCAATAATTGTTTTCATTTAATTCAATATCTTAATGTAATTATCCCTCCAGGTATATACACATTTATTTCCTAATGGATTGTAGCAGTGACAGAACCCACTTTCTTTTCAATATGGGGCTCGCTTTTAGTCACTGTTCCGATTCCGAATTCTATAGTTGTCCCCAGATGAATCCCTAAGAGATGGCTGTTTGATATTTTGCCACAGAAGCTTCAAGGACCGATGGGTCTGGTCACTGTAAAAAGGGATTTGATCTTCTTGCTTGCACACCTTACCTGTGTGTTTCTCGTGTTTCTCAACAGCTAAGTGAATGCTGCCAGTAAGTACACGGTCTCCTTATGGTTGAAGGGATTCATGATTGTCCAAGCATGGTCAGAAAAATGTCAAGTGGAAACTTTGCACTTAGATAGTAAGCTTTGTGTCTGGCACATTTGCTGCCTCCTGCATTTTTAATAAACTATAGGAATGGGAGCAATTGTTCATATTTGATTATAAGGAAAGATATTTGTAAAGAGCGAAAGGTCAGACTGACTAAAAGTTAAAAAAATCACCATGTTACCAGGAAGAAAAATATCCCTGTTAATTGTCTATCGACAATTGTAAAATGTTAATGGAATCATTGCGTAGTTTATAACATATAATGTAACAGTGCCTAAGGGGAAAGACTAATGAGGAGCTGAGCCATTGCTGGCACTTGCGTTCAGGCAATTTAACTTTCACTAGAGACCTTTCTGTTACAAGGCTCTGATATCTTGTCAAGTGTGTATTGCAGTGACTGTTTGTGCTGCAATATGTTTAATCAATGTGTGTACATTAGTTTACACACATTGCCAACATACCAATCAGATGTGCACAACTATATATTAACAGAAAAAATAAATTCTGTGGAGAATTAAATGAGATTTTTTGGGGGCATTTTAGTTTTTAGATTTTTGTGTGGCTTTTTAGCAATGTAATTGCACATCACACAGAAAAACAAAATAATCCCAGTGTTCTGTTTCGTAGTCTCATACCTAACATACAAGGTTGGTTTACTGGATTAGAAATTGCTATATTTTCAATATTTGTCTGTTTGTTCCTGTATATATTCACTAATTCCCCCAACATACACAGGCATACACTCTTCCTCTCCCTCCCCGTCTCTCTCTAAGGTTTGAAGGGTCCCCACTTGCTCCTTGTAGTCACTGCGTTCTTTACTCAGGTGTATTTACAAGAGTACATTGTGCCAACAATCTGCTTGTGACAAAGCGACAAAGCTGTTTAATAAAGTTGAACCTGTCATCGTTTTGGTACCAGGAATAATGGTTTCCCACTATGAAATAGTGGGCCAGATTCTTAGCAGGTGTAAATCAGCATAGCTTCACTGAAATCAGGATTTACACCAACAGAAAATTTGATACAGTAAATCCAGTGTTGCTACCATTTTCTTAGCTGCAGAAAAGTCTATGCTGTAAATGGGGAGGCAGCCATCATAATCCTATGAAATGGTTTACAGTACGTTAAACAAATCCTGAGTGTTTCCCTGGAATCTGCTCTGTTATCTCATAGTCTAGCAGACCCACTTTGTACAGGAATTTGATGGCTAGATAAGTGTTCTACAGTAATATTTCACACTTCCATCACAGTCAGAATTGGTTAATAAGTAAGAATCTCTCTGATAGATTTCCCTTTATATCAAGGGAGGGCTAGGACGTGCCTTAAATAGTCATTGAGGTGAAATGCATTTCCTTAACATGTAAACAGCATGCTATTGTGTACACAGAAGTCAACTTCCTTTTTCTTGGGTTCTTTGGAAGTCCCACAAAAAACATTTGATAGTCTTGGAGATCTGAGTATTATACTCATTACTTTTAATTTCAGTTAAAATCATTACCTTGTGCACTGTTCCTGATTCAAGATAGAGCCCCAGTTTCAGTTGGAGACACCTAAGCCCTTTAACTTTGTAAGTTCTTGCTTGGAATGTTGCTGGAGGCTCTGCAAGCCCAAACTTGAATGTTCTCCTCGCTTCCTCTACCTCTTGTACTTGCTTTTCTCTGATGTGACATGATGTCTTTGTTGAATGGAATTGTATTTTACAAAAATGTTCAAGCAACACAATAGGCTGCTAGGCACTCTTTAAGGAAAGACTGTGTCAGGCATTTGAAGGTACATTTACAAGAGCTGGCAAAGTCTGTCATTTAACATGGTAACTTGCATGATTCCCCTTTGCATATTGCTTTTGACTACTCTCTTTCCAACAGAGATGATGTCATAATATAATTCCCAATTCTGAACCTTAGCATCCAAAATATGGGTACTAGCATGAATTTCCCTAAGCTTAATTACCAGCTTAGATCTGATAAGCTGCCAGCAATCAGGAATTCCAGTGCCTGATACACTCTGGTCCCCCTAAAACCTTCCCTGGGGACCCCCAAGACCCAGACCCCCTGGATCTTAACACAAGGAAAGTAAACCCCTTTCCTTACCATTGCCTTTTCTAGGATTTCCTTCCCTGGGTTACCCTGGAAGATTACCGTGATTCAAACTCCTTGAATCTTAAAACAGGGAGGAATGTCCCTTCCTCGCCCTCCCCTTTCTCCCTCACCCAGAGGCAAAACAGATTCAAGCTCCGTGAATCTAAAACAAAGGGATTCCCCCTCCTTCCCTCCCTCCCTGTTAAGTACAGACTCAATTCCCTTGAGCCTCAACAAGGGGGAAAAATCAGACAGGTCTTAAAAGCAAAACTTTTAATAAAAAGAAAGAAAAAAAGGTAAAAGTTTATCTTTGCAATTTAGATGGTAAAAAGTTACAGGGTCTGTCAGCTTATAGAAACTAGAAAGAAGCCTCTCCCCCAGCAAGATACAATTTAAAATACTTCCAGCAAACTACACATTTGCAAATACAGAAACAATCAAAAGACTATAACCGCCTTTCTTACTAAATTACTCACTATTCTGAATATATAAGAGACTGTAGCAGGGAGATTGGCAAGAAACCTGGTTGCACGTCCAGTCCCTTCCAGGACCCAGAGAGAACAAATCAAAACCCAAAAAACACAAACAAAGGCTTCCCTCCACCAAGATTTGAAAGTATCTTGTCTCCTGATTGGTCCCCTGGTCATGTGTTTGGTTCCCTGTTTGTTAACCCTTTACAGGTAAAAGAAACATTAACCCTTAACTACCTGTTTATGACAGATGGACTCAAACCACAGAATTCAGATCTAGAGACAAGTTTGGATTTCAAATGCCACTAATATTTGGGATCGGATCGGATTTAAACATTCTAATCTTTAAATTTTTGAAGAATAACAGAACATGGTGGCAGGGTGCTGCCTTTGGAGTCAATCCTACAAGGGACTGAATATCTACAAGGCTGAACACCTAACTCCTACTCAAGCCAACTCATAGCTGGTGGCCCTAGGTACCTCTCAGGAAGTGGTCAGCATCTCACAGGATTGAACCATTTATGGTTGTATTTCTCACATCAGATAGTGCAATTCATACAATATTTTTCTATGAAGAGAGACAGAATAAAAGTAATAAAGCCTGGAAGCAAGTCATGTTAAAATACTTGTCAGCTGTTCTATCTTTAACCTTAGTAGGGTTTTCATGACGTATTCCAAGCATTTTTCAAAAATGTTCTCATTTTATGAATCTCTCTCTGATATTCCTGTGAAAGAGATGATTTGATGAATCCTAATCTGTCCCATATTCTTCAAATGACTAAATTATCAGGCAGTGGATCTCTTCAGTTTTACATTAATTGACCAATCACTTCAATTAAAGAGTAAAATGATGGGAGATAAATCTATTTCAGTTTTTAGAACAAGCCACTTTCCATGTATTCCTGCTGTGGAGCTTTACTGTTACAATTTTTGCTATCAATCAGGGCATAAACAATTTGTGTTGAGAAAAATGCAATGTGTTTTTCTTCTAAAGGTCTAGTGACCATTTGGGTAATTTTAGTTGCATTGTATGTGCTGTGGACTGGGCTATTAATCAAAGCTGCCATTAAAGATGCATTACACATTGAATTGTTGTCCCCTGGGATGTGAGGATATGGATCTCTTTGATTATTGTGCAGAAACCATCCGTATCCATAAATGTGAGCTGTAGGGGTATACCAAAGTATTGCCTTTTTAGAGTCATATTTTTCGCTGCCAGAGGAGTACTTTAAACTGTATTTATGTGGAGCAGTGGAGACATCCAGTGGCTAGTTACCTTAATAGCTCAACAGTTGCTTGTATTGGTAGATGGCTGAATCCTGAGCGCATAAAACATGGGAATTTTTATGAGAGTAGACGTTAAAAAACAACAACAACTCCAAAACCCTCATTAGATTTGGGCATTTTCGGTATGGATTATTTTTAATTTTGAGAAGAGTTCCAGTTGCAACATGGTAAAAACTAAGGTTCTTAAAGGCCACTTCAGTGCCTGTCCACTTGCAGTTTAAAGGGGTACTGATCGTGATCTAGTAAAGCAAATTAAGCATGTGGGTAACTTTAAGCATGTGATAGACCTATGAATTCAATGGAACTACACATGTGCTTATGATTAATTACATGCTTCAGTCAAATTAGAACCAGTATCTGGTCAATTTAGACTAAAATACAGGTTCTTGTTTAAAAAAGAATGAAAACCTATTTCTTGGACAAAAATGTATTTATAATGATTTTAAAATTTGAAGGTAAAAAACCTATTCCTGTGTGTCCATTGGAGAAACTGGTGCAAATGAGGGTCAGCAAAGAAAATTTACCTGTATCATGTTACCAAATTCTTGAGGCTGTGACTTTTCCTAAACCTTTAACTAAATCACAGTGATTTAAAGATATAGAAATACCATCCACTGTGAAAGAATGGTGAGATATCTTAAAATCTATTCATAACTTTACGATATGCAATGATCTGAAGCAGGCACAAATGTTTATTGTTAACAGACATTTTATTTCACTACCCCCTATAATGATATTCGTAGGATTTCGCCTAATGTCTATACAAAGTGTAACCAGACTTAGTCCTGCTTTTTACCCATTCCCTCTGGCACTGTCCCAGAATTCAAAATGTTTGGAAAGCAGTTTATGGAGAGCTCAGTAATATATTCCCAGTTCTCCTTCCTTTGGGCCCTAAGCTTTATCTTCTGGATATTAGTTTGGATAGTCACACTGCAACTTCTGCTTTTTCTGTTTTGTTTTAAAAAACAGTATTAGTTCTAACACACAACTATATTTTTAAAATCTGGACAACAGGACACTGTCCAGCCCTTCATTAATGAATTCTGGTAAAGGCACTTTACCAGTGGAAAAGATCTTTGGATATTATACCGAATGTAAAGATGTTTTTGAAGATAAATGGCTTCTAGTTTTGCTATATTTTAGGTGAGCTGGAATAGAGTAGTAATTTGTTATACAGAGAGCTGTTTGGCCTTATATTATAGCTACCCAATATTGAATACTTGAGGACTAATAAAGGATATCAGATGTACTTACGGTTTAATTTAAGGACTAAATTTACCAAAGTGAACTATCTTTTTTTTCTGAACATTTCTGAAAATTCTACTGTCGAAATTTTTCCTTTCTTTGAGCTTTTCCCTTAATAAATATGACTCTGTTTAGGTAATAACATTTACAGAAGTTGAGTTTTTATTCCAGTAACTACTTGCACCATTCACTGTATAAATGCCAGATGTTTATTTCTTTAAGTAGTTATGCTACTATTACTGTGAAAAAACCCACATTTTGTATGAATTATTATTTCTACATGCTAGAAAAGGAAGCCTTTGAAAGCTGCTAAAATAACTCTTTGGATTTCTTCCTCTGACAAAAGTAGTTAAAGGTGGCAGATGTCATTGAGTCAATTCCAGCCATTTCAGGAGTTTTATTAAAAAGCTAAGCTTCCAAAACAGCCAGCTCATTTCTCTTCTCTCAAAAAGGAAACTATATGTAATATTGATGATATGGTCAGTCATATTTGAAGCCAACTAGAACAAAGAGCAATTTCACAAATTTGTACAGTTTGTGCCATTTTACTGGTTTCCAGATAACTTATTGGGCAATGGAGTTTTTATTTTTGTTCGTGTACACTTTTGTGAATACATTTTTTTATAATAGGTTTCTTTCTAATTTCACCAAGGCATAATGGTCAACTTTCCAGCTATTTCTATTGACTGACAGCAAATCTGGTAGCAAATGGTATCAGTAGAAGTAATTAGTAAACAGACAGACTTTGGACAGAAAGCATTTGGGGAAGCTTGCAATAAATGACAGTCTTTCCAAATTGCTTCATAAATTGCATAACTCTCAGTAGGCACTAAAAATGAATCAGGGATATTTGATTATGGGGGATCAGAGCCTTTTAGAAATACTTTGATACATTGTATTTAAAAATGAATTAGTCTTCCTTCATTGGATGTTCTTGGCATCCTAATTTTGTGCCATCTTTTTAAATTCCCAATAAAAATTGAGCTGAAAATATTTGATCTACAAAATTAATAGAATCTACTGTGTATAAAATCAAATGATTCAAGGAAGGAAGAAAAGCAGTAAATAAAGGAGTGATTTGTAGGTACAGAATGGCAAGAGAGTCACTAGGGAAACACCAATAGTAGTTGCTCTCATATCACTGAAGGAACTGAGATAGAGATGGAATCAATTGGGATTTAATACATAGAAATGTAAGCATGGAAAGATTAACAGTACAGAGGTTCTCAAACTGGGGGTTGGGACCTCTTGGGGGTCATAAGGTTATTACATGGGGGTCATGAGCTGGCAGCCTGCATCCCAAAGCCCGCTTTTCCTCCAGCATTTATAATGGTGTTAAATATATAAAAATGTTTTTAATTTATAAGGGGAGTGTGCACTCAGAGGCTTGCTATGTGAATGGGATCACCAGAACAAAAGTTTGAGAATCACTGGTATATGTTGCTTAAATGAATGTGTATCATGCATTGGTCTGCTGGCACAAAATAGAGACTGTACAAATAGCATTGTGCATACCCAGCCCAAAATCTGTGATGTAAAAATACATATTTTGGTAAAAAGCAACAAAGAGTCCTGTGGCACCTTATAGACTAACAGACATTCTGGTGCCACAGGACTTTTTGTTGCTTTTTACAGATCCAGACTGATACGGCTACCCCTCTGATATTTTGGCAAGTGTAGAGTACTCAGAAAGAACTCTGCTTCAAAGTGTATGACACACAATTTATTTATCAATACAAAATCTCCTCCCCACCCACCAAAAATCAATCATTGCTAAAACATTTTGGGGTCCATTATATGTGACATTATGCACCTTAGCAAGGTTGTAACTAAAACTTGTTCTTCTGTTTCAGTAGTGAGTGGATTAAGGGGAAACTGAAATTACTGGCTCTTTAAGGTCTTCTCCATTACTTGTAAACTAGAGATGCTGGAGATTTTGCTTCCAGGGTAAGATTAACATTATTAAAGAAAACAAAATCACGAATGTCTGCTTTCCTTAGTCTCCAAGATAAGTCATTTTGGCTCCAATCCAATTCTCAGTGAAGACAATGGAAAGATTCCCATGTACTTCAGGTTTCAGAGTAGCAGCCGTGTTAGTCTGTATCCGCAAAAAGAACAGGAGTACTTATGGCATCTTAGAGACTAACAAATTTATTTGAGCATAAGCTTTCGTGGGCTACAGCCCACTTTATTGGATGCGTAGGATGGAACATACAGTAAAGAGATATATATACACATATAGAGAACATGAAAAGGTGGGAGTTGTCCTACCAACTCTAAGAGGGTAATTAATTAAGAGAAAAAACTTTCATAGTGATAATCAAGATAGCCCGTTACAGACAGTTTGACAAGAGGTGTGAGAATACTTAACATAGGGAAATAGATTCAGTGTGTGTAATGGCTCAGCCATTCCCAATCTCTACTCAAGCCTAACTTGATGGTGGTCTAATTTGCACATTAATTCAAGTTCAGCAGTTTCTCATTGGAGTCTGTTTTTGAAGCTTGTCTGTTGCAAAATTGCCACCTTTAAGTCTGTTAGTGAGTGGCCAGAGAGGTTAAAGTGTTCTCCTACTGGTTTTTGAATGTTATGGTTCCTGATGTTAAATTTGTGTCCATTTATTCTTTTGCATAGAGACTGTCTGGTTTGTCCAATGTACACGGCAGAGAGGCATTGCTGGCTATTTACTGCAAAATCTCCAGCATCTCTAGTTTACAAGTAATGGATAAGACCTTAAAGAGCCAGTAATTTCAGTTTCCCCTTAATCCACTCACTACTGAAACAGAAGAACAAGTTTTAGTTACAACCTTGCTAAGGTGCATAATATCACATATAATGGACCCCAAAAGGTTTTAGTAATGATTGATCTTTGGTGGGTGGGGAGGAGTTCTTGTATTGATAAGTAAAATGTGTCATACATTTTGAAGCAAATTACTGCTGTTTTGCCATTTACTTCAGTGAGAGTTGGATAGAGCTCATTTTGAGAACTCTTTCTTTCTGGTGTTTAATGTACTGCTCTTCTAAGAAGCTAATTCTGCACCCATCCCAGTAACAGCAGAACTGGCTCAGTTCTATTGTGTGGGAGGGCAGTTTGTGAAAAGCCTGCAAGCTCCCTGAATTCCCTTGACCACAGAGCCAAGGGAGTTTTGGAGCTTAAGGAGGGGCATGACCACTGGATTTACAAGTAGTCATCCCACCCTTCTTCTGTGTAGAGGAACTGCAACCGTTGCAGCTGCAATAGTGCCCCTGGAGGCTCTTCTCTGCTTCTCTATCTCATGGAGGAGAGAGAGACAGGAGGACTCCTTCTGTTCTCTGGAATGTCTTTAGAGATCTCCATTTACTCAGGATGTGTGGGGGTTCTAGGATGTCATCTCGGTTAAGGAAGCTAGCAAAGCCTCATAGATTTTCATGTGTAATTTACACAGGGCTTATGTACAGGGGCGGCTCTAGGCATTTTGCCGCCCCAAGCACGGCAGGCAGGCTGCCTTCGGCAACTTGCCTGTGGAGGGTCTGCTGGTCCCGCGGCTTCAGCAGGGACCAGCGGACCCTCCTCAGTCAAGCCGCCGAAGGCAGCCTGCCTGCCGTCCTTGTGGCACTGGCAAAGCGTCCCCCGTGGCTTGCCGCCCCAAGCACGCACTTGGCGTGCTGGGGCCTGGAGCCGCCCCTGCTTATGTAAGAGCAAGTACAAAATGTGCTTCTTGTCAATTCAGTTTTAAATTAGGAGTCTGTGTGATTTTTGGATATTCTCCCTCTTATTTTTTTATTTTACAGAACTTGTTTATGGTTCTAAATATATAAAATACATACGTATTAATTAGGATGAAAAATCAGGAAGGAAAGAAACATTTTGCACTCTAAGCTTATTTTGATATATGTGAGCTAGCCATATTTGTAACTACTATATCTGCATGAAAATGCTTGTTAACAAATATACCTTCACAGTAAGATTCTGTTACCCTTACACTGAGCCACCTCTTATCTGGCAAATATCCTGATTGGAGCTGTTATTGGAGTAAGGTACTACTTCAGTGTGAATAAGGGTGGAAGAATCTAAGGGTTTGTCTAAACAGTACAACAGTGTACACCAGAAGGATGTGAATTCTAATGTGCTCCAACAAACTGTGCACTAATTAGTTGGTGTAGACCCTGCTGGTGCACACAAATAGTCCCCTAGTGGGTGTTAACCTAGTACTGTGTCCATAGTGTGTACTACATTAATGCGTGCAAGAAAATTTTTGCAGGGTCTGCGTGGGCCAGTTAGTGCACAACACGGTGAAGCATGTTAGAATTCACATCCTTTAGATATTCATGGCTGCACCATTCATTTTCTATTTAAAGGGGGAAAATTAGTTTGGAGTATTGGGAGGAAATTCTGCAATGGAGCCAAGTCACCAAGATGAGGTAATAGGTAGTGGAAATTGCACTCTGATGATTGGAGTTTAAGTAGAATTAAATTTAAATTTAAAGATTTTATCCTTCTGAAAAAATACGATTTAATGGATCTATTAAACCCCACCACCACATCTGTTATCTTCGGGGAGATCGTTAACTCAGGGCATTGCAGTCTTAGAGAAAATCTAGGTGAAATCACTTTTCCAAAGAACATTTGGTAGGATTCTCAACAGCTAACAGTTTAGGGGCCCAATCATACAAAATAGTGGAGTGTCTTCAGCTCATGCTGAAATTGATGGGACTTAGGAGTGTTCAGCACATGGCAGGATTGGATCTGAAGATAGGCCCATGTCTGACTGCTCATTCAGAATTATTAAATTACTGACACTGATATACAACATATGCATTTGTGAAATAATTAAGGGTCAATCATTACACAAACAAGTAGTGCCATTGACCTGAATAGGACTGCTTATGGGATCAATTTTTGCATAATATATATTTATCTATATATAAATGGGCTTTTTGTTTCCTTTTAAAAATAAAATAAAAAATCCACTTGTTTTAAAACAAAAATCATGGCCTTTCCAGTACTTTAAAGGAAATCCCAATGTTAACACTGTGTGTGTCCTAATATTTGTAATCCAAACAGAAGTGTTTCACTTTTATCTTTTCTTGTACTGTCTATGGCAATGAAATAAATTAAGAGCTAGTCCTTCTTACTGTATTTCAGTTTCCAGAAAATAACATTAAAAGACCAGACTTCATATCATTTTGTCCCCATAAATATGTGCCTGATGCATGAAAACAAAATATTTGGATTTACCCAAACACTACCTTTTTAGGTGGGGGTACAGATGGGAGTTGGAGCTTGGCTGTATTTGGTTTTCTATAAAAGCTCAAATATTTAGCTTGTCTTAGCACAACATAGAATATATGAAATAAAAAGTTGCTAATGCAATGAGAAGCAATCAGCATTTTTAAAAGGGGAGAAAGGAAACCTTGACTGTAAAAAATGGAAATATTGTGTACAGCTGTGGAAAGAAGAGGGTGAATTAACTTTAAAAATAAGAGAGATAGAAATAAAATTTCCCAAAAGCAAACAAAAATGAAAGAGACTTGGCAAAAAATAAACAGAACTGATGGTTATTGTCAAAAGATCTTCCCGAAAAAAATGTTAGCCCTAATAAGGACAAAGCATCAAAAGAAGCTGAAAACTCCTCACAGAGCTAGTCCTTCTGTCGGGACATACAAATGTTGTTATATCATATGACTGGTCTAAGCTGCTGTTTGTTGGATAATGTTTGCATATTATTAATTGAATCTCTTGAAACAGAATAATTTATTGTTGTAAATATATGATATTCCATCTAGGGCCATTCCTATAAACTTTTAACTGGAAACCAGTGGAGAAGCAGATTGACTCTGAATGAGTTTTATGTTACTGGCCTAATGGACTTCTGGCATCCAACCACGAAAAATTGACAAAACCTTCCAACTTCACTAATTAAATCAGCATAGGAACTTCATCTTCTTAAATAATTAAGGTTTTAAATTAATTCTTAGAGATGCTGAAGATCTATAAGATTTTTGTCTCCCTCTTCTTGCACTAAAATGACTAGATAGTGGGGATTTAGCACACCAATATTTGCTATCACATCTGTGCTCTGTTATGAATGGGTAGGGAATCACTATTTTTTTTTTTAATACGGTGAAGTATGAATTATTCCAGTTGAACTGCAGTCAAGCCATAGTGTGTTGCTTTAAAGCTACCATATAGCTTTGAGCTTAGAACTCCAATACTTCAGGTAGAGACACAAGATGGATGAAGTAATATCTTTTATAGGACCAGCTTCTGTTGGTGAAAGAGACAAGGTTTCGAGCTTACACAGAGCTCTTATTCATGTCTGGGGTTCTAATGCACAAACTGTTACAGTGCATAAAAGCAGATTGCTAAAAGCTAGACTAATAGAAGAGTGTTTGACCTGTTCTTCTTCCATGTGGTGTTTGCGTGCCTGGAATTATTTCCCACATGACATTACAATCACGTGTCTTCTAGACAGAATGGTCTAGAGAGATGGTGTGCTTATTCTGGACCTTTGTAGTAGGGGCACCACTAGGTGAAGGTATGTTGTTGGGTTAATTAGTAAATGTATAATGAATTTTCAGGTTCCCACATACAGAGGTCCATCACTTGGCAGACTCATTTCCTTTCCTTATACTCCCTCCATCCAAGCCACTGCAGGATGCCCAGCAGTACCTTCTGTTGCTCAAACCTGAACTGTACAATGTCACTTACTCAGATGCTGGACTGAGTGAGGCATGGATAAACTTAACTAAAAGCAGTGTGGTCAGATACCATGAAAGCTTTACCACATAGTACTGCCAATATCTGCTACCCCCCATTAGGCTTCCTGTCTTAGACCTCTCTTCAGATGACTCGAAATTGTATTGTGGGCAAATACTAATTGCAGACTAAGTCAATTCTGCCCTAAAATCAACAGGGTTTCATAGGGTGCAAGTCAGGGAAGAATTTGGCCCTAGGACCTGGGTTCTAGGCACATTTCACTGACTGGAGAAGTGCTGCAGCTGATTTTGTAAGGCAATGTGCACACAGGCTGTTAAATGACAGAATGGCATCCTAATTTGGAACCACTAGATCCATAATGTAGTAGTAGTGCTAATGTGAAGTTTGCAGGCAAAATGGGTATTGCATACAATTTCTCCTTGGGTGCCCTAAGTGCCTGCTTTGAAAATGCAGCACTTGTTAGCTATTTTCAGATATTTATTTAGAATGAGAAGACCTGAAAAATGGCCAAAGCATCTGGTAGTATTCTACTATGGGGAGCTACTGTGGCCAGGCAGATTACAGTAAGAGGGTTCAGATTGCATAGTTATTTAAGGTATAGTCTACATGAATAATTAGTTTACAGCAAGCTAGGGTATAAGTCCACCCTGCAATACCTGCCGTGCACTAAGGCAGTGGCTCTCAAACTTTATTACTGGTGACCCCTTTCACACAGCAAGCCTCTGAGTGCGACCCCCTCTTATAAATTAAAAACACTTAATATATTTAACACCATTATAAATGCTGGAGACAAAGTGGGGTTTGGGGTGGAGGTTGACAGCTCGTGACTTCCCATGTAATAACCTGTGACCCCTTGAAGGGTTCCGACCCCCAGTTTGAGAACCCCTGCACTAAGGGTATGTCTGCACTGCAATTAATAAGCCATGGCTGGCCCATGCCATCTGACTCGGGCTTGTGAGGCTCGGGCTAAGGGGCTGTTTAATTGCAGTGTAGATTCCTGAGGTGGGAGGGTCCCAGATCTCAGGCTGCAGCCCAAGCCAAGAAGTCTGCATTGCAATTAAAGAGCCCCTTTGCCCAAGCCCCGCAGCCTGAGCCAGCTGGCCCACAGATTTTTAATTGCAATGTGGACATATCCTGAGTGTCCATGTGGACCCTGCTTCTATGCATTAACAGTTTTAGTTCACTTTGATCTAGTCTTTTTTCAAATGAGAGTAGATCAAAGTGAACTAATCAACATAGCAGCAGGATCCACATGTTAGTCCTTGACAAGTTAACACAAAATAGATTCACACTGCAGCTTGCCGAAAACTAACTACTGTGTAGATGAGGCCTAAGATCAGGACTGACGCTAGGGTTTTGAGCGCCCTAGGCGGATGGCAATTTCGCTGCCCCGTGCGCTGGTCCCGCGGCTCTGGTGGAGCTGCCGCAGTGGTGTCTGCGGGCGGTCCATCGGACCCTCTGCAGGCACCACTGCGGCAGCTCAACGGGAACTGCCTGCCGCCCCCTCCGGCGGCACCCTGACCCAGGGGACACCCTGGGCTGTGGGCTGCCGCGGCGGCACCCTGACCCAGGGGACACCCTGGACTGCGGGCTGCTGCAGAGGTGCCCTGACCCAGGGGACACCCTGGGCTGCTGGCTGCCGCCGGCAGCTTAGACTTCCTCTCTGTCCCAGCAGCAGCGGCTGCTCAACCATTTAAAAAGGAATTTGGGGCGCTTTTTGGCGCCCCCAAATCTCAGCACCCTAGGCAACTGCCTAGTCAGCCTAAATGGTTGCACCGGCCCCGCCTAAGATTTGGGTTGGGAGTCAGCCAGGTGAGCTTACAGATTTCCCCATCCCTACTTTGTGGCACACAGAATGAGAACGTTCTCTTTGTATTACTATTTATTATGGTAGTGGTAAGTGCCTAGAGATCCTAACTGAAATCAAGGGCTCTATTGTGGTAGGTGCATTATAGTCCTTTTCTCAAGGAGCTTGCAATCCAAATAGTTAAGGCAGAGGAGAGAGGACAGAAGTTGTTATCCATATATAGTGGGGGCCCCTTTGCGTTGTGGTTAAACTTTCTTTATTAGTTTAGTTATCAGTTTTGTTATCAGTTGCATTTTGCTTTGGTTTGGATGTTGCTTGGTACTGGGCTATTTTTAACTCCCCTAAACAATTGAATAAATTATCTAGCAAATGACCTGCACTTGGAACTCACTATCTTGTGTAACTTTTTTCTGTTTTTTAAAGAATGTAATTGGATCGAAATGCCTTGCACTGGCACTCTGCCTGTTTCACTTTCTTAGTTGTATCCCCTTAGATTCTTTCTTCATTATAGAGCAGCAGCACTGCTTAGCATTGGCCTGCTTACTCATTGTGCTGTGTCTCTTACCACTGACAGATCTTGACTATTTTCTTAGGCTAGGGGCTAGCAAATAGGGGCATTATGCATTGGAATAGGAGGCTGAGGGAAGAGAGTTGTTGGCATCAATTTCAGAAAGGCTCTGTGTAATTAATTCTTAGTATAGGATTTCTGGGATGAGCGTCTCATCTGGAGTAATAAAGTAGTGCTAGGGAGATGAGAGAGGCCTACTTTGAGAGAAGAAAGGTCAGAAAGAAAGATGGGGATCCTGCAGAAGAGGAGTAGGAGTATAAAACGACTCAGGAGGACACAGTATGAACAAATGTAGGTAATCATTTCAGTTATCTCCTCTGTCTCCATGCTCTGGGGCTGCATTAACTTTGACCAAGTGCAACCAATGCAATTCTGCTGCAGAGAGGGTGAGGCTGGACTTGGATCCCCTTCATGGGGGTCTACACAGCCTGCATATTCTGAGGTTGGCATAAGGGGACAATGAAATATAGATTCATAGATTCTAGGGTCAGAAGAGACCAATGTGATCATCTAGTCCGACCCCCTGCACAAAGCAGGCCACAGAACCCTACCCATCCACTTCTATAACAAACCCCTAACCTATGCCTGAGTTATTGAAGTCTTCAAATTGTGGTTTGAAGACCTCAAGCTGCAGAGAATCCACCAGCAAGTGACCCATGCCCCATGCTGCAGGGGAAAGCGAAAAACCTCTAGGGCCTCTGCCAATCTGCCCTGGAGGAAAATTCCCTCCCGACCCCAAATATGGCGATCAGCTAAACCCTGAGCATGTGGGCAAGACTCACCAGCCAGCACTCAGAAAAGAATTCTCTGCAGTAACTCAGATCCCATCCCATCCAACATCCCATCACCAATTACTGGGTATACCTATCTGGCGATAATCAAAGATCAATTGCCAAAATTAGGCTCTCCCATCATACCATCCCTTCCATAAATTTATCAAGCTTAATCTTAAAGCCAGATATGTCTTTTGTCCCCACTACTATGACTAGAGCTGTCTGGAGAATGACAGTTCTGTTTCATGAAGACTTTAGAGGTTTTGGAAGTTGTTTTCACACCAGAACAAGAATAAATCTTTTGAAAGTTTTCACAAGATTGAATTTTGTTGAAATATCTGTTTTTTGGCTCAAAAAGAGCAGATTTTTAGATTCTGTTTTCTTTCTCTGGAATTGACCAGAGAGTCCACCCTGAACCTTGAAACTTTTCTGTCAGACATCTCATCAAAATAAATATGTTTCCACAAAACATTTGTTTCCACGAACTGGCACTTTCTGGTAACCATTTAGTCCAAAATGTTCCTACCAACTCTGGATTTGACTTTGTGGACTCATTGGCCATTCGTTGGTGATGGAATACACTGGCTGTGTGTGAGGGTTCTTGCATTCTCCTCTTTTCCTCCAGCTTGTGATGATTCCCCTTAATGAAGCCCAACTGACCTTAGAATTTGGTCCTTAATTCTAAGATTTTAGTTAAGTTAGACATTGACATTAACACACTAAAGAATAAACCAGAAAACAGTAGCAGAGTAAAATGGGAACACATACTGCAAGGGTGGATACTTTTGGAGGACTTCAGGTTGATGAAAGAAAACCTACTACAGTAATATTGGTCATGGTGGATGATGGACATTAGCCAGGATGAAACTCAGGTCATATGAGTTTCTCCTACAAAGGGTTATGTTTGTGCCTGTCCCAAGCAGTGAGTTGGGAAATAATGTCTGAGATGACCAAATAGTATTTCCAGGGACCGTTTCCATCACCGAAGTGAATGGGGCTGTGGTGCTGAATGCTTCTGGAAAGTGCTGTTTTTGCCTTTACTCTTAGTAGAAGTTGAGGGCATTTTCCCATTTCAGGAAGCAGTCAGCGTCTTTTGGCATCAGGCATATGTTAGTGTCTAACAGCAGCAATACAGAAAAGGAACAAGTATACATTGTATTGTGATTGGATATCAGCAGTAACGAGCAGGAGCTGGAAATGCCCTAATGACATTCTGCTACTGAATGTGTAAGAGCCAAGAAACTGAGATAAGGCCAAACAAGCAAGAGTTTAAACAAACAATGAACTGATTTTTCCTGTTGCTATTCTTCCATTAGGTTTTATTTTTTTGGTCTTCACTAAACTTTAGTGGTCAGATACATGCATTATGATGCCCTGGCTTTAAAAATAGACAGATGGCAGCAAGAACAGTTTACTTTTCTTGTAATTTTTTAATTTTAAAGGACCAGAGCTGGCCATTCCTGAAGCCCAATTAAAGAGAGCAATCTTAGTCATGAGCATGTATATGGAGGGTGGTACTGCTTTAATTGTTGGAGAAGCTGATTCAAAGGCAGTCCTTAAGTAAGTCTTTTGGTCTGTGGGCTGTAGAATATGGTAGTGGAGGAAGGGCTGTTTTTGCCATGCTTTTTTATGCTCCCAAACAAACTGTGCATTTGTTCCCACCCTGCTTTTCACCCAGTGCAACAAAGAAGGCTTTAGACTGAAATTTCAATTAAGTCCTGGTTTGATGAGCTCATGCAGTTCTTTATAGTGCTGTAAAGTTGAAATCCTTCCCCTTCTTTTTAGGAAGAGGTGTACTGGGGTTGTGCAGTTGGGTTTTCTTTTCAAGCCTATGTAAATCTCCATTTGAATTAACTTTGTTTTTCATTAAGGAAATGAAATGTGTTTATATTTCTTTGTGACATTGGGGTTGATTGATTTGTTTAAAGTACCTTCGAAGAATAAAAGCAAAGTAACAATTCATGTTGGTTTTTTCTGTCTTGCATTCATTTTAAAGTGAGTATGGCTGACTGTGTCAATTTGATAAATAGTGTTCTATAAAATCACCTTTTTGCCTCTCTTTCTCACACTTAGCCTATGTAAGCACACGAAATGCAGAAAAGATCTGAAGAAAGCATGTCAAAAAGCTAACATGAACCTTAATACACTGATGAATAGGGCAAAATTAATTGGGGAGTGTGGTAGATTTGCTTACTTGTTGACCTTACTACTGGTAATGACTGATTTCCAACTGCAGCCCTGTTAAGAGATTATGACTTCTAAATGAGTAAAAGTGCTCTGTTTCCAGGTCTTGATAAAACATGCAAAAAAGCCCCTGTGGTGGTAAATCTGAACAGAACGAAGTACCTGGATTGGCTCAGTGACCCTTATGAACTTGGAGCAGACACTGACCAGGGGGTTGCAAGAGAAACATAGTCTGATTTTTGGTTATGTTATAATTGCGATGGAAACTTGAATTATTTTTCTGCCTGTGAAATGGAAATCAAGAACCAGAAAAGAAATACTGCACTTTATCAGAATTATTCATTAAAGATGCCGCCATCAATTCATTAAATAGTTATTAGCACTGACTGGCCGTGTAAGATAGTGTTAAATTCCATCTATGTTCTCTAGTCATAAGGTAGTTAAAACAGGTAACTTGAGCATTACTGCAAAGACTGAATTGGGGTAAAGCAGGCATGACAATGAAAAAGCAGATATCCATTATGTGGCATGTGAAACAGTCCCTGTATAGTGAGCCTTCTCTGTGAATGTGTTATGGGTTTAAAGAGAGCCTGCTTTTGAGTGGAAATGCATCTTCTTGCCAGCTGGTCTGGAAAATCTTCACCTTTAAGTCTTACTCTATTCCCCAAAGTCAGATAGCCCCTTTGTGAATCTCTGGATCAGATGACATAGTACTTAATGTGCTGCCTGTTGTGGAATCAATCGCTTCACAGCTCATTGCTTAATTGACATTTTATGTACAGTTGCCAAGCAAATGGTGTAGTTTGACTTGAGCCTAAAGGATTTAGAGGAACCAAAGAGCTGTGACAAATAATTTGAAAAAAGTTAAGATACATATGAGGCTAATTAGTAATGGAGCATTCTTTTTCGATTAGCTTGGCACCTAGTTTTACAATGGAGTTCTAAGATGCATTTGCTAATGATCCCAGCACAGTAAGGTCTAACTATGCACCATGGCAATGATCATATAAAACCTACAAATGAGTTCTCACCACTTGGGGCTCTAGTCACACAATGCGTTCTGCAACCCTTAGGCCTGCAGGGGGCAGTGGGGCAGAGTATATAAGAGAGGCCTCATTTGTGTGAAGGAAAGGTCCAAATCCCTCCAAAAGTGTTTTAGGGCATAAGAGGCTTGTTGTATATGATCTGAGTCATCAGCTGACCACACAACCTTTCTTAGTTGAGGAACAATCTGAATATCAAAGAGTGGCTGGAGGCTGAGACAGTCATAAGAACTTGTACTGTGACATTAAACTTAGGTAAGGTGATTTTGTTAATGACCTATTTCTGTAATATTGAAGTCGGTTTTACCATTGACTTCAATGGGAACAGTATCAGGGCCTAACTGAGGAAATTAACTAGAAGTAAAGACAAAAGTTAAGAAATAAAAGCCTGATTCTGCAAAGCAGATGACTACATTAAACATGCTACATTATTGCTATAGAAAGTCTATGTGTCTCAAAACAAGAAAATAAAACCAGAGATGCAAGGAAAGAATACTGTGGTCAAATGGCAAACTTATTCAACTTCCTGGGAAATCTGCTCAAGTGAAGCCAATTTGGAGGACTAAGGTTGAATTTTCAAGAACAAATAACCTAATGGATCCAAAGCAAATAAGAAATTAATTTAAATATATACTTTCTGGATCAGGACTGAAAGACAATTAAAGCGGCCTCTGCATGGCATTTGGCACTTTCTTCTGTTTCTGGCTGTGGCTTCTACATAGTAGAGTAGAGCTGTAGATTTGTTCTTGTAGTTGTCAGAAATTTTATCATACGTTAGAAATTTGGATCACTTCTTATTTTATCTGAGCTGGTCCCTATTGCCACATACCACTAAAATGTTGCCATGGGCTAGTCTTTTAAAAAGGAATATTATTATTACATTATTTTCTACATGTTATGGAGTAGTTGGAATTCTGTAAAATATTTTGTTTATACTGTCTAACTTCAGTCTGGAAAGTACATGGCACTGAATTAACATAGAAGCTTCTCTCATCTACGGGCAGGTTAATACCCTCTGGGACAAGCAGAAAGTCATGGAAGCAGCATACTCGTTGCAGCTGATTAAAGTTTGTGATATCTCCTTTTCACAAAGACTAAACCAGGGGTAGGCAACCTATGGCACGCGCGCCGAAGGTGGCACACAAGCTGATTTTCAGTGGCACTCACACTGCCTGGGTCCTGGCCACCGATCCGGGGGGCTCTGCATTTTAATTTAATTTTAAATGAATCTTCTTAAACATTTTAAAAACCTAATTTACTTTACATACAACAATAGTTTAGTTATATATTATAGACATATAGAAAGAGACCTTCTAAAAATATTAATATGTATTATTGGCACGCGAAACCTTAAATCAGAGTGAATAAATGAAGACTCAGGACAGCACTTCTGAAAGGTTGCCGACCGCTGGACTAAAGAGTGACATTCTCCGGATTCCAGATATGCCATTGGTCTGATCCAAAGCCCACTGAAGTGAGGTGAAAAGATTCCTGCTGAAGTCAATGGGCTTTGAGTCTGGTCCTTTGTCCCTGACTATGCAAAAGAAGAAACCTACATTGCCAAAATAAAAGGAATTTCTTTTTGATTCATCAGGCACTATGGAACAATATCACTCTCAGTCTGAAGGAAAATTAAGCTAGTGCCATTTCCCTTGGCAAATCAAGGGTGATTAATCTGCTACAACTTAAACACTACAGAACATTGGAAAGATAGTTACTGGTTAAGTGTATTTACCAATTTGATAGCATGCAATATGTAGTTGTTAGAATATTTCTGTTTAAATGATAAATTGGTACCACGGCACACAGGATTTTGTTTCAGTTTTGAGGAGAATTTAATTCTGTGCTGCTCTCACCTAGGGGTTCAGAGGTCAGTGTTTCTTATGGTTTTTACATATTAACAGTGAACGCTGGCACCAGACAGTTCTGTAGATTTTACTCGTGATGAGATTTCAGCAATTTTTGAACAATGATGTGGCAGTTTTTTAAAGCTTTTCTTTGCCCTCTCAGTTTTTCCCCAAACTAAGGAATGAATCATAGAATATCAGGGTTGGAAGGGACCTCAGGAGATCATCTAGTCCAACCTCCTGCTTAAAGCAGGACCAATCCCCAACTAAATCATCCCAGCCAGAGCTTTCTCAAGCCTGACCTTAAAAACCTCTAAGGAAGGAGATTCCATCACCTCCCTAGGTAACCCATTCCAGTGCTTCACCACCCTCCTAGTGAATTTTTTTTTCCTAATATCCAACCTAAACCTCCCCCACTGCAACTTGAGACCCCATTACTCCTTGTTCTGTCATCTGGTACCACTGAGAACAGTCTAGATCCATCCTCTTTCGAACCACCTTTCATGTAGTTGAAAGCACCTATCAAATCCTCCCTCATTCTTCTCTTCTGCAGACTAAACAATCTCAGTTCCCTCAGCCTCTCCTCGTAAGTCATGTACTCCAGCCCCCTGATAATTTTTGTTCTTTGAGTGCTTGCTCATATTGATTCCAATTAGGTGTGCGCACGCCGTGTGCACGCTCGTCGGAAGATTTTTACCCTAGCAACACTCAGTGGGTCAGCTGGGCACCCCCTGGAGTGGCGCCGCTATGGCGCTGGATATATACCCCTGCCGACCAAACGGCCCTTCAGTTCCTTCCTACCGCTCGTGTTGGTTGTTGAAACAGTGGAGCGCGATTTAGCTGATCTCCAACTCCCTAGCTACTCGTAGTTCTTTTAGTAATTCTCGTGTATATAGTTATAAATTCTATAGTTATAATTAGTCTTATTCATTCTTTGTTATAGTTAGTGTATTTAGTTGAGAGAGGTTCAGGGATTAGCCCCTTCCCTGCACCCGATACCGGGCCCCATGCCCGGTTCACTGGCCTTCAAACCGTGCTCGACCTGCCACAGGCCGATGCCAACGGGAGATCCCCACGACTCTTGCCTTAAGTGCCTTGGGGAATCCCACCTCTCGGATAAGTGCCGGATCTGTAAGGCCTTTAAGCCCAGGACGAAGAAGGAGCAGGACTTTCGTCTGAAACAGCTCCTGATGGAGGCAGCTCTTACTCCTCCTCCCTCAGCACCGAGCGCTGGACAGTCCGCATCAAGCAGAAGCGTCTCTTCGGCACCGGATCGAGCTAGTACCGCTAAGGCCCTTCGCCACCAACCGTCCCCGGCACCATCGTCTGCTCGGCACCATTCCCTCTCTCCACGGGTTAAAAAGCATAAGACTCCTGCGGCTTTTGTGCCACCGGCACCGCAGTTGGAGCACCCGCCTAAGTCGGACCGCCCGGCACCGACACCTGCCGCGACACCGACAGCCTTGGCACCGTCAATTCTGGTCCTGCAAGGGCCTTTGAGTCTGGGCCTGAAAGCTCCCTGGCGCACGCCATGGTTGAGCTCACAATTCCCTCCACGCCGGAGACCTTTTCTACGGCGAGGGAGCTGATCGCACAGACGGAGTCCGCGCTGCCTCAACCCCCAGCACCGCTGGTGAGGGTCATTCAATCAATAGGCAAGCCTGCCCTGCTGAGGCCATCCTCTGTTGGCACCGTCGAGAGGCACCGATCACAATCACAGTCCCACCGGCCTTCTCGGTCTTGTCGCCGATCCTGGTCCCGACGCTGCTCGCAGTCCCAGCACTGCTCTCCATCTCAGTACCGGTCACACTTGCGGCACCGCTGAGCATTCTGTTCGCTGGCCCAATACTCTCGGCACTGATTCAGCTCCCGGTACCGTTCCCGGCACCGCGCCTCTTGCAGCCGCTCCAGACGTCGAGCCTCCAGATCCCGGTTGACCTCCCGGCACCGCTCCGGTCGCAGGTCCCGGTCTCGTTCCTGGTACCGGTATGGCAACTGGTACCGCTCTCCGGTGCCACACAGGGAGAGGTCGTTTAAAGATGGAGAGCCTTCCCAGGGTTTTTCAGCGTCTGCTTGGGTCACACGTCTGTGTCATCTCACGCGCACAGTGCTTCCTATGCACAGGAGTGTGACTCAGATGTTCCCAGCCATGTCTTCCAGGAGACCCAGGCCCAGGAACAGGGACCCCATCAGTGGTCATTCTGGACACCTTGGGCATACCATCAAGCCCAAGGTGTGCCTCCAATGCCATCCCGCTCTGCACCATCGGAACACCTGGTGCCGGAGGCAACGGTCAGCCGTACCCCTCCCGTGGGTACAGAGGAGGCTCTCATTCAGCCAGCAGTGTCTCAAGTTCCACCTGAGACTGACGTTACTCAAGAACAGGAGCCCACGCAGGAACTTCTTGTCCCTGGCCTTTCCTCTTCCTCCTCTCCAGATGAAGCAGTGGCGGGAACATCCTCCTCGGGCCCTCCTCCAATTGACTGCGGGCACATCAGGACCTCCTGAGGCGGGTGGCCCTGAATATGAATCTTCAGGTGGAGGAGGTCCCGGAGATAGAGGATCCGGTGGTGGATATCCTGTCAGCTGACACCCCCACAAGAGTGGCCTTGCCGTTTATCCGTACAATACAAGCAAACGCCGATACCATCTGGCAATCTCCAGCATCTATTACGCTGACGGCCAGGGGAGTTGAGCGGAAGTACATGGTACCCTCTAAGGGGTATGAGTGCCTGTACGTGCACCTTCCTCCCTGCTCCCTTGTCGTGCAATCAGTCAATGAAAGGGAACGCCATGGCCAGCAAGCTCCTGCTCCAAAATCAAAGGAGGCTAGGTTCATGGACTTATTGGGCCGCAAGATATACTCTACTGGGTGCCTCCAACTCAGGGTGGCAAACCAGCAAGCCCTGCTCAGCCGGTACAATTATAACACCTGCACGGCGGTTCAGAAATTCAAGGAGTTCATTCCCCAAGACTCCGCAAGAGTTTGCTGCCCTTTTGGAGGAAGGGAAGAAGGTAGCGAGAACTTTGCTCCAGGCCTCCCTGGACGCAGCTGACTCTGCAGCCAGGACCCCAGCTTCAGGTGTCGCCATGAGGCAGATATCATGGCTTCAGGTGTCAGGCCTTCCACCTGAGTTACAAACCACCATACAGGACCTGCCCTTTGACAGTCAAGGCCTATTCTCTGAAAAGACTGACCCCAGGCTGCAGAGCCTTAAGGACAACAGGGTCATCATGCGCTCCCTCGGGATGCACACCCCGGTGACTCAGCGCAGGTCCTTCCATCCCCAGCCTCACCGCCCTTATCCCCAGCCTAGACCAAGACAGGAATTCAGCAGAGGGCATGGGCGAGGCAATCATAGACGGCGGGCAGAATCAGGGTCCCTCCAAACCGCCTATGGGGCCAAAGCCAAACTTTTGAAGGTGCGCCTGAGGACAGCGTACTAGCTCCTTTCCAGGATCCTTTCTCTCCTTTTTCCAACCGCCTCTCCTTTTTCCTCCCTGCGTGGTCCCAGCTAACTTCAGATCATTGGGTCCTACGCACGGTGGAACTTGGGTACCATCTCCAGTTTATTTTGCCCCCCCCCTCCACCCTCGTCCCTCTTCAGGGACCCCTCTCAGGAGTAATTCCTCTTACAAGAGGTGCGGATGCTCCTTACCATGGGAGCCATAGAGGAAGTACCAGAAGACGAAAAGGGGAAGAGGTTCTACTCCCGCTATTTCCTAATCCCCAAGGCGAAGGGAGGTCTCAGACCTATCCTAGACCTGCGAGAACTCAACAAATTCATGATAAAGTTGAGGTTCCACATGGGATCCCTGGGGACCATCCCGGAGACTGGTATGCCGCCCTCGACATGAAGGATGCGTATTTTCACATCGCCATTTATCCTCCACACAGGCAGTACCTCTGGTTTGTAGCCAACCGTCAGCATTTCCAGTTTACGGTCTTACCGTTTGGCCTCTCCATAGCACCGAGAGTATTCACAAAGTGCATGGCTGTAGTCGCCGCCTCCCTCCGCTGCCACCGGATACACGTCTTTCCGTATCTGGACGATTGGCTCATCTGAGGGACCTCTGAGACACAAGTCACCCATCATGTGGGCATCGTCAAGGACGTATTCATACCTCTAGGCCTGATGATCAATACAGAGAAATCCACTCTGGTTCCCACACAGAGGATAGACTTCATTGGGGCCATCCTGGACTCCAGTCTCGCCAGAGCCTGCTTACCACTGACTCGGTTTCAGGTGATGGTAACAATTATCCAAAGCCTACAGAACTTCCCAACTACGTCGGCTCACACTTGTCTCAGTCTCTTGGGTCACATGGCTGCCTGCACTTTCGTGACCAAACATGCCAGGCTACGCCTCCGTCCCCTCCAATCTTGGTTCAACTAGGTGTACCACCTGGGCAGAGACGCCATAGACATGATAGTCACCATTCCCCCGAGCATCCTAGGCTCCCTCGACTGGTGGCTGATGGCTTCCCTGGTGTATGCAGGGATGCTGTTCCATCCACCCCAGCCTTCTATGTCCCTGACGACGGACGCGTCATCTCTCGGCTGGGGTGCTCACCTCTGACATCTTCGCACTCAAGGCCTTTGGTTATCTCAGGAGCTGGCCTTGCACATCAATGTCCAAGAGCTGAGAGCAGTCCGCCTTGCGTGCCACGCGTTTCAACAGCACTTACAAGGCTGTTGTGTCTCAGTGTTCACAGACAACACAACGGCCATGTATTACATAAACAAGCAAGAAGGGGCACGGTCCTCCCCCCTTTGTCAGGAGGCCATCCAACTCTGGGTCTTTTGTATAGCCCACTCGATAGACCTGGTAGCGTCCTTTCTCCCAGGGGTTCGGAACACTCTGGTGGATCGACTCAGCAGATCCTTCCTGTCTCACAAGTGGTCGATTCATCCGGCCGTTATTTATTCTGTTTTCTGGAAATGGGGATTTCCCCGCATAGACCTCTTTGCTTCCAGCAAGAACAGGAAATACCAGATGTTCTGCTCCTTCCAAGGCCTCTCCCAGGGCTCGATCTCGGACACTTTCCTGATGCCGTGGATGAGCCAACTGCTTTACACCTTCCCACCGTTCCCACTGGTTCAGAGGGTCCCGCTAGAGCTCCACAGGGACGGAGCTTGCTTGATCATGATCGCTCCAGCGTGGCCCAGGCAGCACTGATACACCATGTTGCTCGACCTCTTGATAGACAACCCAATTACCCTGCCTCTTCACCCAGACCTCATAACTCAGAACCACGGCAGACTTCACCACCCAGACCTGCAGTTCCTTCACCTCACGGCATGGCTGCTGCGTGGTTAAGCCAGTCAGAGTTACGTTGCTCTGCCTCAGTACAACAAGTACTCCTGGGTAGCAGGAAACCTTCCACTTGGTCAACGTATCTGGCCAAGTGGAAACGTTTCTCCTGCTGGTGCAAAACGCAGAATGTCACTCCCACCGAGGTCTCGATCCCCACCATCTTGGACTACCTCTGGTATCTCAAGCAGCAGGGCCTAGCGGTATCATCATTGAGGGTGCACTTGGCAGCCATCTCTACCTTCTACCCAGGGGAGAGTGGCCACTCCGTGTTCTCGCACCCTATAGTTTCTAGGTTCTTCAAGGGCTTGGAGCTCCTATACCCCCAAGTACGACGCCCCGCCCCAACCTGGGACCTCAACCTGATTCTAACCAGACTCATGTCTGCCCCATTCGAGCCGTTAGCGACCTGCTCGCTACTATACCTGTCCTGGAAGACAGCTTTCCTCGTAGCCATTACATCAGCCAGACGAGTCTCCGAGCTTCGGGCTCTCACGGTGGACCCACCGTATACTGTATTTCACAAGGACAAGGTGCAGTTGCGACCACACCCGGCGTTCCTTCCTAAAGTGGTTTCGGCCTTTCACGTCAACCAGGACATCTTCCTTCTGGTCTTCTTCCCGAAGCCACACTCATCATGATGGGAGCAACAATTGCACTCCCTAGACGTCTGTAGAGTGCTCACATTTTATATCGAGCGGACAAAACCCTTTTGTAAAACGCCCCAACTCTTCGTCACGGTGGCAGACCGAATGAAGGGCCTACCTGTCTCCTCCCAGAGGATCTCATCTTGGGTGACAGCGTGCATCCGTACTTGTTATGACTTGGCTCATGTTCCCTCGAACCACCTCACCGCTCATTCTATCAGAGCTCAGGCTTCATCTGCTACCTTCCTGGCTCATGTACCCATCCAGGAGATATGTCGTGCAGCTACCTGGTCCTCGGTCCACACCTTTGCCTCTCATTACGCTCTGGTTCAACAGTCCAGAGATGATGCAGCCTTTGGCTCAGCAGTTTTGCATTCTGCAACATCTCACTCCGACCCCACAGCCTAGGTAAGGCTTGGGAATCACCTAATTGGAATCGCTATGAGCAAGCACTCGAACAAGAAAAGACGGTTACTCAACTTTGTAACTGTTGTTCTTCAAGATGTTTTGCTCATATCCGTTCCAAACCTGACCTCCTTCCCCTTTGTCGGAGTAGCCAGCCAGAAGGAACTGAAGGGCCGTTGGGTCGGCAGGGGTATATATCCAGCGCCATAGCAGTGCCACTCCAGGGGGCGCCAGCTGACCCACTGAGTGTTGCTAGAATAAAAATCTTCTGAGAAGCGTGCACACAGCGCGCGCACACCTAATTGGAATGGATATGAGCAACACATCTCGAAGAACAACAGTTACAAAGGTGAGTAACCGTCTTTTGCCCTCCACTGGACTCTTTCCAATTTTTCCACATTCTTCAGGTAGTGAAGGGCCCAAAACTGGACACAGTACTCCAGATGAGGCCTCACCAATGTCAAATAGAGGGCAATGATTACGTCCCTCCATCTGCTGGCAGTGCCCCTAATTATACAGCCCAAAATGCCATTAGCCTTCTTGGCAACAAGGGCACACTGTTGTCTCATATCCAGCTTCTTGTCCACTGTAATCCCTAGGTCCTTGAATGCGGATATGACAATGGAAACTCGCCTTTTAAAGTTGCATATTGAAAAACTGAGGAGTCATTTTTTATTTCATCTAAATTACTTAAAGAGACTGTGTATTCATATATCTCATAAGACGTGGCAGTAGAAAGGATATAACCCATTTATGGACCACTCAAACTGTGTGCTTCTGATTCAGCCATATTGTTTCAACGCTGTTTCTAGTTGGCAGTGCCATAGCAGTAGCATGAATTTTTCTTTGTTGACAAAGGGAAAATGCTTCCTTACCAAATTAAGTTTTCCATCATCAGAAATACAGTACAGATCTCTGTGATTGGGTTTACAAGGCCCTTTGAGGCCCTTCTTGAATCATCATGGTCCTACCATGCCCCACCCTAAAAAAGGAGCAGTAAAGGTGAGTCCCCCAGGCCTGCCTAGAAAGGTTGTGAGGAAGCAGCCAATCAGAGCACAACAGGCTTTGTTAAAAGGAGCTGCAGGGCCTAAGCAGAACAGTTGCTGGATGGACCAGAAGGATGAAGAAGACTGGAATTCTCCAGGTCATCAGGCTTGGGAAAGACCCTGCTCAAGCACGGAAAAGATAGAACTTCAGCCCTGAGGTAAAGGTGAAGAGGAAGTGGATGGAAGTGGAAGAGGCCTGGGGAATAACAGTAGCAATTATTAAAGGAAGCAGCACATGGCTGCTGTTCCTGGGTTGGGACCCAGAGTAGTGGACAGGCCCCAAGAAGGGCACAAGGGTTGTTTAGAAGCCCAAGAAAGGGGCTGGAATTTAAAGGGCCCAAGGATGGGACTAAGACCCTAGAAAGGGCCAACCATTTGTTGAACTTTGTTACCCTGCCTCCTTCCCCCACACACTTCCAGAAGGGAACTGAATGTGAGAGGTGACCTGGATGGAGAGCTGGGTCTTCAGAGAGGAATCTCTGCTGGCACTGCTTCCTAACAGGACAGGGATGGACTTAAAGCTAGCCCAGAGGGGGCTGAGAATTGAGGCCAGAGACAGGGCTGCAACCAACAAGAGTAGAGCAATTGTCTTTGGTGGACCTTTCTTACCCCAGAAGGGCAGGGCTGGATTAATTCAGGGGCTTTAGGGGCTGCATCCCAGAGCTTTGGACTAAGCGGGGTTCCCGCAGGCCCATGGGCTGGATGCAGCCTGCTGCTTCTTTTCATCTGGCCCGCGGTAAGTCTCTGCGGCATAGGCCAGACACTGGTCCCTGAGTCTCGGTGCCTCCCCAGGGTTGGAGCTGTAAGTGCCAGCTCGTCAATGTGCCCCTGAGGTCCCCAGGTAAGGGGCATTCAGGGAATATCTGTGCACTGCCCCCGCCCCCCCAGTGCTGGCTCCGCAGCTTGCATTGGCTGGGTACTGTGGCCAATGGGACTGCGGGGGCAGCTCCTGCAGGCACAGGCAGCATGCACTGCGCAGAACGGCCTGGCCCCTCTACCTAAGGGCTGGACATGCTGGCCACCTCAGGGAGCAGAGCAGCACAGAGCCCGGGCAGGCAGGCATCCTGTGCTGCCAACCAGGAGCCACCTGAGGTAAGCGCTTCCCAGCCGGAGCCTAAACCCCACACCACCTTCTGCACCCCAACCCCTACCCCAGCCCAGAGCCCCCTCCTGCACTCTAACTCCTTCCCAGAGCGCGTACCCGAACCTCCTGGTGCACCCCAAACCCCCTGTCCTTTCCCTGGCCCCACCCTAGAGCCCAACTATCATAACCTAGTCCCAGATTTGGACCTTAGCGTCCAAAATATGGGGGTTAGCATGAAAACCTTCAAGCTTAGTTACCAGCTTGGACCTGGTAAAGCTGCCACCACCCAAAAAATTAGAGTGTTTTGGGGCACTCTGGTCCCCCCAAACCTTCCCTGGGGACCCCAAGACCCAAATCCCTTGAGTCTCACAACAAAGGGAAATAAACCTTTTCCCTTCCCCCCTCCAGGTGTTCCTGGAGAGATGCACAGAAGCAAGCTCCATGAATCTAAACAGAGGGATTCCACCCTCCCCGTTTTCAGCCTTGGAAAACAGAAGTACCGAGAGCTAATCTCTCTTCCCCTCTCACCCAGAGGGAATGCAAAGTCAGGCTAGTAAATTTAACGCACACAGATTTCCCCCTGACTTCTTCCTCCCACCAATTCCCTGGTGAGCACAGACTCAATTCCCTGGAGTTCCCCACTAAAGAAAAACTCCAACAGGTCTTAAAAAGAAAGCTTTATAAGAAGAAAGAAAAATACATAAAAATGGTCTCTCTGTATTAAGTTGACAAATACAGGGTCAATTGCTTAAAAGAAATATGAATAAACAGCCTTATTCAAAAGAATACAATTTAACACATTTCAGCAACCATACCATGTAAATACAAAAGAAAAAAAACAATAACCCCTATTGTATTATGATCTCTGTACTCACAACTTGGAAACAGAAGATTAGAAAGCAGGAAACAGAAATCCTCCCATAGCCGAGAGAGAGATAGGCAGAAGACCAAGAACAAAGGACTCACACACAAACTTCCCTCCACCCAGATCCGAAAAAGTCCCGTTTCCTGATTGGTCCTTTGGTCAGGTGTTTCAGGTTACTTCTTTCCAGGTGTAAGAAACATTAACCCTTAGCTATCTGTTTATGACACGCCCCCCAAATTGCAGACAGTGGGGAAGCTTACTGGCGGCGATTTTTTTCTAGAACTTTAAAATAAACAGATTAATACAACACATGCACCTTTACATATACCACTAAGTATATAACTAACAGACTTCTACATTTTAAGAACACTTTTTAACTACTGAAATCTGGGAAACTTTTACAGGAGAGTGCATCAGCTACTTTGTTAGAAGCTCTGGAGATGTGCTGAATTTTAAAATTAAAATCTTGGAGAGCTAAACTCCAACGAAGAAGTTTCTTGTTGTTCCCCTTGGCAGTATGAAGCCACTTTAGTGCAGCAGGGTCAGTTTGTAGCTGGAACCGCCGTCCCCAAACATATGGGCGTCGCTTTTCCAGGGCGTACACAATGGCATAGCATTCCTTTTCACTGACTGACCAGTGACTTTCCCTTTCAGACAGTTTCTTGCTGAGAAACACGACAGGATGGAAGTTGTGATCCGTTGCTTCCTGCATGAGAACTGCTCCTATACCACGCTTAGATGCATCCGTGGTTACTAGGAATGGCTTGTCAAAGTCCGGGGCCCTGTGCACAGGGTCAGACATGAGCGTTGCCTTAAGTTGGGTAAAGGCCTTTTGACACTCATCAGTCCACTTAACTGCATTTGGCTGGGTCTTTTTGGTCAGGTCGGTTAGTGGGGCAGCGATTTGGCTGTAGTGTGGTACAAATCGCCTGTAGTACCCGGCCAAGCCTAAGAAGGATTGGACCTGTTTCTTTGACCTTGGGACAGGCCACTTTTGGATAGCATCCACCTTGGCCTGTAGGGGGTTTATGGTTCCTCGACCCACCTGGTGCCCCAGGTAAGTCACTCTGTTTTGGCCTATTTGACACTTTTTGGCCTTAACAGTTAGTTCGGCCTGCCTGATGCGCTCAAAGACCTTTTCCAGATGTAGTAGGTGTTTGGGCCAGGAGTCTGAAAAAATGGCCACATCATCGAGGTAGGCAACTGCATATTCTCCCAGTCCTGCTAGTAGACCATCTACCAGCCTCTGGAAGGTGGCGGGTGCATTTCGAAGGCCGAAAGGAAGGACATTAAATTCATACACTCCCGCATGGGTGACGAATGCTGACCTCTTCTTGGCAGGTTTATTTAGCGGTACTTGCCAGTACCCCTTGGTTAAGTCTATTGTAGAGATGAACTGGGCACGTCCCAACTTCTTTAATAGCGCATTGGTGCATGGCATTGGATAGTTGTCCGGACGAGTTACCGCATTTAGCTTACGGTAGTCCACGCAAAAGCGTATTTCCCCATCTGGTTTGGGAGATCCCAGATTTGGACCTTAGCATCCAAAATATGGGGGTTAGCATGAAAACCTCCAAGCTTAGTTACCAGCTTGGACCTGGTAAAGCTGCCACCACCCAAAAAATTAGAGTGTTTTGGGGCACTCTGGTCCCCCCAAACCTTCCCTGGGGACCCCAAGACCCAAATCCCTTGAGTCTCACAACAAAGGGAAATAAACCTTTTCCCTTCCCCCCTCCAGGTGTTCCTGGAGAGATGCACAGAAGCAAGCTCCGTGAATCTAAACAGAGGGATTCCACCCTCCCCGTTTTCAGCCTTGGAAAACAGAAGTACCGAGAGCTAATCTCTTTTCCCCCCTCACCCAGAGGGAATGCAAAGTCAGGCTAGTAAATTTAACGCACACAGATTTCCCCCTGACTTCTTCCTCCCACCAATTCCCTGGTGAGCACAGACTCAATTCCCTGGAGTTCCCCACTAAAGAAAAACTCCAACAGGTCTTAAAAAGATAGAAAAATACATAAAAATGGTCTCTCTGTATTAAGTTGACAAATACAGGGTCAATTGCTTAAAAGAAATATGAATAAACAGCCTTATTCAAAAGAATACAATTTAACACATTTCAGCAACTATACCATGTAAATACAAAAGAAAAAAAACAATAACCCCTATTGTATTATGATCTCTGTACTCACAACTTGGAAACAGAAGATTAGAAAGCAGGAAACAGAAATCCTCCCATAGCCAAGAGAGAGACAGGCAGAAGACCAAGAACAAAGGACTCACACACAAACTTCCCTCCACCCAGATCCGAAAAAGTCCCGTTTCCTGATTGGTCCTTTGGTCAGGTGTTTCAGGTTACTTCTTTCCAGGTGTAAGAAACATTAACCCTTAGCTATCTGTTTATGACACCAACCCCCAGCTGGAGCTGCACGCCCGCCCACACCCCAGTCCCCTGCCCCAGCCCTGAGCCCACTCCCCCACTCCAAACCTCCAGGGACTCCACAAAATCTAATAGCCCCAGGCCCACCGGAGAGTTAATCCGGCCCTGCAGAAGGGGTTCTTCCATTTTAGATTTTGTGTGATTTAACTGGAAGGCTGAGCCACTGAAGACCTGCCTGTCACAGCCTCTTAGTAGTGTCCCCACATGGGAAACAGAAATATGCTAATTAATGGCTTCATACCTGTTTGAATGTTCTGAACTGCCAGGGTACTAACCCTTGACACAGCTGCTAGCTAGGATATTTTCTCCTGCTTACTGCCAGTGTTCCAGTTACACCCACAATTTGGAAGAGGTGTGAGTGAGAGAGAAAGAGGCATGGAGACATACCTATCTCATAGAACTAGAAGGACCCTGAAGGGTCATCGAGTCCCGAACCCTGCCTTCACTAACAGGACCAAGTACTGATTTTGCTCTGGATCCCTAAGTGGCCCCCTCAAGGATTGAACTCAAAACCCTGAGTTTAGCAGGCCAATGCTCAAACCACTGAGCTATCCCTCCCCTCGTTAAGCCTCTCAGAAATTTCAAATGTACCTCAATTCTGAGGGCATGAACCATAGGCTGCTTCTAGGCTAGAATAGCTGCAGAACTACTATACTCCTGTGCAGGGTTTGGGGAAAGAACATTCCTTCCCACCCCTATGCTGCCCAAAAGAAAAATGTCAGCATTCAGCAAGGCTGCGTGGGCCTTGTTCTGGCTTCAGGCTGCAAGTCGCTGGAAGTTTACACCACCTTTTTTTTTCCCTTCAGATTTATGTTGGACTCACTCACAACTTCACATTTAGAGAGAGAAGGTGGGTGAGGTAATATCTTTTATTGGACCAATTTCTATTGGTGAGAGAGACAGAAGTTGGTCCAATAAAATATATTACCTCACCCACCTTGTTTCTTGGGACCGACACAGCTAAAACTACACTGCATACTGCATTGCATTTGGAAGATTATAATCCCTACCATAAGGACTATTCAACCAGCTTTCCTGAAAATATTAGTTATTTGGCTTCCCTGAGTTGCATATGCTGCCCAACAGGTCCTATCAGGCTGTTTGTGCACTCACAATTGCAGTGAAATGGTGCCAAGCATAACATAGTTTACATTCAGCTACTACAGTGGTGAAGTGCGGTGTAATAATAAAACTGGGCAACAAATCATTTGAGGGGAAAATGGTATCGAATCTGGCAGTAAAGAGCTATTGTAAATTAATAAACAAACTTTGAGTTACAACAGAGTCAAGCTGAGGCCTAAACATCTGGACCATTTCCTTTTAATTGGAGTAGACACAGTCTATGATATAATTTTCCCAGGCCTGATTTAATTAAACTGGTAATTCTAGAATGCATGGGGTTTATTCAGGTTATTTTGTAACCCTTTCAAAAAGGTTGAAATACAAAAGGAGCACTTAAAAGACGATAAAATCATTGTGGAGAAACTAAATGGATTCTTTGCTTTAGTCTTCACAGCTGAGGATGTTAGGAAGATTCCCAAAACTTAGCTGGCTTTTGTAGGTGATAAATCTGAGGAACTGTCGCAGATTGAAGTGTCACTAGAGGAGGTTTTGGAATTAATTGATAAACTCGACATTAACAAGTCACCGGTACCAGATGGCATTCACCCAAGAGTTCTGAAAGAATTCAAATGTGAAGTTGCAGAACTATTAACTAAGGTTTGTAACCTGTCCTTTAAATCGGCTTTGGTACCCAGTGACAGGAAGTTAGCTAATGTAACGCCAATATTTAAAAAGGGCTCTAGAGGTGATCCCGGCAATTACAGACCGGTAAGTCTAACGTCGGTACCGGGCAAATTAGTCGAAACAGTAGTTAAAAATAAGATTGTCAGACACATAGAAAAACATAAACTGTTGAGTAATAGTCAACATGGTTTCTGTAAAGGGAAATCGTGTCTTACTAATCTATTAGAGTTCTTTGAAGGGGTTAACAAACATGTGGACAAGGGGGATCCAGTGGACATAGTGTACTTAGATTTCTAGAAAGCCTTTGACAAGGTTCCTCACCAAAGGCTCTTAGGTAAATTAAGCTGTCATGGGATAAAAGGGGAAAGTCCTTTCACGGATTGAGAACTGGTTAAAAGACAGGGAACAAAGGGTAGGAATTAATGGTAAATTCTCAGAATGGAGAGGGGTAACTAGTGGTGTTCCCCAAGGGTCAGTCCTAGGACCAATCCTATTCAATTTATTCATAAATGATCTGGAGAAAGGGGTAAACGGTGAGGTGGCAAAGTTTGCAGATGATACTAAACTGCTCAAGATAGTTAAGACCAAAGCAGATTGTGAAGAACTTCAAAAAGATCTTACAAAACTAAGTGTATGGGCAATAAAATGGCAAATGAAATATAATGTGGATAAATGTAAAGTAATGCACATTGGAAAAAATAACCCCAACTATACATACAATATGATGGGGGGGCTAATTTAGCTACAATGAGTCAGGAAAAAGGTCTTGGAGTCATAGTGGATAGTTCTCTGAAGATGTCCACGCAGTGTGCAGAGGTGGTCAAAAAAGCAAACAGGATGTTAGGAATCATTAAAAAGGGGATAGAGAATAAGACAGAGAATATATTATTGCCCTTATATAAATCCATGATACGCCCACATCTCGAATACTGTGTACAGATGTGGTCTCCTCATTTCAAAAAAGATATTCTAGCACTAGAAAAGGTTCAGAAAAGGGCAACTAAAATGTTTAGGGGTTTGGAGAGGGTCCCATATGAGGAAAGATTAAAGAGGCTAGGACTCTTCAGCTTGGAAAAGAGGAGACTAAGGGGGGATATGATAGAGGTATATAAAATCATGAGTGATGTTGAAAAAGTGGATAAGGAAAAGTTATTTACTTATTCCCGTAATACAAGAACTAGGGGTCACCAAATGAAATTAATAGGCAGCAGGTTTAAAACAAATAAAAGGAAGTTCTTCTTCACACAGCGCACAGTCAACTTGTGGAACTCCTTACCTGAGGAGGTTGTGAAGGCTAGGACTATAACAATGTTTAAAAGGGAACTGGATAAATTCATGGTGACTAAGTCCATAAATGGCTATTAGCCAGGATGGGTAAAGAATGGTGTCCCTAGCCTCTGTTCATCAGAGGATGGAGATGGATGGCAGGAGAGAGATCACTTGATCGTTGCCTGTTAGGTTCACTCCCTCTGGGGCACCTGGCATTGGCCATTGTCGGTAGACAGATACTGGGCGAGAATGGACCTTTGGTCTGACCCAGTACGGCTGTTCTTATGTTCTTAAGTTATGTTCTAAGGGGAAAAGAACAAACAGTATTTCAATAGAAGAATTAAAATATACCAAACAGGTGGCCCTTTAATTTCTTAGTGCAGTGTTTCCCAAACTTGGGACACTGCTTGTTTAGGGAAAGCCCCTGACGGGCTGGGCCAGTTTGTTTACCTGCCGCGTCCGCAGGTCCGGCCGATCGCGGCTCCCACTGGCCGCGGTTCACTGCTCCAGGCCAATGGGAGCTGCTGGAAGCAGTGGCCAGTATGTCCCTCGGCCCGCACCACTTCCAGCAGTTCCCATTGGCTTGGAGCAGCGAACCGCGGCCAGTGGGAGCCATGATCGACCAAACCTGTGGACGCGGCAGGTAAATAAACCGGCCCAGCCTGCCAGGGGCTTTCCCTGCAGAAGTGGCGTCCCAAGTTTGGGAAACATTATCTTAGTGTGTCCAATATTATTGCTCATATCCCCACCCTGATTTCCACTTTTAATGAATGTTTTTACCTTGGGGGACTGGATGATGTTGGCAGTAGTTAATGAACTAATGGTGCCTTTCAGTTGGGGATGCTAGTTCAAAGCCAGTCCCAATTAATGGTGACCAAAGCTGCTGTCCTTTGAAGAATGGTTAGCAATCTGTGTGTAATAACCTATCTTAACCCACTTCTTCATGGGTAGGCATCCACAACATGAGAGTAGGAAAGGAATAGGTTCCCTAATAGTTTTCTCTCTATTCGCTGGAATCTTAGTTGGCATTAATTGAATCCCTTGTTGCCAGCAGAGAAGCAAAGGATTGAATGGACAAGGAAATGAAAAATCTTAGCCATTCAAGTGGATTCTACAGCTTAGGGATATTGGTAGGCCAGTGTGAAATAAGCTTGCTTGGCACCAAACCTGCTCTGGATACATTAACATGTTCATAGGCTAGAGCTGTCATCCTGGCATCTTTCATGGGCACCAAATTCACTTTTTTAAACAACATACATAAATGTTTCCTCCAAAAAAAAAATTATACTCTTTACAGTACAGTTCATCTCAGCACAGGTCTCCTGGGAACTGTACTTCTGCAGGTTGAGGTCAACTCCAGTGAAGTGCTCACCTGAGTTGCTGAATGCCCTCAATATCCATTGAGATAAGGAGGCTCTCAGCACCTTTGCATGATCAGTCCTTCACACAGAAATAGTCTGCTCAGTGTTTAGTTTAATGCCATATAACATTTAGCTTTTTAAAGAAAGCTAAATGTTACTGGATTTGCAAAACAAAAAAAATTCTTGACTTTAGTGGTCTCCCCCACCCCCAATTTATAGGCTTAATGAACTCAAGTGCTTTCAGAGCCCTTGCAATTTTTTTCCATCATTAATTTAATGCTGTGAAGTGAAAGCTATAAATCAGGGTTTCTCAAACTATATATGGTAGTCACACAAATGGGACTTCATCTCACCTAATAAATTGAGAGGAACTCAGAGGATCTAATAACAAAAAAAGGTAAATGAATTAAAACTACCTTTTAACAATTCATCAGAATGCGAACCAGCCCCTGGGAGCTCCTGTCCCATAGAGAAAGGAACTCTGTTATCTCGTATATGGTCACATTGTCTTTTCATCTTAAATTCAGAACCTGTCTATGTCATTACAGCTTCCTACCCTGCATTGTGGCCCAAGAAAAATGCAGCAGGGCTTGTGTTGGATTTACAACTGGCTTGTTCTCAAAAGGGCAGTTAAATATGTAGCAGGAACAGCATGTGTCACAAACTCTTCCATAAGAGTCCAAGAACTTTACCAAAATGATATGTGCTGCCCTTCTCCTTCTTCCCCATGCCCCTGCTCTGCCTGGAGAGTGGAAAATTGAGCACTTTGAAACAGAATAGGAAGTTCAAGTACTTTGCAGATCAAATGTTATTTGTTTTTTGAAGCAGACTTCAGGGAATGTTGCACTGGATGAAGCCCATAGGCCCCAATCTAGCTAAGCACACAACAGGGCCATAATACCCAGACATCCTAGTGGTGGTTGTAGTATGCATTATTTAAAAGTAGTGTATTCCTTATAGAAAGTGCTGAAGTCCTGTGTTTAACCACAGACTAATAAGGAAGAAGCATGGAAAACTTGCTTCATCTGGCCCTCAAGCATATCTCAGCCACATTTTTGAGAATCTACTAGTAGGAATAACAGGGTCATCCAGAGGTATCAGTAATGCAAGTGCCAGTTGCAATATGGACAATTGGACTGAACTAAGATAATTAACTCAATACATGCAGACCACTGAACAGCCATGAAATGGTGATGACTTTGTCACTTTCACCTAAGGGTAGATTTGAACTGGTGACTTAAAGATGGAAGACTTTTTAGCTTATTTCTAAATCAATGAGCCATCCATTTCCTACAGGAATTGTGTATTTAATCTGCTGTGTGAGCATTATGAGCAATTTACCCCTTTATAACACTATACCTTTAAAAGTGTGGTGGATAGATTCTCTTTCATTTAAATGACATTAACTTTGGTCCATATGTTTTTCATCCTTATATAGCAGAATGAATATTCTCTTCTTCCCGTTTCTTTGCCACTGAACTTGGGGATAAATTAATATACATTATGACCATGGAGACTTTTTGCTCTCTTGTTGAGAAGGCCAGATGGCACCCTCTGAGTATTTCCCATGCTTTGAAATCAATTCTTATTTAAGGATTATTGTATTTTGATATGTGGAGAGCCTGATCCCTGACATTAAGGTGGTACAGTAGCTTTACTGAAAGTAGTTGCGGTAATAAAACACTTTATGTTGGTTGCATTTGCAAGAAAGGAAATATTGATATCTGGAGGATTGTTTTAAAGAAGTGTCCACAGACATTTTCTTTCTGCCAAAAAGAAGTTTTCTAGAGACGGGTTTATGCTAATAGACAGGAGTTTATACGACTGTTTTAGAAAGAATTTAGAATATGAGGCTAAGCTGAACACTTGTAATAAACAAGCAAAAATTTAGGGCATATAATACCGAACGTAATAGGACAGTCTGCTGCACTGCTCAGCTGTTCTTCAGTACTTGAACTGCTGATGTTTGATCATGAAGGGAAAAACATACTATATGGAAATATTTCTCTTGCTGGTATGGCACCAACAGTGTGCCAGGTGCCTTTGCAGACTGGAAGAACACATGGTCTTGCACTGAAGGATTTACAGTCTAGAAAGACCACTTACAGATGAAGGCTAGATGATGGGCTGGGATGCAATAAAAGCCTGGGGTCTAGGTTTTAAGTGGGGAAGGGTGGGTGGATAACCAGCTTTGTGCCCTCAAAGACCTCAGGGAATCACGCAAAAGATAAGAGATGGGGAACTGATTCTAGGGATGACTACTAATGCCGAATCTATACTGTCACAGAGGTTGTGGTGGGCTACCTAGGATCAGTATGAAGACACAAAGCTTCTTCCTGGAAGTCCTTGTGTCTCTAGTGATCTACTCTCTTTGGAAGCTAGAGCCCCTGTTTATTTTGTTTGTGTTGACAACCCATTCACACCTACCTCAATGGAATTGGAGAAAACTCCCTCAGGTCCCAATGGGTTTTGCCACAGTGGAGGGCAGCTTGGCCCTGGGTAATTAAACTATAATGTTTAGAAAATGTCCTGTTAGTTGCACAATTTTTTGCATGGATTTTTTTAAACAAATATTTTTGTTCATGCATAGTGTTAAGAGTTCATAGAATTATAGAATATCAGGGTTGGAAGGGACCTCAGGAGGTCATCTAGTCCAACCCCTGCTCAAAGCAGGACCATTCCCCAACTAAATCATCCCAGCCAGAGTTTTGTCAAGCCTGACCTTAATACCTCTAAGGAAGAAGATTCCACCACCTCCCTAGGTAACCCATTTCAGTGCTTTGCCACTCTCATAGTGAAAAAGTTTTTCCTAATATCTAACTTAAACCTCCCCCACTGCAACTTGAGACCATTACTCCTTGTTTTGTGATCTGGTACTACTGAGGACAGTCTAGATCCATCCTCTTTGGAACCCCTTTTCAGGTAGTTGAAAAAAGCTATCAAATCCCCCCTCTTCTGCAGACTAAACAATCCCATTTCCGTCAGCCTCTCCTCATAAGTCATGTTTTCCAGCCTCTCAATCATTTTTGTTGCCACCCTCTGGACTGTTTCCAATTTTTCCATATCCTTCTTGTAGTGTGGGGCCCAAAACTGGACACAGTACTCCAGATGAAGCCCCACCAACGTTGAATAGAGGGGAATGGTCACATCCCTCCATTTGCTGGCAGTGCCCCTACTTATAGAGCCCAAAATGCCTTTAGCCTTCTTGGCAACAAGGGCACACTGTTGACTCATATCCAGCTTCTCATCCAGTGTAACCCCTAGGTCCTTTTCTGCAGAACTGCTGCCTGGACATTTGGTCCCTAGTCTGTAGGAGTACATGAGATTCTTCCATCCCAAGTGCAGGACTCTGAACTTTTCCTTGTTGAACCTCATCAGATTTCTTTTGGCCCAATCTTCTAATTAGTCTAGAAATTAGTCTAATTTGTCTCTGTATCCCATCCCTACCCTCCATCTACCCTCTCTATCCCATCTACCACTCCTCACAATTTAGTATCATCTGCAAACTTGCTGAGGGTGCAGTCCACATCATCCTCTAGATCATTAATGAAGATATTGAACAAAACTGGCCCCAGGACCAACCCTTGGGGCACTCTGCTTGATACCGGGAATAGAGGGATGAGGATGGAGTTGAAGATATCAGATTTCTTTCTCTCTGAGTCCTGTATCCCTTTTATTACGCCTCTAGCACATGCACAGATGTTATCTGCTGATATATTGTAACCCTTACATAGTCATGTTCTCTCATTTGTATGTACAGATTGCCGTCAGCCTTAATATAATCTGTTGTGCCTTCCCACGGACGTCCCTTATTAATACACTTTATAACCTTCTTACCAGTCCACCTCAAATGCACCTCTGTAATGGTGACAACTCTTCCTGCTTTCATTTCCTAAATAGCCAGTTTGCTCTGCAAATATGTTATTAGTGCAGCTTTTATTTATTAAAGTATTTGACTAGTTACGCACTTTCCAACAGAATCAAAAACATACAAAAATATTGGTCACTAAAACCGACTCAAACAATTGACAGTGTCCTAACTCTCAACGGGAACTCACCTGCTGTAATAATAAATAAACTGACTATGTGTTGTATTTTGATTGAGCAGAGAAGACTTCAATGTGACCTGAAGTTCATCAATAGCAGGGTTTCTCTGGCCATCATAGGGGATGAATTTCAAGCTCAGAGGCAGCTACTAAGAATGATCTGTTACTGATCCTAAGCAATTGACTTCCAGGCACTTTCTTCTTTAGATGTGATTTAAGCTGGAATCTGCGCTTTCTCCCTTTTTTTTTCTTTTTCTTTCTTTATTATCATCCATCTCTGGGACTTTAGAATCACAGATGAGCCTCTGAAGCGTGCCTATAAGCTGTGGCCCAATTGTACTGGAGTATATTTTGTATTTCCTGTTTTGATTTAAGGTCTGGTTTATGCTCCAATTCAGCAAAACACTTTATGCACATGAATTGAACATGGAACTACTCATGCGCTTAAAGTTAAGCATGTACATAAGTGTTTTGCTGTGTCATGGTGTTAGAGGTGTCAGGATCTTAGAGGAGAGTTTTGTTCAACCAAAATATCCAATTTTTAGTTTTTCATTCTACGCTGACGTTTCTTCGTTAGGGCCCATTGTTGTTTTAGTTATTTAATTTTATATCTCCCAAGTTTCACTGACTGACAAAAGGGAAGACAGTCTCTGCTCTGAAGGACTTCTAATCCGAAGAGAAAACATGTAGACAAAGGAATAGGAACAGGCAAGGAAAGCAACAATCAATACCAGGTGACAGAGCCATGAAGTTAGGCATTTATCATGTTAGTTGTATAATATGTGTGTGTTCCTCTCTTTCTGGGTCTCTCTCTCTCAGCTACAGTCTTACGTTCAAACTACTTGGAGTGAAGGCCAGGGGTTTATAAGGCTGGTGTTTGGAAAAGCTATTCTGTTGTTTTAAAAAATCTTCTGTAGAATTCTCCAAAATCTTGAGGTTAAAAATTATATTTTCCTATCTAATATTTGTTTGATATAGATAGGAAATTTATAGACTACTTGCCTACTTGGTTTTTATCCTCTCCAAATCAGGGAGAAGGTCTCAGCTTAATATTTAATTTCTTTTTTAAACCACATCTGTAGACTTAGTAGCAGGAACTTATACGTTTTTCTTTCTTTAGTGAAGGGAAGTCAGAAGTGTGAACTGAACTGCCGAGCAATAGGCTACCGGTTCTATGTGAGACAAGCTGAAAAAGTAATAGACGGCACGCCATGTGATCAAAATGGAACTTCAGTCTGTGTGTCTGGACAATGCAAGGTAAGTCCAGAATCTTTATATGTGAACTTTAGCAATTCATCTTGGGGAGTCTCTTACGTGTTATGCGAGTTCTAATAATAATTTAGGCAATCTGATTTGTGAAAGTTTGGTGTCTTGTTAACTTACATGTACTGTATATTTTTCATAGATAGAAAAAATATGTGCCCTTACCATACTTTAATTATATGTAAACCTGTAAAAATAGAGACTGAGAGAATTTTGAAAGGTTGTGTGGAAGTTTCTGACCAGAATTAAGATGGCTTTCAGTGAACTTCAGTGAATATTTAGCTTCTTGCAAAAGAGGTGTTTATCCCTATGTCAGATTAAACTCCCCAGTAATTTTTAAGCTAAACAATGGAATTGAAAATAAATAGTAAGAAAGCAACTTTGCTTTAGCTTTGGAATATAGATATCTCTCTTTTTTCTCAGCTGAAACAGATGGTAAGACTTAGTGGTTCAATTTTATTCAATTAAATGTTAAAGTCATTTAACCAGCAACACTGTAATTTTTCCTATCAGCCCATATGCGCAGTTAAGAGATGCAAATTATTCTCTTTATTGGTTATCTACTGTTCTGTTGGTAGAACATAAATTATTGTATGTTGGATATACAGTCATTTCTTTGGAATCCAAATGAGGTACTGTGTTGACTTTACACAATCTGCTGTATGGATTCTCATCATAAATGGTAAATGTCCTGCAGCTTCTGTGAGATGATAGATAGCACTCTTATGCAAAATGTGATGTTTATGTTTATTTAAAACCTCTGATGCAATAAGATAAGAAAAATATATAAAAAACTCTTATCTGTTGAATTTGCAAAAGAAAGCTTGTTTTTCGAGTCTCTGGTATATGAGAAGGGGTTTAGAAAAGAAACCTAATAATTGCAAAGAAGTGGCATTCAATGTTTGACATTTCCAGTATCAGTGGGCAGAAGAAACATTGGAAAGTTTTAACAGGTGGGGTGAAATGTGACGTATGAATCCAAATATGAAAAAGGACAAATGTAGTTGTTGCTTTGCCAGAAGAAATCTCATATAAATTAGAACCCTTTATTCCTCATACTTGTACACATCTGGACAATGCCATGCATATGTCTATATTTGTATTTTTAGCAGTACGGGCAGTCTTAGATTTGAGTTTTCTTTGTAGATGATAGATATGTGTGAAGTTGCTTATCAGTAAAGGTCCCTTGATTTAAAACTGATTCATAAGGAGCCAGAATTTTTTTAAAATTACCATTCTGATTGGTGGCCAATAGCAGAATTGAGATATGGACTTTTTATTGAACCAGCAGTCCTGTTTTCCTGATGCTTTCTGCAAATACAGAATATAGGATGATGTGTCTATATTTGGAAATCTAGGGTAAAAAGGAATGATGGCTTCTCAAGAGCCTAATGAGAAATATTGTTCAGAATTTTGCCATCATGAAGTTCATATGCAGTTTGTTAATTTCCAAACCTCTGGATGAGATGTCAAAAACCTAATACGTGTTCCAAATCAATAGTGTGAATATGAAATGGATACTACCTGGGATTCTTGTGCTTTGTTACTTACTATTATGCTGGTCACATCTGTATTTATTTTTAAAGCTCCTTCTTTCAGTAATGTTCAATGAATTGGCATAGCGTATCATTCCCAAAAGAACTTAAATGAAACCAATTCTGCCCACTTCTATAGGTGCTAAAGGCCCTAAAAGCACTTTACACCTCTATACTCTGTGTTGGTTCTCTCCACATCAGAGTAGGGTAAGAAGGTAAGATAAGCTAAGGACATGAATAGTGTCTCCAAGTGGGCAGGGGAAGGGGCTCAATTGTTTGCAGGTACAATTTAGGTTATTTAGACATTAATATACTTGATTCATAGGGACAATCAGGCACTCGGATGTTGAAATTATCCATATCGTGTATGCACGAATGTATAGCTTCAGTAAAGGTTTCCTATTATGGGTTAATAAATCTAATGCATTCAACAGTGTAATTGTAATAACTGCAATGTGTAACATTTCTGCTTGGACAGAAAAAAAAATCTTCTCCTAGATTTAATATGTGGTGTTAGTGTATCAAAAGGGCAGAATATGTTCTGCTTGCTAGATTACATCAAATAAGTTAAATGTTTTTACTTAATGTTGAATCCTTCCTTTGTGGTTTTAAATCAGAACTGTAACATTATAGGATCTTAAAAAAAAAAAAAAGACGGGGAAATCTGTCATGCAGGTATTTAGAAGCTGACACAATAATTAGTTTATCATGTATGTGAATTAAGGTGACTTAAAAACACTTACACTTGATAAACTCTAACAGCTCCTATCATGTTAGTTTGTACACAGGAATTATTAAGTTGATACAACAATTTGCATTTCCATAGTGCTTTCCATTTGTGGAGCTCAATTTTTGATTAATACTCAATGTATGATGTTTTATATATGCATCCTTAGCTCAGTTTGTGTGTGCATTTAGGGTATCTGGCTTAAATTGGGCCTGCTTTTCTGCACTCTGCATGTGCATTTGGAGATATGGTTACAGCTTTTTTGGTTTGAAAAAAATTAAATTTTAAAACCTATTTAATTATTGGACAAATGTGACTTCTCCCCTTTTGAAATTGTGCATAATGCTGTTCTTGTATGGAAAAGTTTTCATACCAAGTTCTACATAAGAGAAGCACTAGAAAGAGGATAAGTATTTAGAAATTTGGTCACTCTTTTTAGTGTATTCAGAGGAGGGTGCGCTCCCCAGCAAGCAAGCCAGAAACTATAACCAGGTTCTTTGAATATTAAACTGATCCTGAAAATGCAAGTTTTAGAAAAGAGAACCTATTTTAAACTATTCCTAGTTTAACTATACTCACTAATGAAATCCCACTTTTTTTCTTGTTACTTTCTTCAGACTTCTGGGATTATTCTGTCTGCTCCTGGAGTTTTGTCCATACTTTAATTTCTTGACCACCTGTTCTGACATGATTCTGATTCCCTTCAGAATTACTTCTTCCTTCTTTGGTAAATGCATTTCTTAGCCTCATCTGCTCGGACCTTCTTTTGCAAACACTGTGAGGTCAGTAACTCAATACTGGCTGTTAGCCTTCTTTAACCAGCATGGTAACATGAGTAGTTTGCATAATTATTATATGATGGGGTAGTTTATAGTTACCGTTATTTTCAATGAAACTACTGTATACTGCACAGTGCTTGCTACAAAATCTTGTGCAGTTTTGCTGTAACTACGGGATGTTAATAACTCATGTCATAACTGATCACATGTATCAGTTAGCTTAATTTGGTGTGCAATTATCTCATTATTCTCCATTTCACTAGTTAAAAAGCTTAGATTGTATAACTTGCATTTCTTCTCTGTTTGATATTTTCTACTTTGATACATCTTTCTTACTCTTCACTATTTTTGCACCATCTTATTCCACCTTTTTTTTGTTGTTGTTCTTGTTTTTTATCCCAATGATTTTGTTGCTAGTTGCAGTAATGATAAGTGAACCTCAAAAAGTCAGGGTTCTCACCTGCTCTGTCCTAATCACTTGGGCCTGCAAAATTGAGCAAGATTTCTCATGAGAACAGGCTTTTGATGCAACCTTTCTGGCACTCCTTGTTAAGACAGAAATACTGCAAGCACAGTTTTTCATATAGTATTTTTTGCACTTCTTGTCAGTGGTTCTGGATGGGAAGATGAAGATGCATAAAATTAAAAAAGTTTTGGTTCAGGTTCTCATAGCACTCCTTAACCCTTTTACAAGGCTGGTGGATGGTAAGGTCCAAGCCATTGGTCAGCTGAGGGACCTGGATGGAAACAAAGTGGAGCTGGTGAAAGCCCCGGATTTGATTTGAATAAGCATGGATTTGCCTGCACTGTACACTTTATCTGCCGGGTAGTCCCAGACATCTATATAATAAAGTTGTGGCCTGATTAAAACCCATAACAAGTCTCCTGTCCTCCTTGCGGTATACCCAGACAATGTCTTGGGTCAGTGCATTAAAAATAACATTTGTAGGATCTTGCCCTTTCCTTATCGAGTAAGCAAACAAGTCAAGCTTGTCTAATATTAGTGTAATATTCCTAGGCATAGCAGTGAAGGAATAGGTGGGAACAAACCCTTGCTATCACATTACCTGTCATGGGTACTCCAGATGTGACCCAACAAGCATTGGTGCCCGGAGGAGCTGGACATTTTCAGCACAAGATTAAAGCTTCTGTCTTCAAACAGAAATGGGTTGCATTGCAGGAAACTGCTTCTGAATGGAGCTGAAAGGTACAAAGAAATCTTGCCAATAAAACTGCACAGCTGAATGGGATCCTTAGGGATCATTACTGTATTTGACTGCACATACCACCCTTTGGGTGGATGGTATATGTCAGGGTTTTGATAATGGGATGCAAATTGTCAAATTCAGAACTGCACTGAGCCAGCTGACTAGAAAAGCCTTCAGAGAGTGAGTAATTAGCTTCTTTATGGAACTGTGGCAAAAATCATTTTTCATTTGTAGTTCTGGCACACAGTGGGCCAGATTCTGCCTTTGGATAGGTGAACAGGGCTCCCATTGGAATCAAATGGAAACATGTGCAACCTAATATTCACTAATATTGGCATAATTCACCCCGATGTTTTGGTGTAATATAGTTACTAATTTAGGATTGGATTTGTCCACCTTATTAACCATGAAATAACGGACTAAGATAGTACTCAGCATGAATAATGGAGGCAGAATCTGGCTCTTAGCCTCTTTGCAATTGGACTTTAGTGAACAAAAACCCTAACACAAGATGCAAGCAGACTTGTGTGTCAGATGAACAGCAGTATGGAGGTAAGTTTCACTGCATTCTATCTTGAGATGAGCCATTTCAACTTGACTTCTAATAGTAAGATGGGAGAGTAACTAGAACAGTGTGTTTCCTGATGTTGACAGCAGGAGGAATGTATTAAATTACATTTTTTATTGGGTCAGTCACTTTAACCACAGGTTACTGAAAGGCAGTTGTTCAAAAACTTGCCCTTAGTTGTAAGAAAGATCTTATGGGGGTGAAGAGGAAAGAACTTAAAAACAAATAAAACCCAGGAAGTTGGAAACTGATCTTTAATTTTGACAGCTTTCTCTTTGACTTTAGTGTTTCCCATTAGAAATGTTCCTCCTTTAAAGTCAAACAAAAAGGTTCACAGGTTTTTAAAGTTTAACTAACAATCTTGGAAAGATTTGAGGATAACTTCTGCTCCTACTTACACCATTGTAAATCTGGAGTAACTCCCCTGACCTCAGTGTGTTCCTCCAAAATGTTTATGCATTGTTATCAGCTGCTGACAAGCAAGAGATTACAGTGATTAAAACAAATATTTGCACATCCAAGTTTTCAGGGGATAAACAGTTCATACTGTACCTCATGGCCTTTCCTTTTGCTAGCAAGGGAAATCATCAACACACTTCCTCATGTTCTAGTTCTGTTTTCTCCAGCCATTCAAAACATATCTTTACAAGCAAAGTTCCAACTGGCAGAGTTCATGTTTCAATCCTGTGCCATGCATTAGATATGGATACTTGATTCATGGCTTCATTTAAAAGTGAAGATTTGCTTTAATTTTATGAAAAAAAAACATCCATATGATCTTTTTTGGTAACCTTCCCTCTACATCCTTAATTTTGTTCCCCCCATCAGCTCTATATCTTTTTGCTTGGCTGTGCAGAAGCATTTCTATTTAATTGGGAAGCGATTCTTACATGTGTATTATCAAGAATATGGGAGAGGGGTAGCTGTAATATAATTTATGTCTATTATATGATCCTCTGCTTGCTTGCTTTATAGTTATCATTTTGCTTGCTAAACAAGAAGTAGAGGATAATTTCCTTCATTCTTAGATGGTTTTGCACATTGGCAGGAACCAAAGCCAATGGCTTCAGATAATCCAAGGGCTGGTAATTAACAAATAATACAGTGTCGAATCTTTGAAGTTTTACCCCTGCCATGTTCTGATCAACAGGCTGGCTGGTAGCTCCAAAGTGGGGCCAGGGAAAATCCAATCAGGGAAGATGAAACATTGAACTTTGGGGGGTTTAAAAACCTCAGCCCTAAAGCTGAAAAGACAGAAGAAGGCATTGATTGCTGGTCTTAAAGATTGACCCTTCATTGCCAGAAACAGGGGTGTCTGTGATAAGTTAGATCTACATAAGCTTTAGGTAAGGCGTATGTGGCTTTCTTGTTGTTAAAACCTTTTTGTCTGAATGCTTTGTTTCTATGGATAAATAAATAATACTTTGTTTTGGTGAAACTATTCTAAATTGTTGCATTTACTGGTCACAGCTCCCATAGGGATGTCTCTTGCAAATGCCAAACCAAACCCAGCTGAGCCATATAAGGACTCATGGTTGGTGAACGGGGGTGTTGTAGCCACTGGACTTGTGCTGTGAGTGGGAGAATTGCAGGATTCCACCCTAAGAGTAATAGTGGTGCAAGACCTATCACTTAAAAGGTTGTATTCATTATAATGATAATTCAGCTATGTTTTTTGTGCACAAAGAGCAACCTTATAATTTCAGTGTGAATGACTTCAATTTTAAATTAAAAGGAAACTAAAATCAAAACCAAGAAAAAAAAAGTAAAGTATCCTTGAGACAGCATAGTATGTGTATCTACTCCTATCTTTGGCTGAACTAAACACACAATAGTAGCTGCATCCAATAGTCTCCTAGAAATGTAAAAAGGGATGGTGCATAGGAGACAAAAGGATTAGTTACACTGCTATTTGCAGCACAATGCATGCTAGAATATTAATATAATCTGTGTGAGAGGTGCTGGAGTAAAGGCAATACATTTATCCTCGTATGTTGCGGAACAATGAATCTGCCATGGGGTTAAAGAGTGGTGCTAATAGAAACTACAGACAATCTCATTAAGTTTTCCTCAGCTAGAAATATGTCACATATCACTTCCATCATTGTGCAAGTAGCTGAAGATGCTGTTCATGAAATATTCATCCTAGTACTGGTGAGTAGTGACATTGGTAGTGGAGATTATATGGATTTTTTGTTGGTGGTGGTTTTTTAACTTTTAATTTCTAGACCATCCCTTGACAATCAGATCTAGGATCAGTAATGAGCAAGTTTATGTGAACATAATTAAACAACTTCACACGTTTATGGGAAATTGAGCAATGTGGGTTTTAGCTTTATTTGTAATACCCTATGGAAGTTTTGGAGAAAAGAGTAAATTTGAATTCTGCATTTACTGGGCTGAGTGAAAGCCAACTCAACCTCCTTGTAGACTTAAGATATTTGAATACATTATATTTTTAGGGTCAAATTTTTTTTATAGTTTTGCACTGAGAGTTTTGTTTAATGTATTTTATTTATTTAAATAAAGTATAAGGCTTTCATCACTCAAAAGGCATCTGGGTCATGTCTATAAAATACCAAAGTTTAAAAACCATAATGTTGACCCAGTGGTCCAGATATATAGATCTCCAGCACCAGTTTGCTTTCATGCATACAGAGGGGTTGATGGAAATAAGGAAAATAAAATGGGGAGTAATGAAATAATCCAAACGTATTACCTAATGCTGAAATTTCTGCAGTTTGCCTTCAGTGTTTATAGCATCTTTTTGTGGCCCATGACTATAATGCTACACGTGTGCCGCTCAGAAAAAGCTTTGAGTAAATTTTAAGAGGGGGAAGCATTTAACTACTGTTAGATAGCATTTTTGTTTGATGGTCCCAACACACATTCTCAAAAGGAAATTAAATACAGTTAACCAAGAGGTTGCTATTTTTTCATAAATCTGGCATATGGAAAACTATGATGGGAATTGCAGATGCTCAGCACCACTCAGAATCAGGCTGTATGGCATTAGCACTGGGTAAAGAGGGTTTGGGGTGTTTTTGGCCACTTCTGAATCTTTCAGACGTTTCCTGCCTGGCTGTGTTGTACTACCTGATAAAATGAGGGGGGTTGCACATAGAACTCCTATTACACTGTTAGAATTCACAGGCATAAATCACTTGTGCAGCCAATGGAGTCTGATCTAAATGGAGTCAGATCCACAGCTGGTGCAAATCAGTGTGATTTCACTGATGTCAGTGAAGCAATGCCATATTTACAGCAGTTTAGGATATGGCTCCTAATCTTTATATTAGCTCTCTTTTTTTTTTTTTCAGTGAAGATAAATACCACAAAAAATAGTTGTCATTAAAGTAATAGTGGGACTGGAAATATCTTTAGATTTTCTGTAAATACTCCTAAATTGTGTAAAGTTAAAAACAAACAAACAAAAAACCCCTCCTTGTATCTGATGTGTCACAGTTTACTAGGTGCCTTTTAATGCAGTAGGATGTGGTATTTTAGTAAAAGCAAACTTAGTAGATACATGCAGCATTCTCAGTTTGCTGTCTGAAACTGAACTGCTAGTGTGACCTGTCTTGGATAGATTCTTCAGAACCTGTCTATTTTTAATTGTTTCAAAGCCCCGATTTGGTATTTGAAGGGGATCTTTCAAGGATATTATATTATATTTCCCTAATCTTAGTATACAGTGTCACCTAGTGTTTATTACAGGTACTGTAGTTACCATATCCCACTTGCCCAGGGCCAGCTCCAGGGTTTTTGCTGCCCCAAGCAGCAAACAAAACAAAACAAAAAAGCTGCGGTCGCTCTACCGCCACCGCTCCAGTTTTCAGTGGCTGGTCCTTCCCTCTGACAGGGAGTGAGGGACCTGCCACTGAAGAGCTGATGTGCCGCCCCCCTCCGTTGGCCGCCCCAAGCACCCGCTTGCTGGGCTGGTTCCTGGAGCCAGCCCTGCACCTGCCCCATTTACAGCTCAGTTCTGCTGCCCATGAAGTCAGTTAAAAACTCCCATTGATTTCACTGATTGCAGGATGAGGTTCGTGGTAGAGTGACACTATATGGGTGAAATCCTGGCTCCACTGACATCAGTGACAGTGGATTTCACCTTCTGTGTTGAAACAAAGTTGGTGTATGATATTGTAACTTACATATCAGATGAGCTGTCTCTCCTTTCCTGCCTTGCCTCTTGAGAATAATTTACCTCTTCTTGTGATGAGAAATTTTAAAACAATGCAGTCTCAGTCATGAACCATTTCCCATTGTATTTGAAATTATTGAGGGAGCCAAGTTTTACTTAACCTAATTGTCTCACACCTTAGGGAGTTCTTATCAAAGTAACTTCTGTACAAGCGAATCTTTAAGGCAGGAAATATTGCCTGTCTCCTTGGTTTGTGGGTTTTATTCTTTACATATTTGGAAAGCACCTTGTGCTTTTAAACACTCTGTAAATACCAGTAGCATGAGTCTCCATGGATTGTAGAATGAACACAATGATACATCACAGGAATGAAGAAAATTAAGGAACCAGTAGATTTGTGTCTTTTGTGCTAAAGAGAGGCTATTTTTTCTGAAAGAAGTATACCCCGTCTTTCTCTCTGACACTGCACACACATGCACGGAGTTCTGTTTGGGAAAATGTCTTAAAATTTTAATGATTTTTGGAGTGGATGCTACTTGCATAGCTTGATTAACATGAAGCAGCATATTCAATAACACATATATTTACTTTAGTAAGCAAGTCTTATCCATTATGATTTACTTGGCAGTTTTCCCCTTAGCAACATATGAAATGATTCTCTTAATTTTGTCTGTAGATGCCAATGATTTTTTTTTACAAGTAGGGATGGTCAAACTGGTTTGGAAGAAATAAAAACTGACCTGCAGCCCTGCCCCCTGTTGTGGCTAAATAGGTTGGTTTAAACTTTAAAAATTTATTTTTTGTTACAAAAATATACCACACAACAGCTGTTAGTAGTATTGGGATCTGCTCACTCACAGACTACAGTAAAATGTATCTCAAAATAATCAAGTTTATTGAGAATATGGTTATACACTGCAATTATTCCTAATTTGTGCTGCTATGGATTTTATGGAAAAATAAGTTAGAAGAATGGCTGAATACACTGTCTGAAGAGCCAGTTTACATGGTCTGTATCACCATCTTCTGGACACTTTGTTTCTTTAGTATAACAGGAATAAATCCCTATTTCAAATAACACAATCTGTTCTGATGACATCTGTGGTCTGTGTTTTGTGTTTGTTTGCTTCCTTTTTTCTTTTTGTAATAGTTGAAGCTAAATAGGGGAAAATGCATTCATAAACTTGAGTAAGAAAAAGGAATGGGTTGTAAAGACAGCAAATTACAAATAGAGAGATGATCGTTCAATGTCAGTGAAAATCATATTCCTACAGAGTAACACATTTCTTGCCAATTCAGGATTAAAAGTGTGCTACAGCCCAGATCAATGTTGATTTACTGAAATACATTTAACATGGAGTTTTGTCTCCCAATATCTACTCTATTGAAAATCCATTTGATTAGGTGAAACATCGGCTAGCTACTCTTATTTAAAGGGCCCCATGTAATCAGATAATCATGGGGCTGAGGGGGTGGGGGAAGTAATACTTAGGCCACCAATTGTTTTAAATTCTGTTGTGGACTCTTCACATCTAATTCCAATTAAGACAGAAATGATCATTTCAGAAGAGTGATGTGCTGGCTACATGATCTTGTATGTCCAGGGACAAACTTGATCTAAGGCTTTTTTCCACCTCTAATATTGTGTATTTTTTTTAGCAGACTCCATATTTTCTATGGGAGGGGTGTGTGAAGGAGTTATATTTATTCTGCGAGACTTTCTTGTTCTGAAATCACTGTTGCCATTTTATGAGTGTCACAGTTACAGGGCTAGCTGCAGGTGTCAGGTCTCATACTTTTACTTCTCTGGGGTGTAATCCATATGGTTTCTCTAACTCTTAGACTGGGCTCTGGGCTACAGTACCCTGTGGATAAGTCATGCTACCCCAGCAATGGTCTGGAATCTGAGACCAGTGGTGAATTCAGTGACAAGGCAGCCTTCTTAAACCAAAGTATTATTTAACCTTAACAGTAGAAATGTAGCGTAACATGAGATGGAGGGAAAGATTTTAGAACAGTGTCTATATGCATGCCTGTGTTTTACCTAAAGCCCTACCATCCAGGCTGATGGAGGTGACCCAGCTGGTCTTGGCTCTTCAGACATGTCCTGCACCTTCTCTGTGTGTCACTCTCAGAACAGCATCAACTTCCTGACCTCTGGACAAAGTGTCTTTTTATAACTGCTTAAATTATTTTTGGTAGTGACCCAGCCACTCCCAGTCTTTATTCAGGCCTAATTTGATGGTGTCCAGTTTGCAAATTAATTCCAGTTCTGCAGTTTCTCGTTGAAGTCTGTTTTTGAAGTTTTTTTGTTGAATGGCAACTTTTGAGTCCGTTACTGTGTTTATTGTTGTTATAGTTTTCCCTCTGTTGATATTCACTCCTTCTTGTCAACTGTTGGGAATGGGCCACATCCACCCCGACTGAATTGGTCTCATTAGCACTGATCCCCTACTTGGTAAGGCAACTCACATCTTTTCATGTGCTGTATATTTATACCTGCCTCTGTATTTTCCGCTCCATGCGTCTGATGAAGTGGGTTATAGCCCACAAAAGCTTATGCCTAATAAATGTGTTAGTCTCTAAGGTGCCAAAAGGACTCCGCATTGTTTTTATGGGGAGGTAGTTTATCTCAATCTACTGTTTGTTTCCTGGTTGTTTTTTCCAACAGCCTAATGCTAAACTACACCATTGTATTCATGCAGTTAACATCCCAGTAGCCACACCACATACAGTATTAACAAATTATTACAGAGCTGCCCCACATCCATCACAATTATCATGTGCTTCCTGGGCCGGACTCTGAATTCCAAATTAAACCAGCCTCTTTCACAAGCACTTTAGTCATTTAAAAATGACCCTGGAAAAAATAGGAAAGATTGTTAATACTTTTTTTCCTCCCACCCGAAAGCAGGAAGTACCAGAAATCTCCCAAGAACCAATTTTATTATTTATTTATTGATATTGTGGGTTTTGTGTGTGCGTGCATAATTTGCAGCCTTTGAACACGATACTGCCTGGTGAGTTTTGGGGAAGATCTCACCTTTTTGGATGGTCTTTTCATTAAACTTTGCTTCACTATTGTTGTTAGTTGTTGATATGGCTAATGCCAAATAGCTGTGCATTGCTAATACGTGTACACCAAAATACAGGTCTGGAAATAGTTTGTCAATATAATCTTTAATATTTGTCTTTTTTGCTATATCTTGCCCTCAGGTGTCCTAAACCTCCATAAAAGTAAGTATCAATGACTGAAATATCTCTGGATTAAGGACAAATCTGTCTTTCTGCAGCATCTCCTCTAGCCATAAGGGTCATTTGATTCTAATGCCAGGAGACCCCTTTAGCTTCACATCAATATCAGCCTTTTTTGTTTTTTTTAAAGTCAGGAAGGTGAGCTTCAAAGACTTTTAAAAGTATGAAAGAAGAGTGTAAATGGAATTCTGAAGGGTTTTTAACCACTAAGGGAAGAAAATCTGAGGAAAGATTTATTTTAAAGAATTTATAGTACAGGCTATCACTTTGATCTAATTTTTGTACTGTTAGTGGAAGTTTTGTATGTTAAATTCTAGACAATTTACAGTACTGTAGATATTTCCCACTCATGACGAATAAGTGGGAGAGGGCATGTGAACAGTGGAGCAATGAAGTTTTGAAAAGAGCAAAATAATTATTCCAAAACTGTAAATCAAATGACGAAGCAGTTGATTTTGCAGAGAAACTAGTAGCCACAAAGTGGCGCACTTTACAAGAGGACATCACATGAAGTCTGAATTGAGATAGAAATTATCTCTCTCCCCTGGTGTTGCGCTAGACAGCAATTAAAAGGCTCTTGTAAATTGTCTAAATTATATGAAGAAGCTATCTCCTTTCTCTTCTCATTTTTGGTGTCTAATTTTCTCATTTGAGTGCTTGTTGATATTTCACCCTCCAGGTAACTTCTTGTAATATCTGAATTGGTGAATATCAAAGCAGTTCCATGATACAGTCAGTAAGTAGCTTTAATTTAGTAAAGAAAGGACCCTCAGTCAAGCTGTAGACATTTTATTTTACAACTTTTCAAAGATATAATTTATACTGAGGAAAGCACATATCAAATACTGAAATCCAAGCAAACTTTACAGGGTAGAGACTCAGTCAGCCATATGAAACATGGTCCATTCTTCTGCAGCTCTAGCATACAAAAGTGTGGTTAGGTAAGGAGCTCCCATGGCGACCTAGACGCCAGTGTCAAGTTAGCAAAACTATGGACCACGCCATAAATATAAATTAGGAAATTCTAAATATTATATATATAAATCAGAGCCAGAAAACATAACAGTAGGAACTGTGCAGTTTCCAGATGTTAGGGCTTTTCTCATAACTCACAAGTGGTGGAAGGTAGACATTGGAAAGGTTAAGAGAGGTCATTCCCATGTGGGAAAACCTATTTCTCATAGGGATCTCACCTTAATTATATACTGCTTATTCCACTTCCAGTATAGAAGATTATTACATTTCTAATATTAAGGGCCAGACTTTATATCCTTTCCCCCTACCCTGTGTCTGTTTTATCTGTATAGATTGAAAGTGCCTTGGGGCAGAGACTGTGCATATACAGTCTCAGGTCAATGGAGCTCCATTTTAAATATAATAAACATGATTAATAGCACTACCATAATAAACATGACTAATAGCAATAATAATGTGTGGTTGTCCCTTGCATTAGTGTGTAAGAGGGAAGACCATGTGGACCAATGGGCTTATTCCCCATTTGAAGCCAGTCAAATGAATTAGCTGACCATGGCCATCTGCTTGTCTTATTCCATGCTCCTTCTCATCCTATCTTAAGAGTTGGCACAGTGGATGCGCTTTCTCCAACATGCAGGGAGCTTTTGTAAAGGTTTGTGCCTGAGGTACAATAGCTCTTGAATGCCCTGTAGGGCCACAGCAGTTCTGCACCATCCTAAACACAGGCTTGTGCCTTAATGGCACAATCAGGTCTGCAGAGTTTAATTGGAACCACAAAGACACAGTAGGGGTCTGAGGTTTGGAACTTTGTTTGCTTTTGAGGAAGGGCAGATCTAATGGGGTGTGTGTACAGGTATTTGACCTCATTCTAAAAGCTGGTCTTGGAATATGCAATAATTTACATTATCTTGAAAACTAGAATAGCATAGAGCTATGTGTTACTGGTAGCTTTTGTCAGGATCGGACCACACACAGAGATGTGCATCCCGGAGGTGGAGAAATAGGTTACTATTGATATATTGAATAGCTTTTAAGAATTAAATAAAAGTGACTTGATTGAAACATTTGGAAATTGTCTGTTTTGGGGTTTTATTAATGTCCACCATGACCAAACATAACATGCTGTAAACTTGAATTTTTGTGGTGTACATTGTTTTCTTGATATAAAAAAGTAGGATTCCTTTGCTATAAAATAAGCAGAACAACTTGATCTCACTTGCTGTTTTCATACCTTGTTTTGACTGAGATTTTGCTGCTGTTGGAGACTTTGTTAGAAATGGTTATATTTACGGCAAAAAAGTAGAGCTCCTAAATGTGCAACAAAAATAATCCAATGTGTACAAAACTAAAGAGAATTCAAATATATTTAATTATGGTAGAATGTGTTCTCTGACTGTGCTTTCTGCATACACTGTTATGTTTCCTTGGCTGCTGGAAATATGAACTCTCCATTGTTTCTCCCCATAACGACTTGCTAATGCCAGGCATTGCTTTGGGAAACACCTGCCTGGCATTAATAAGGTGTTAATGGAAGAAACAGGTTCCTGGGAGCTAAGAACCCTCTGCCCCTTTGACTCCTGGTATAGTTTCATGTTAACAGTGTTTTCCAAAGACAGTGAGCCTCTGTTATATTGTAGATAGGTTCCTTCTGTTGGGATTTCCCTGTCCAAGAAGACTTTGCACACATCAGTATCTTTCAGCTTGTCTTTTGCCTTCGTGTAGTTATAGAACAAGATCATCTTATTGTTGGGATATTATCTTCAGCCATGCCCTAATTTAAGTTTCTTCTGGAATATGATACACAGCATGTACAACTACTTTATGTAAAATATACTGCAAGGTGTCCCTCTGTTCAGTATCAGATTAGCAGCTTTGAACTGAAATGAAACTGGTGCAAAGTCTGATCATAGGAAATACCTGAACATCTAAAGCATGCCGACAGATCAGGTAACTCAAGGAAGATGAGTATGCCCTAGACTTAAACATCTGTGCCCTTTGTCCTGCACCCTTTTGACCTGAGGGAGGAGGTGTGATTCAGAGGACAGGATGATGTTCTCTGAGTCAGGAAATGTGATTTTTTTCTTCACTTTTTGTTTCAGTTTCTCCATCTGTAAAATGGGGACAATAATGCTTAACTGTGTCCTTTGGAAGGCAATTTGAGACCCAGAGATGAAAAGTGCTGTACAAGAGCTGTGTGTGTGTTTACTATAAATTAGTTAAGGCAGATTTCACTTAACGCAGAAATAAACTCAAATTAACCATACTTTTGAAGATTTGTACTTGCAACCTAAATATGGTTAGAAAAGTAACCAATCAAACAGAAAAGAAACCCTAGTCTGCAATACCTAGGCAGATTAAGATACATGAACAATAGTGGTTTTAACAAAAAAGCGTATTCAGCACTGGACTAACGCATACTTTTTTGGTCTAGCGTAGGTAGCCCTTGAGCTAAATATTCACTGATTATTGGCAGTAATAGTAGCAACACTAATGTAATGTTAAAGGTCTTTCACTTCAGTCATCACTGAATGTGAGTCAGACGATGTCATAATTAATCAGGGATAGAAGGCCAAAGAAAAGTGTTGTGTCAGAAAACCTTGGGACCTTAAAGGAATGTAAAATGAAACAACTTTGCCAAACATTGTAGGACCTGAATTTTTTTCCTTGAGTAAACAAATCAATTTACATTTGCTTGTGTGTAAAATCATCCCCTATTTATTACACACTTTCCCTGGAAATATTTCCAAGCGAGAGTATCTGAATGTTCCCCTTTGGGTTTTGTTTTCTGTTTCTAGGCTCTGCAGTCTTGTGTTCTATTTCTGTCTTTGTTTTCGGAACTCCCTTATGATTCCACTGTCTGAAGAACCATCTTTTTTCTCTGTCATTCTGTGCCAATCTGTTCTATCATATGCCTCCACTGGCTCACTCTTTCCTGCTCCTTTCACTCAGCCCAAAGGCCCATGTTCTCTGCTCATATCAGACTCTGGTCTTCACAGTTTGCTTCTCAGTTTGTTCAGTGCTCCACGGCAAAAACTTTCAAGTGTGTTCAGTATTTATGGTGCTTCCATTTTTTGAGACCTCTAACACCCTTTGTTTTTTTAGAGGCACTGAACACCCAGAACTCCCACTGAAGTACCACGAATAAACAGCGTTCTCCTGGTCACTGCTGCTGTATAATCATCTAACAGCAGTTGATCATTCATCATTACCCACAGATTGCAAACTCGTAGTAAATGACAGTCACACATCCTCAATTAGAGGGAAGGATGTGGTTTTTTTTTTACCACATCTTCCTACTGCTTCTCACTAACCTATTAGCATTCCTTCCCTCTTACTGGAATCGTGCTTTGACCAGGAAGCCTTCATGCATGCTCAAATCTCAGTGAGAGACCAGGTAAGGCAATTAACTGTACTGACTGACACCAGGAGGAGGCAGAAATTTATATGGTGGTCTTCAGGATACTAAAAGCACAGTAGGACATTCCACCTTATTAACTCTCCCAGTAGGCTCAAGTACTACACCTCAAAATAATGAGAGAAGAGGTAGCCCTGTGAAGTGTGTCCTTGGGGATGATGAACAATTACCTAAAATTCATCCTTTGGAAACGCTCAGCAAGAAAGTAATGGAGCCACCCAAGAGCAGACCCATCCACTTCCTTTGTGATCCACAGACAGGTCAACAACTTATGATCAGTGGTGTCACTTTTAAATTAAATGTCTGTCCTGTGCCATGGTGACAAATCCAGTACAAACTGACATAAGAAAGTGGAAAAAATAATCCAGAATGCTGAATTCAAAGCCATTCTGTCTCTCCGAGTCCCGTTCCTAAATGTTAAAAGGACACATTCTAGCCAAACAACCCTGTGTCTGTACATTAGTGTAATATGATAGCCTTCAGAATGAGGGAGAGCATCGTGGTACTGCATTTGCAAGGGAGGGGGAATAATGAAAAGTGAAACAGGCCCCCTTTCACATCTGCACTGTGGTTGAGGGGGCAGCAGCACAGATGATGCCTCACATTCAAGAATTACTAATTTATAGTTAACGCCTTTTAAGTAAACAAGAGAACCAAATCTGTTTCATATTAAACTAACTCAAAATGAAGGAAGCAAAGCAGTTCAAAGAAAAAATGCACAAGAAAACACAGCCTGTTGAAATTCATTCTGAAGAGGTAGGAAGGCAATTGTAAAAGAGGATCTTGCGGCTAGTGAGAGACCTTTGTTCTGAGGTTAAATAGCAAAGAGAAACAACATAATTGAGCTTTTATTGTAAAGAATCAATACGCCTACAAAAGAAATAGGTTTCAATTCAGATTTTTAAGGGTTCTATTTAACACCTGGACAAGCAGTGGGAGGAGATATTTTAAAGGGAAGATTGGGTACTACTAAGAGATGCATGTACTGGCTGGCTCTTCTCGTTACAACAGAATATGGACTGAAATTTAGAAATAGGCCAGGAATTTCATACAGAAAATCATTCCTGGGCCTCCAATTTCAGGATCCTTCTTTTCTGTTTAGATGCAGCAGATGTTAGAGCTTGTGTTTAAAGAAGAGAGTGACCACTAAGGGTATATCTACATAGCAAGTGACAGCCTGCAGCAGCAAGTCTCACAGCCTGTCCTTGGTGTGAAAAGCAGCTGTGTTGATGTTGTGGCTCTGGTTCTGTCTGAGCTCTGAAGCCCACCTTCAAAGCCTGCGCTCTAGCCAGAACCTGAACATCCACACAGCTATTTCTGGTTTTGTAGTGTTAGCCCTGAAAACTTGAGTCTGTAGACCTAACCTCTGCGACTCACTGCTGTGAACTGCATCTTGCTGGGTAGATGTACTCTCAGCCCTCGTCCAGACTAACCCGCGGCATCGGCGGGTTAAAATCGATTGCTCGGGGATCGATATATCGCGTCTAGTCTGGACGCGGTGTATCGATCCCCGAGCGCGCTTACATCGATTCCGGAACTCCATCAATCCGAACGGAGTTCCGGAATCGACGCGGAGAGCCGCGGACATCGATGCCGCCCCGTCCAGACTGGTGAGTACCTCGATTTTAGAAATTCGACTTCAGCTACGTTATTCTCGTAGCTGAAGTTGCGTATCTAAAATCGATTTTATTTCCTAGTCTGGACGTGGCCTTAGTGGTTCCTTCAGTCTAGTCATTCAGGAGCTATTTCATGTAGCTTGGTGGGGGTTGTCTCAGAAAGCTCAGTGTCAATTCTTAACATAATGCAGAGAGTGTCTGCAGTGAATAGCAGAACTAGTAAAATCCATCCATGTGCAGAGAGCCAGTATGAGACCTATGTGCTGTTTAAGTCCTATTTTGAAAAAAAAAATCGCTGTGAAAAGGTGCACATCATTTGTACAGTCCATGTATTAAACCATGTATGACATGAGAGAAAGTGTCCTAATTAAATTCAACTATACTAAATGTAAAACTGGAAGTAAAGGAAAAGGATACTCTCTCTCTCTACCGCTAACCCCATTAGGAAAGTAAGGATTAGGGGATGAAGGCTGATAATAAATGAGTGAGAGTTTATGCCTTTCATACTATACAGAAGCTTACTAATCCTTTATTACAATTATTAGATTCATGGGGGTGGGGTCAGAATTTTTGGTGGCTCTATCTAGCCTAGAAGTAAATAATTTTATTTTGTACTGAAAAGATTGGTTTGGATTGTAAGAATTCAATTGTTTGGGGCTTTTTTAAAATCATGGCCAGAAATGAAAAAGCAAAATAAAAAGTAGAAAAATATATAATCACTGAACGTGTAAAGTTCCAATGGTAATGTTCTTATTCATAATCAGCTATGAAGTGTCTAAAGCCTACCAAGAAAAATGAACAGAGTTGGCAGCTGCCAATGGGTCTTCAAAAACTTTATTTTTAACTTTCTAAGAATTCTTTTGTCAGTTATTTGCTTTCTTTTGTTGGGGGGGAGGGCCTCTTTCCTAAGTAGTGGAAGATCCATCCTTAAAATTCTGGATATTTAATCTTTCTACACAGATATCAGTGGTTACAAGTGCAAATCTAAAACCAAAAATGTCTTCCAGGATTTCAATGAAAATTAAAACCAGCAGCAGCAACAGCAACCACTTGATGATGTATTTTAAAGAAGTGGTGTGGCTATTCTAACACAGTTGTCTAAACTGACGAAAAACCAAGCTTTTAAAGTGTCTAAAAATGTCTAGCCAGTGGCCTCTGCCTATCTTGCATTCCTGATGCAGGCAAAATTTCCACTGACTTGCACATAAGCCTTATTTTGAGGCCTTAAGTGTCATGTAAGTAATGCAAAGCTGCAGAGGTGTACTGTCCTTTGCACAGAGGGAAATTTCACAAATAGTAAATTCAGTTTGAATCCATTTAGTTGTGTAGGCCCAATCCTGCAAATACTCCACACATGCTGTCAATAGAACTACTACTGCATAAGTCCTTGCAGGTACTCAGCCCTGTTCTATCCAAGCTGTACCTTTAACTTTTTACAGAAACATAGTAGTTTCCCTCTTCTAACTCCTTTATTTGTATATTTAGATACAGTAAAGCAATGTTTCTCAACCAGTGGATTGCACCCCTGGGTGGGTGGTGGTGTGGTGGTAGGAGTAGTTGTTGTATTACATAGGCATATCATTGTTATCTCTGCTACTTTTTTTTTTCCCCCCTTACGTTTGCTATAAAAGAATGTGTAAGTGTTTGACTTCCAGTAAGGAGTCACCAATCTGAAAAGATTGAGAAACACTGTGGTAGAGGTATATACATTTATATAAAACTAGTCAACATGTGGCCTAATAAATTGAACTTGATGAGCCAAATGCTACATTGACTTACAGCCTGTGTGTTCCACTGATGTCAATGGGGGGTTGTGAGCTGTAAATTAGCACAGAATTGGGCCTCATGAATTCCTGTTGTTAATGTTAATACCTTGTGTCAACATGCTGTTGGAAAGCTGTGAGCTAGAATTTCTTTTTTACCGAGGGGCATATAGTATACCATACTCAGAAGTAGAAGTGGAAAAATTAAACTTGTAATACCCATGAGTTAACCAAGAATTTTGTTAATACAATGGTGAGTCTTGTTACTATCACAGCTTGACAAAGACAAATGTAAATTGTGTTCATTATTAGAGTGGGATGAATACCATGTGTTGTATTTTGTGAATATTCACTCTGATTTTGGTTTGGGTCATACTTGTACACCTCTTCTGTTTGCTTTTTGAGAACTCCGAATGCTGGAGTTCTAATGCACAATGGGTCCCTAGTGCATGACCAATGCTCGTAGGCACTATAGCAGGACAGATGATAACGCTGTCATGAATAGAAGACAAATCACAAAGTTGCTAGTGTGAGTATTTGCAGAAACTGAATTTCAGATTTACATTTACAAGTATTCATGTTGGAAGTGCTAAAACACCTCTTGAAGCACCAAATATGAATAATACCTAATTTATTATCTCATTGTTTCCTTGTGTTCCCTCATCTGTTGTTTCTTGTCTAAGACTTAGATTGTAGACTTCTTAGGGCAGGACCGTCTCTTTGTTCTGTGTTTGTACAGCACCTAGCACAGAGTAGTCCTGGTACATGACTGGGGTTACTAGGTGCTACCACAATATAAATACATAATAAAACCATGTAACTTATCTGACCAATCACAACAAATCAAAACAACTCAAATAAAGAATACTGAATAGTCCTAGAGAATTGTTCACCATCTAGGCGTGGTTATTTTAAAAAATAATAAATTGTGTTGAATGCTCCCTGTGACAGATTGCTGAGCTCTGACAGCAGGGTCAGCTCTCTGATGGCTGTAGCCTCAATTAGTTTCCCCAGTAACAGCTGATTAAATAATTATGCAATCAGAAGGAGTGGCTGGGGAGGTAAGGAACTGATTAGCTGTCAGCTGACCATCCTGATAAAAAGCCAGGAAGGAAGTGTACAGATTGAGAACAGGGCTAGCTGAGCCCAGAATGAAGGGGCTCCCTAGAGTGAGGGAGACCTCCTAGGTTCCTAGAAAGAAGAGCTGTAAGAAGTAGAGGTTAAAACTGTGGTGTTGCACTATTCTGGTGTTGGTGAATTGGCTTAGAATAAAATACAGCCTGTGCACAAGGTGAAAGTGACTCTTAGCAGTTTCTAGGGCATCGGAGGACAGGAACAGAGTGTGGCCCCATCACACTCGCAAATAAAGGCCATTTCAATCTGTTCAGTGATATTTTGCAATCTAAATTAGACTAAATTAATCAGTTAAATTGTGTTACTAATTATTTGCTTAGCTCTTTTTTTTTAAAAGTTCTTTTGGTTTTTGTTTTTAAACTGCAGCATGGCTGAATTTCAAAAAGCTGTAAATGCTTTATATGGAATAAGGACTTGACTCCAATTTCAATATATAGAAAGGCTAATCAAAAAGAATTTTAGCGTGAGTTTTACTTTAAAAGGAATTGTAACAAGCTGTGAGAATCCAACACCACAGAAGTCTCAAGTAAAACAGAAAAAGTAAAACAAGTAATGACAGCTCATTGGAATGCTGTCTGAGAGCCAAACTGCATTCTATTAAGGAACTAAATAGCAAGAACCCTCTTAATTTCATTTTGGTGATTTTTTTTTTTAAAATTAGCAAAACCTTTTTGAGTAAATTTTGGCATTAAATTACAGTAAAGTTGTGATACAAACTGCCACCAGAGGCAACAACATGAATTAAATTATTATAACATTAGTATTAGATCTTTAATCTTTGTTTGAAAATACAAATAAAAACTATTACGGAAGATTCTAAAACCTCTGTCGTTTAATCAAGAAACATGAATGGCTTTTTTTAAACCTTTCTGATTTCACAAGAAATAAAGTATTTAGGCTGTGTTTTTCATTTAAGTATATTACAGTACTTATTTGAGAGACTGGAATGCATCCAATATGTATTTAGGCATTTCTCTTAGAGTATTAATTATGTATTTGATAGACTGAGTTGAACTAGTTTGTTGTATGAAAAAGCAAGTCCTTGTAATCGTGTGTGTGTGTGTGTGTGCGTGTGTGAGAGAGAGAGAACAGCTTTGTCAACCAACTTTATTACAATATATACCCAACAACCATTGCATTAAAACTCTGAACATCACCTGGTTTTACCCATAAATTGTGAAATTTAATAGGATTTGGATATGAGACTATAAATTTGATGGAAAACTGAGCCTGATCAAGCTTGGTTGATATTGGATTTCATAACAAAACTAGACAAACATTTTCGTGACTTTCTAATGAAACTGTGGATTCCCAGTGTTGCCAGCTCTCATGATTTTATTGCAAGTCTCGTGTTACTTGATTTTCGCAAAGCCTTAGCTACTAGAGTCATGTGAATATGTGACACAGAGTCTTTGTTGCTTTTTTACAGATCCAGACTAACACAGCTACCCCTCTGATATGTGAATATGTTAGAATCTCAGCTTTCAATTTTTTTAAAAAAAAATTAAGTTTCTAGCCCACATGGTTATGGAGAAAAGCTTAAAAATATGAACAAATGTACCCAAAAGTTCAAAACCTAAAAGGCAAATAAAAAGAACCCAGATGTTGTTTTTTATAAAATCTCATGACTTTTAAGCCAATTTCATGATATTTTGGAGGGGAGAAGGGCTGATATATAGGTTTTGAATGATTGGTGTTGGTAGTACAGGATTTCATATGAAACAAAGAAAGATGCTCATTGCCCTAATTAAGGAGTAGTCATAAAGAGTAGAAATGCTGTCACATTTGGAACCAGACCAACACAAATGTGGTGCTGTTATATGTGACTGACATTTTTAACCACCATTTTGTATGAGCAAGGCTCCGTCACAGTCACAAGTCTGTGCTGCTTGAATAATGTAGCTATTATAACCCATGAATGGTTAGCAAATTCATGTTTCCTGGCTGTTCTTTTTAAACACTTTACCAGGAAAAGAAGGCCAAGATATATCAGCCACAGCTGGCAACTCTGAAGGTTTTCTGTACTTTGCTCAGCAGAGAAGTGGTTAAATTGCCTGTGGATAAATTCCCATTCCTTCCATGTTGCAGACAGTGACACTTGATCTGCTGAAAGTCCCTGCTAAAATTCTAATTGCATACACAATATTAAATTTGATAGATTTTCTTTTTTAAATGATGGTGCATTTAATTGTATCAATAATGTGTCTGCCACATTTCATTAAGACAGATTTGTAGTTTGCTGCAGTGTAGCATGGCATTCAAATGCTTTTCATAACATGAAAACTTTGCCAGTGGGTGAAAGCCTATTGTACCCACAGGCAGGCAGACCTAATGGTTCTTTGGCAGTATTTTAGTGTAGTTTGGCTTGTCTGTAGTTTTAACAAATCCCATGTAATGGAAATTAGAAACATAAGTATGTGTATATTTCGTAGCAGGGGAAGATGGGTTTGAAACAGAAATCTGCTTTCTTTTATAATCTGAACATAAAATATTTGTCGAGATGCAGTCTTTCCCCTTTCTTCACCAGATCTGTGCTTGTAATTGTAATAACTGCAGGTTACCAGGCTGTTAGAATCATAGAAATTAGAGATGGCAAAGACCTATTAGGTCTTTTAGTCCATGCCTTTGCCAATGCAGGCTGTTTTCTACAGTATAATTTTCTATGCAGTTTAGTCTATACAATATTAAAAGCAGGTGGTACTCCTGAAGCAAAAGTACATATGTTAATTTTATAGGCTGGCTTCCTCATGCAAAAAACAACAACAAAAAATACTAGCAAGCTACAGATAAAATCAGAGGTGTGGGGATTTTCAAGGGCAGAAAGTTTAACTTAATCTATGATACAGGCTCTTATTTATCAGGCTTCAGCTGCTTATAAAGTTTTGCAAACCAAACTACTGTGTCTTTCAATGTAGAGAGGTTTGAACATTCAGACAATAGCATAATACATACGTGCAGATGGCTGAAGGTTGCGCCCATACCTCTCTACAAAGTGCTAGGTGAATTATCTGTGTAGTATATTCATTTTTGCAAAGTTGTATTAAACTCTTACCAAAAGATTTAATAAACTTCCACAAACTAGATGTCTTCTCACCCTTCTCCCTCCAAACATTCCCGTCAGGTTAAGACGCTTAAAGCAGCTTTATCTAAAACCATTGGTTGAGTCGTAGAAAAATGGCTCTAAACTGAATTTAATCAAGCTAGAATATTTTTTGGAATCAAACTCTTCCTGTGATGATAGATTCCCTCAGTACGTACAGTTTGGGTTTTGCAGATTTACAGAGAGTTGCTATCTTTTTATAGATTGTTTTCTACATCTTGTGAAATAGACGGTATCTGCCCTCGTTACAGAAGCTACGTCAGGACTTACAGGCAGTGGTGAGCTGGAGCTGATTCTCACCGGTTCGCAAGAACCGGTTGTTAAATTTAGAAACTCTGGGTACGTCTACACTACGGGATTATTCTGATTTTACATAAACCGATTTTGTAAAACAGATTGTATAAAGTCGAGTGCACGCGGCCACACTAAGCACATTAATTTGGCGGTGTGTGTCCATGTACCGAGGCTAGTGTCGATTTCCGAAGCGTTGCACTGTGTTCCCACAGTCTCCCTCGCCCCTTGGAATTCTGGGTTGAGATCCCAGTGCCTGATGGGGCAAAAAACATTGTCGCGGGTAGTTCTGGGTACAGCCTTACCCCTCCCTCCGTGAAAGCAGCGGACAACCCTTTCACGCCTTTTTTCTTGGGTGAACTGTGCAAACGCCATAGCACAGCAAGCATGGAACCTGCTCAGATCAAGACCGCAATCATGTACGTTGTAAACACCTCGCGCATTTTGTGCAGTCTATGCTGAACCAGGACCTGCAAAGCTAGGGGAGGAGGAGGCGGCTACGGCAGCGCGGCGACGAGAGTGATGAGGACATGGACACAGAATTCTCTCAAACTGCGGGCGCCTGCGCTTTGGAGATCCTGCTGGTAATGAGGCAGGTTCTAGCCATTGAACGCCGATTTTGGGCCCGGGAAACAAGCACAGACTGGTGGGACCGCATAGTTTTGCAAGTTTGGGACAATTTGCAGTGGCTGCGAAACTTTCGCATGCGTAAGGGCACTTTCATGGAACTTTCTGACTTGCTTTTCCCTGCCCTGAAATGCCAGAATACCAAGATGAGAGCAGCCCTCACAGTGGAGAAGCGAGTGGCAATAGCCCTCTGAAAGCTTTCAACAACAGACAGCTACTGGTCAGTCGGGAATCAATTTGGAGTGGGAAAATCTACTGTGGGGGCTGCTGTGATGCAAGTAGTCAAAGCAATAATTAAGCTGCTGCTATGAAAGGTTGTGACTCTAGGAAACGTACAGTCATAGTGGGTGGCTTTGCTGCAATGGGATTCCCTAACTGTGGTGGGGCAATAGATGGAACCCATATCCCTGTCTTGGCACCAGGGCACCCAGTATGTAAACTGCAAAGGGTACTTTTCAGTGGTGCTGCAAGCACTGGTGGATCACAAGGGATGTTTCACCAACATCCACGTGGGATGGCCAGGAAGGGTTCATGACGCTCATGTCTTCAGGAACACTACTCTGTTTAAACTGCTGCAGCAAGGGAATTACTTCCCAGAACAGAAAATAACAGTTGGGGATGTTGAAATGCCTGTAGTTATCCTGGGGGACCGAGCCTACCCCTTGATGCCATGGCTCATGAAGCCATACACAGGCAGCCTGGACAGTAGTCAGGAGTTGTTCAACTACAGGCTGAGCAAGTGCAGAATGGTGGTAGAATGTGCATTTGGCCGTTTAAAGGCGCGCTGGCACACATTACTGACTCGCTCAGACCTCAGCCAAACCAATGTCCCCATTGTTATTGCTGCTTGCTGTGTGCTCCACAATCTCTGTGAGAGTAAGAGGGAGACCTTTATGGCGGGGTGGGAGGCTGAGGCAAATCACCTGGCCGCTGATTACGCGCAGCAAGACACCAGGGTGAATAGAAGAGCACACCAGGAAGCAGTGTGCATCAGAGAAGCTTTGAAAACGAGTTTCATTACAGGCCAGAGTACGGTCTGACTGCTGTTTGTTTCCCCTTGATAAACCTCCCCCTTGATTGACTCATTCACTGTAAGCAACCCACCCTCCCCCTTCGATTACAGCTTGCTTAAGCAAATAAATCCACTATCGTTTAAAAATCATGTATTCTTTATTAAGTCATTATAAAAAGAGGGAGAGAACTGACAAGGTAGCCCTGGTGTGGTTTGGGAGGAGGATAGTAGGGAAGGAAAAGGCCACTAAAAAAATTTCAAAGTAATGACAGCCTTTTGGTTGGGCTGTCCATGGGGGTGGAGTGGGCAGGTGCACGGAGCCTGCCCCCCACGCATTCTTACACATCTGGGAGAGGAGGGTATGGAACATGGTGAGGGGTGAGGGTGGTTACACAGGGGCTGCAGGGGCACTCTGTGACCCTGCTGCTGTTCCTGAAGCTCCACCAGACGTTGGAGGATGTCAATTTGAACACGCAGCAGCCCCAGCATTGCATCCTGCCTCCTCTGATCTTTCTGCCACCACCTCTCATCTCAAGCGTCTTTCCTCTCCTCACGTTTGTCCCTCCTATCCTCACGTTGGTCCCTCTTGTCCTCACGTTCACTGGCATCTTTCCTGTAATTTGATACCATGTCCTTCCACTCATTCAGATGAGCTCTTTCATTGCAGGTCACTTCCATGATTTCCGAGAACATTTCGTCTCACGTCTTTTTTTTCCGCCGCCTTATCTGAGATAGCCTTCGGGATGGAGTAGGGAGGCTTGAAAAATTTGCAGCTGCATGAGGCAGGGAAAAAAGGGAGAGAAGTATTTAAAAAGATACATTTTACAGAACAATGGTTATACTCTTTCACAGTGAACAACACTATTCACCTTACATAGCACATGTGATTTCACTACAAGGTCGCATTTTGCATCTTAATATTGAGTGCCTGCGGCTCTGGTGTTAGAGATCTCACAGACGCAGGTACGGACAGCAGAACTCAGCTTGCATGCATCCATGGTAAGCCATTGTCTTTCGGCTTCTGCAGCCTTCATATACACAGTGCCCTCCTTTCCCAAATACCAAGCAAATCCCGTTCAGTGCTGCTTCTTTCCTGTTAACATGCAGCAGCAGAAACCACCCACCCTGTGGGATGATCGCTTTACCCCTCCCCCCCACCGCGTGGCAGGTATCATGGAAGATCACTGCTAAACACCCCCCTTCCCCCCACACCGCGTGGCTGGTAGCAGGGAAGATCCCTGCTAGCCAAACGTGAAAAAGCTCAGCGCCATTCCCCCTCTCCTCCTGTCCCCTTGCTTGGCTACCTGCAAGGAAGGATTTCTTTTAAGCAACAGGCAAACAGGCCAGTAGGAATGGCCATCTCTGTCCCCTTAATTAAATTCCTGAATTTCAACCAGGTTACTATGAACGATATCACTCTCCTGAGGATAAAACAGCGAGATAAAGAACGGATGTTGCTTGAATGCCAGCAATCACCGGGACCATACGCAGCTAGGTTTTGTCATGCAATGATACCAGATTACTTGCTCCATGCATGGCGTGGTCAAGTGTCCTACCATGGAGGATGGAATAAGGCTGCCCTGCCCAGAAACCTTCTGCAAAGGCTTTTGGAGTACCTCCAGGAGAGTTTCATGGAGATGTGCCTGGAGGATTTCCGCTCCATCTCCAGACATGTTAACAGACTTTTCCAATAACTGTACTGGCCGCGAATGCATCCCAAGTCCTCAGGGCAAATTAATAATTAAAAAACGCTTGCTTTTAAACCATGTTTTATATTTACAAAGGTACACTCACCAGAGGTCGCTTCCATGGCTTCATTGTCTGCGATAGTGGCTTGGGAGGACTGGGAGGGTAATTCCGTCTGAGTGAGAAAAAGGTCCAGGCTGTTGGGGAGAACGGAGTGCTGTGTGCTGTCTGCAAGCTCGTCCTCCTCTTCCTCCTCCTCATCTTCCCTGTCCGCAGAATCCTCAGCCATGGCTGAGATTACCTCCCCCACCTCTGAATCCACGGACAGGGGTGGGGAACTGGTGGCGGACCCCCCCTAGAATTGCATGCAGCTCAGCGTAGAAGCGACATGTTTTTGGCCCTGCCCCAGACCTTCCATTTGCTTCTTTGGTTTTCTGGTAGGCTTGTCTGAGCTCCTTAACTTTCACACAGCACTGCACTGAGTCCATGGCGTGGCCTTTCTCCATCATAGCCTTGGAAATTTTTTCAAATGTTTTTTCATTTCATCTTTTGGAACGGAGTTCTGTTAGCACGGAATCCTCTCCCCATATAGCAATCAGATCCAGTACCTCCCGTGTGCTCCATGCTGGAGCTCTTTTTCAATTCTCAGGAGACTGCATTGTTACCTGTGCTGATGAGCTCTGCGTGGTCACCTGTGCTGGTGAGCTCTCCACGCTGGCCAAACAGGAAATGAAATTCAAAAGTTTGTGGGGCTTTTCCTGTCTACCTGGCCAGTGCATCCCAGTTCAGAGTGCTTTCCAGAGCAGTCACAGTGGTGCACTGTGGGATACCGCCTGGAGGCCAATACCGTCGATTTGCGGCCACACTAACCCTAATCCGACATGGCAATACCGATTTCTGCGCTACTCCTCTCGTTGGGGAGGAGTACAGAAACCGGTTTAAAGAGCCTTTTATATCGATATAAAGGACCTCGTTGTGTGGACAGGTGCAGGGTTAAATCGGTTTAACACTACTAAAATTGGTTTAAACGTGTAGTGTAGACCAGGCCTCTTTTAGAACCGGTTGTTCCAGGACAACCAGTCCTAAAAGGGCCACCCGGCCCCTGGCGCCAGCTCAGCTCTGCTTCCTGGGCTCCTCCCCTGAAGGCTCTGCCCTCCCTTCTCCTCCCCCTCCCCTGCTTCCCGCGAATCAGATGTTAGTGTGGGAAGCCTGGGACTAGGGAGGGCTCAGAAGCAAGTACCAGCTTGGCAAGGTAAGCTGGGGCAGGAAAGCCAGGAGGGACCAGGGACGGGTGGTGTTGCCTAGCCCAGTCCTGCTCCGGGCCCAGGCCCGGCCAAGTGGCTCCAGCTGTGAGTGCCCCGGCTCCGGCCCGGGCCCAGCTCCGGCAGCGAGCGGCCTCGGCACAGCTCTGGCTCTGGCCCCGGACGCGAGCGGTCCTGGCCCAGTGGCTCCGGCCATGAGCCCCTCCGGCCCAGTCCTGCTCCAGCCTAGCACTCCGGGCCTCACCTGGCCTGGGCCTGGTTGAGCAGCCCCGGCCCCGGCCAACAGGCCCTGGCCCGGGCTCTGGTCGACTGACTCCGGCCTCGGGCCAGGGCCAGAGCCAGTCAGCTGGAGCTGGAGCCGGGGTTGAGGCTGCTCAACCGGGGCCGGGGCTGCTCAACCAGGCCCGGGCCAGGCGAGGCCTGGGGCACTAGGTTGGAGCAGGACTGGGCTGGCCGGGCCGCATCTCCCTGGAGCCCTCTTTGCTCCTCCACCCCATCTTACCTTGCCAAGCCTGGCTCCGGCCAAGTGGCTCCCTCCGGGCCTGGTCCCCACCAAGTGGCTCTGGGTCAGCCCCAGCCTGGTCCAGCGCCCCCAGCCCGGCCTCCAGCGTGGTAAGGGAGCAGGGAGGGGGTGTTGGAAGAGGGGAAGGGAGTTTGGGAGGGGGTGGGTGGATAGGGGTCAGGGCAGTCAGAGGGCAGGGAACAGGGGGATTGAATGAGGGCAAGGGTCACGGGGGGCAGTCAGGAAGTATCAGAGGTTGGATGAGGCAGTGGGGGCCAGTCAGGGGCAGGAGTTTCACTTCCAGGGGCAGTCAGGGTCAGAGAGAGGGTGTGGTTGGATAGGGCAGGGGCCATCAGGAATGACAGGAGGGGTTGGATGAGGTCGGGATCCGGGGAGTGTGTGTCAAAGAATGTGGGAGCTTGGATGGGGCAGTAGTCCTGGGTGGGGGGGCACCACCCCCTCGTAGGGTGATGAGGAGGGAACCGATGGTTAATTTTTTGGCAGCTCATCACTGCTTACAGGGAATGTTTCTTCTGTTAAACCACAGTATCTGTACATGGAATGCAGACATTTGTCAGCTGCCCTAAAGTATCATCACGTCCCTGAGCTACATGTTACCCCAGAATCAGAGAAGCCTCCAGGGAGTCCTCTTGCAGTTATGCATTCAAAGGAATTTGCCATGTTTGATAATACAGGTTCCGGGTCAGACTGTCCTCTGGACAGAATTTCTTTGCTTGGTTTTAATTTTGAAAATTTCAATGAAAACAGCCTTTTTTTCCTGAAGGGGTTAAACATTCTCCTCTTCACTTTCCCCTCTCCAAGATGCCATACTAATCCATTAATTTCTATTTACAAAGTGCGCATCCAGTGCTCTGGGCATTGTACAAAAATTAAAAACAGTACCTCAGCACAGGCAACACACACAACAGTTTAGTCCCATAGCATGCTGTGAGCTCATAAAGAGTGGTCATATGTGGCCTCCTCCAGAACTATTTCCTATCCCAACTCCTCAAACATTCCTTCCACCTGCCTTGTAAAGAAGTATTTTACTAATACATGAAAACCAGAAAGGGAAGCTGATTTTCTAGTTTGCACATCACCTGTTATCAGGATGCTGCAGGGCCATTCTGCCCTCAGTTACACATATGCAATCTTACCCTCTTCAGTGGGCGTGGAAAGATATAACTGAAGGCCTAATTGGGATTTCCCCAGTTGCAATTTAATTGGCAACTCTGTTGACGATATACAAGTTAGAGCAAAATCTGGCTCATTCTGCCATAGTTGTGTTGGCTCAGCAGTGACAACAGGAGTAAGCAGCAGTATACATAAGTTGGCATTTTGACTCTGATTACACACAGGGAGCAGATCTGTTGTGCAAAAGGGTTCCATTTTTATACCTGTTGCTTTTCAGACTAGTAACCCTTTTTTTTTTTAAAGTCCAGCTCTATCCCAACATATATTATTTCCTAGATTAGTGTCCAAATGGAATTTTGAAGGTCATTGAACACTGAAATTTTGCAATATACCTCGCTGGTGCCTAACATCTGTACACAGCCACTGTAAACATTCACTGTGATCAATAACTGAAAATTGTTTACTTAGTCTATAGTGTCCTAATGTTTTATATTAGACAGCAGTACAAAGCAGACTCTGTAGAGTTACCTGTTCAACAGATTTGCCTCCAACTATAGGCAATGATATACATTTAGGAAAATCAGATGGCAGATAGGAAAAATCCTCAAAACTTCTTCTACATCAATTGAAGAGTTTTGTTTCCAGCTCAGGTTTTCACTTCTAATGATATGTGTGAAAGAGACAGAATGGGATATATCTGTATCAAATTATGAACTCCATTTTGTAGTAGTTGTTGAATACAAAGCTAAACAAAGCTAAGGTATTTGAGGGCAGCCTATTGCATTGTGTTCCAGACAATTGCCTCATCCAGAAAAAGTATTCAGCCACTCATTGAAGGGCTATCAGTGAGGGAGAATCATCTGGGACTATTGACTTTGAATAATTCTCAACTATTGGCCCACTCCCATTGAACGGTGAATTTTCTACGCGGGCTTGCAAAGCAGGTGTGGCAAGCATAATTGGGCTTGTAGCTTCTCAAGTTGAGCACATTACACAGAGACAGAGGCCTACTTAAGAATGGGAGTCTGCTCTATGCAGCAGGAGGTTGGTCAACAGCAGTGCTGGCCAACAGAAACCATGCATAAGAAGAACTTACTGGAGAGAGAGAATGGAACAGACTGTCCAGTGTGAGATGCTGATGAACCATGGACTCACAGAAGCAGATGAGATCAAACTAAGGTGCGGTACATCCCAGGACTTGTCTTATTTTCAAAGTTCTGTAACTCTTGAGTGTTTTAGTAAAGTCACTGTAGTTTAAGACATTTCTTTGCTAAGCCTGTGTTCTTTGCTTTCCTGCCACATATCCCCAAAGAGGTTAAACTAGCAGACCAGAGTTCCCACAGTCTAGATCAAATGCTGAGGGAGTGGGTGGGCTTGGGAGGTCTCACACTGGTTTTAGAGTCTAGGGTAGCTGAGTAGCAGTGCCCTATGTCCCAAAGGATGACAGATGAAGTCTGAGCCTGGAAGTGTGACCTGTAATCCCCGAGTTAGAACAGTGATTAGGCTCCGGCCAGACCTAGTTGGCTTATAAATGCATGGTACCAAGCAATTGGGTCCATTAGCAATATGCTGGTGATAATGCAATGGGGAATAGGGTCAGGTTGTAATGGGGTTTAATTACAACTATGTAGCAATAAGTATTATGCTGGTGGAAAAAGGAGGACTCAGCTCCCGTTCATTTACACAGTGGTGGTAATGGTATTTGTTTGAGTGAAACTCTGCTTAGTACTGTAGATTACAACAAAATGTAAATAAAATTAAATTAAAATAAATATTTAATAATCTCACATTTCCATTAGGAATGTGAAAGTTTTCTCCAATTCCTCAAAGAAATTAATCTTTTGAAACTGTTGGTTCTGTTACTCCAGAGCTGTTACTCAAATCATAGACCAGTATTTGTGGTCTAAGATAATGTGTTTATGACCTAAGCCCCATTCTTAGAACTGAGAGGTCAAGAGCAACTCAGTAGGTTCTCATTACAATGTTGTTGCAGTGGAGTGATAAGTATTCTGGATCAATCATGCTCCTGCATAAATCTCCGGTTTTGTTCTTCCTCTTTTTCCGCAATGTGATGATGACTTTGAAGAGTTGCCTTCTTGGCAGCTTCTGCAAAAGCAAAGAAACTCTGATCAGTGTGAGCCCCAATATTCTCTGTTGGATGCTAATCACTTCTCTATAAAAAGTAGCATACAGCCTTAGAGAACTGTTGGAACCCATTCTAAGGAAAAAGTAAATAAGAACCCATGAGTGATGCAGTGAGTCTGCTTGAAATTTTGCTCAGCTCTAGTGCTGCTTTAGGAGTGTTTATAGGAACTCAGTGAGTTCCTTACCTTTTGTCTTGTTGCCCTTCTTCTGTAGTTATTTTGGATCTTGAAGTTTAATATACTTCCAGTCACTTGCCAGTTGTACATTTTTAGGGCATGTATTAGGCTGTTTTGATTAGTACTCGTGCTATCTTGGTGTAAAAATCCCACATTATTGGGTTTTTGTTCGCCTGTTTTCAAACATGTTTTCAAGTACAGTAAAATATATAAGCTCTTCACTGTTCATTCTAACTTCCACAGTGTTTTTTGCTTATTTTAGTTCATCACTGATATCTTCAGGCTACTCCAGTATGAATGTCACACACCAATTTCAACTAGAAGACTATATGTCTCCTGTTATTTTGAAAGTAAAGAAAAAGCTAAAATTAAATTAGAAGTTCTGCCAATTTGTATTAATGATTAATCATGATACTTATATTTTTGAGCCAGTGAAAGGGACTGTTTTTTTCATAAAAGCCTTTAATTGGGCAGAATTTTTTTTGGATTTTATGTTTTCACCATCTTGGCTATTTAGAGCCAAAGGCTACTTCATCTGAACTAACTTCAGCCATGTCAAAAATTTTCTGTCTGGTATTTGCTAATGACAAGCCAAATTTGATTCTGTTACATTCATGTAACCTCCACTGATGTCCGTGGGACTGTACACACAGAGTCATAGAACTGTAGAGATAGACAGGACCTCAAGAGATTGTCTAGTCTGTCTCCCTGTGCAGAGGCAGAATTAAATATATCCCTGGTTGATATTTGCCTAATCTTAAATAAGAGCAGAATTCGGCCCATTTTGTCCCACTCCGTGAAATTCAATTCAAACTCATTTATGCAATAGTTAAAAGTTTTCTTCATCAATAGATTTAGGCAAGATTCTCAAAAATGAGTCAGGGATTTGGGTGCCTGCATTTTTGACTGCCCAGTTTTTGAGATGTCTTACTGGTGCCTGACTTTGAGGAGGCAGGTGCTCAGCACTTCCTAAAAATCATGCTTTTTTAAGGTAATGATCAAGTTGGGCAGCCAAATTGTGATGCTGCCCATGTGAGTCATTTCTGAAAATCTTACCCTTAGTGTTAGGTGGGGAGCGGGGACAACCTTTCTGCATAAACACAGGGGACTGTAATAAGTCACATTTGAATCTTTTAGTAGGCATATGTGATCTTTCCATTGGCTCCTGATAAAATTGAAAGAAAAACAATTTTATATGTAAACAGAAGCCATATTAGTGTGTGAAAATTCAGAACTATATGAACTGTTAGTGTATTAAACTGGCAAACAGACAGCATAATCATTGTAGTGTCCTTGAATCTACTACCTAAGCTCTTATGTGTAAGGGGTTGTTGTAACTTATCCTACCATTTCGAGAAGTGGGGCATGACTAAAAGTCCTTGACCTATGGAAAACCTATCTGCATAAAGATATTGTTTTACAGCCTATCGAATTTTATGAAAACAAATAAATTTTATTTGCAAGCAGAGTCAGGATGAGCTCTACCCTGACATCTGGTGGTGAATTATGGGGAGTGTGGAAAGAATTTCAGGGAGTGTGGAAAGGAATTTAAGGTATTTGCATTGGCACACCCACCTCACCTAGCATAGCCCACGGCAACCTGGGATGGTTATTTTGACAGCTCTAGGATCCCCAATTTCTTTGTTATTAGGGCAGGAAGAATAAAGTGTTGTCACCTTGATTATGTGAATTTCTGCTTTATGACAGAAATGACTCAACCTCAATTAAGTAGTACTTGCTAGACAAGGGACATGGGTTCCAAAACCCAGTGAATTGAGAGAGGTTGGGGACTGGTGTGTGTACCTGATGGTATGGGCCCCTTTTGAGGGCCTGGAACACCAATTGCACATCCTCCTCTCTCCGCTGTTAAAGAGTAGAGCTAATTTTGATTCCATTAGGAGTCCATCTAAAGGCTGTTGAGCTGAATTCATGTTGGGCCAATGGTGCACCAGAACCAGGGCTCCCCTACTACAAGCTGAAATTGCTAAGAGCTGAAATCACTGAAAGAGCTGAGCTGAGATCACTGAGTGCTGTGTTAACTAGTGAGGGAGTCTGAAGACCTATCAGTAAGTGGTTGGCAAAGCGGAGCAGTTTGCAGTATGTTGGAGCAGCCCATGGAACAGTGAGCGGAGTGGAGCGGTTTGTGGGGAAGGCTGGAGTGGCTCGCGTGCTGCCTAGAGGAGCAGCACAGCTGGTGTAGTGGAGCTGGTCGTGGTGAAGGCTGCAGCAGAACTCCACGGAGAGGTGGAGCAGTTGGTCTTGGACTACGTAAAGTGCCCCTTACCACACTGTGTGGGCCCCCCCCCCCCATTTCCACGCAGGCTGAGGAGGGTAAAACTCTGCAGATAAACTTTTGAACTCTGGGGTGGCACTGACCAGAGACTTCTGGGTTGTTGGACTTTGGGGTAATTGGACTTAAGACCCTAAGGGGGAAAGGACATTGCCAAATGTACTTGGAGGTGGGTGTTTTGCTTATGGTTTGTGTTATAATCCTGTTTGTGGTGTTTCTCTAATGTGATGCTGCATAGTTTCCCTCCTTTATTAAAAGGATTTTGCTACACTCAGACTCCGTGCTTGTTAGAGGGGAAGTATTGCCTCCTAGAGGCCCCCGGGGGTCTGGTACGTAAGTGTCCCAGGTCACTGGGTGGGGGCTCGAGCTGGTTATGCATTGTGTTATTGAAACGGAACCCCTGGAACCTGAACCCGGTCCTTGTTGCTGCCAACTCAGAGGGGCAGAAGAGTTACATATTACTACAAGGATTTTTTGTTTAGAATTCACAGTATGTGGCAGATATAGTTTATCTTGCATGCTCCATTCTTTTTAAGCCCCTTTACCAACACAAAATCATACTGTGTCAGACGTGACTTCTGAACTCTACAGTGTTTAGTGTGAAGGTCACTCGCCTCTCTTATGACTTCTAATGAATTTGCACAGATCTTATAGTTGGGCCGGAACTTGCTGTTGAAGTTTTCACATGCCCTGAATAAAAATAATTTATAGGGTTTAAATTTTCATTCTCAGAAGGAAATATACAGAAAAAAGGTATTATTTTGAGAGTGGTATTTGTACATTTATTTTTACTTCAATAGCAGCAATAAAATACACAGTGGCAAGAACTAAAATATTAGGATTTTTAAAATACTTTCCATGCTGCTCTGAGACCCTTCATTCTGCCTAGTGACAAAATTGGTTGGGGTAGTGTTTGGGTTTTATATCATTTGGATGTCGCCTTTCTTCTATTTACATGCTAACTGCTCATTAATTTTATTTCTTTGCACATTTTTTTGTATATTTGCATGCATCTCTCCTCCTTATGAAGGCTTCTTTTGTTTCTTCTGGTTACTTTCCTTTGTGTCTATGTATAGTATGTGAAGCAGTCTCTCCATACAGTGAGGATAGCTTAGACATCATTTTCAGCCTACTTGAGTTTACTCCTGTCTGTGACACGTAAGGTTCGAGTAGTGTTTTAATGGGGGAGGATCAACAAGACACAACAGAGTTGGTTTAAAGCCAAATGGCTGTGTTTATTTTAACGACAGGAGTAGATTACACTTTGGCTGGGAAGAGCAATGTGTTAACTCTTATCTACACTGCTTCACATAAAAGGAAGAAGCAAGGCCAAAAAATAAGCTATAAAAAAGAAAAAGGAAAAAAAAATCAACTGCTTTTCTTATACACAGAATGAAGTAAACGCAAGAAACAAAAAAGGGGGGTAGAGATGGGGGAGGAGTTAGGCAAGAGCAGAAATATTTGCAGAAATTACAAAATACATACCACACTCCGAAAACAGCTGACCAGCAGCATAAACATCGATTGCATAGCGAATTAGGGGAGGTGGTCTTGTTTAATACAACACGACCTGAGCCAGCAAAATCCGGAGGAGATTCTCTGGCTGGAAGGGTGATCAGACCTTTCAGCTGGCATGTGGGAGCTCCTCCCGATTCTGGCGTGAGACATAGTTTTGTCTAGGGGCTTTTACTCGTGTCAGTCTCAGATTGGTTCCCTTTTACGTATGTTGATACCGGATTGGCCCCCTAGCTCCTTCGTCTTCCAGGTTCCGGGCAGGAGCCTTCTACGTCAGCAGAAGCTGTACTTGGCAAGCACGCTACTTCTTTGTTTGAGACATGCTTACATGTCTGTATACAGCTCACAGGGTGCACTTGGCATGCTAGGGTTATGCACACGACACCTTGGGGCTTTCCTTTAAGGAACAAGAATCTGACCCAAAATAGAGACTGCCTTGTCCTTTTACCAAAACAAAATGGCTATGGACCGACAATTGGCCATAAAGAAGCTGTGTTTAAGTGTGCACTTTAGTGTTGCGACAACTCCCTGATATTTAGGATTTGTATTTAATATACTGAGTTGACTTTTTTTAAATCCTGGAAAATGCTTTAAATATTCTTCCCTTTAAAATTGCTGAGATGTTTGTTGGCTTTGTAATGACATAGTGTTCTCAATCATTCTTGTTTGTGTTTGTGGATACCTTGTGTACTAAACAAAAAGGTAGTATTTTTAAAGCACTGTTTATGTTCACATATGGTGTATGTGCATGTTTACTGTAAATAATAGAGGGTCACAGCATCCTATAATATCAACGGTCCTATTGAAAATTTTAACCGAAGAGATGTGTTGATGACCGATTTAAAAATTTTCTGATTTCTAGGATGTTAATGTAGTTAGTTTTCTCAATGATTTTGGTCTGATTTCATCAGCTTTTATAAACTGAGTTTGGGCCAGGTAAGTACTTTGAGAGGCATTATTAAAGATTATCAGCAAAAACTAGGTATTTTAAGAAGTGGTGTTAAAGATCCAGAATGGGGTTCACTTTCCTCTGAGGTGTCACTGAACAAATTCTCAGCATGATATAGGGACACTATTTTAAAGATGAGATTTAAAACTGAGACTCTGACCACTTACGGTAATTACAGGCCAGTCCGGTCTCTAACTTTGGAAAAGAAACCTGTCGGCATAAACATAAATTACATACCTCCCTTTAAGTGCCTAAGTACAGCACTCCATTCACTTGTAAAATATGGGTTTTGCACATGAATTTTTGTGGTGCAAATTTAGATGCCACGGCTCAACATTTGTCCCTAAAAACTCTGTGTCCCCTTTTCAGGTTGTTGAGATGTATGTCCGTATATCCTGGATATTGAACAACAGTCTGTTTGCATAAAATTACCTGGAATTTCAGATGTGTAAGATATTCGTTCCCTTTTGTCCTGAACAGTTGTGCAGTGATGGTGTTTGCCATTAAAGACTGCCTCCTTTCCCTGGCTGCATTTCACTGATGAATGAGATACTAACAGTATGTATCCAGAGTAGATGTTTAAGGTGTATGTATTGTTGTTCAATTATTTTTTACGTAATTGTCAGTGCAATGTGTAGTCCATCAGTAATGAAATGTGAAGAGAATGTGACTATATTACAGACCCTTTATCTTCTTTGTAGCTTTTAAAAGCAGCAGAAATTGAATGGACAAATATACATAATGAGCGCTTTAATGTCATTTTAGTGTTTTCACTGGGAAATAGTTCATAAGGCATCCGATCATGCTGACTAGAACCAAGATTAAAATATCTGAAGTGAGCCCAAAGTAAATTAAGAAGAGTAAAGGCAGTCGACTGGATCTACGTATGGTAACAATGCCCGTTCATCCCCTTCTGTAAAAAGGCTTGCCAACCTCTGCTAAATGTTCATATTTTTGAGTGTTTGGCATTGATTCTTAACCTAGATGATGTGTTGTGCTGAGACCTTGTTTCATGGGTTGTTGTACATAAGGACTTTTGAACATGTGGAGAGACCAGAATGATTTTTCTGACTGGTGAGTCACTGCAACAAAATGGGAGAGCAGCAGGATGAGCCCTCACCTTTCTTATAGCTTTCAGAACTTCCTTCCTGCCTTGGGTGAACACTTCCTTCAAGTGTATTGTTCGCTCAGCCACTTTAAAACACAGTACAAATTTACAGTGTCATTTGAGAGTACTGCACAGTTGTGTAGATGCTCTGTTAACAGTCTATGTTCTGAGAAAAAGCCCCAGTTGATAAAACTGATATTCTGTGTCTACAAACTATTTATTCCTATAGTCCTGATTGTAAGTACTTTTAACAAACCTTTTCCTTTTATTTTTAAGCTGAACCCTAAAAGTTCCAAGTTATTAGAATTGTGGGCTGAATTCATCACACAATTTTTTAATAAAGAATGTTAATACTCTATCATTTGTGACATATACTTAGAACTATGTAAAGTTCTTTGAGAATCATTCAGGAGCTGGTAAAAACTCAGCAATGCACTTATTTCAGTGAATCAAATAAATTAGAAATTTAAAGCTTACAGCTTGGTGTTTAATTCTTCAAGTCATTGTGCTTTAGTTTTAAATTCTGCACTGGGATATCAGCCATGATAGTCACTGAAAACAGTACTTAAGAAAAGCTTTGGCTTTATTATTGCACCGAGAGTCATTATTCAAAAATGAATTCATCTTATTTACTTTCTCCTGGAGTGCAGCATAATTTAGCAAAATCAGGCCAGAATTGGAACTTTAGGAGCTCTTCCTTCAATGAACACTTTCTGTGAAACTATTGTCTTCGTGCTAAACTTCTGGTGTCTGATTTTCAGAAAGGTGTAAAAATCCCATAAATGAGGCATAAGGTCATCTTCATTTCTTGTCAAATATTTAAATTCTCTTGGTCATATGAAACACAGTTTGAGATCATTCCTGTGAAATAATTACCATGATTCTAGTCATGTTAAACAGAGCTGCTGTGGAATAGCTTTTTATCAAGACCTCATTTACCTACATGTATTCTGATTGAGAGAAAGCATGGTGGGTGTTGATGTCTACCTTATATTACATGTCAGTTGCAAGAAATCCTAACTTCTAATGTGCTATATTCTCTGATATTCCACAATCTAATGTATCTAGAAGCATTGCCTTGAGTTCTGCCACTTAGAATATGTTCCATTTCCCAAGGCTGCACTGTTGATTCTTTCTTTGTAGAAAATGTTTTTGTTTTTGGAAATTGAGGAGGGCAGTGTCCTTTCCTGTGCAGTTTTGATAACCACTCCTGAATTTAGAGACTTGAATTAGGTACCAAGTTTTCTCATTTTGGTTCAGTTTTTCTGGAGCTCTCCTAAGTTGTTTAATGAATTATTTGCTAAAATTACAGATACGTCATAATTTATTCTACCTCAGCTTGACATACCACACACAATCAATGAAATCTATCGACATATCTAGCTCAGAAATCTCTTAAATGTAGTGTTATGGGTGGGAGTTCAATTGAACACAAGTCAGGAAAATCAGTGATTCTAAGTCTAATCTTTGACTTTTTAGCCTTGATTTTTCACCATTTTATATAAATGACCATTAAGGGCTTACACTGTGCCATGCTGGAACTGTGTGCAGAATTTCTACAGATGTCAGGTCCATACATTGACTGGAAACTGATAGCATGGAAAGAAAATATATTGGGGAATGAGAAGCACTATTATTGCGATTTTTATGGCACTCTGTATTGCAGGCAAAATTATACACTTTTGGAGCAGTATATGTTTTTGTCAGGCTAACATGTAGGCAAAGTGAGATGAACAACAACTTTAAAGCTGGTTGAAATTTTCCCAATTTTAAATTTTTGTTGGATTTTTTTGTTAAAATTTGTTAAAATTTCAATTAAAATGGGATGAATTTTTCAGAAAAGTATTCATCAAAAATTCATCTTATTTTCGACTGTCCTTAGAACTCATAAACATTTTCCAAATTTTGAATTTCAGTAAAAAAAAGTATTGACATTTTTATGAAAAAGGGGCTCTTTTGTTTTGTAAAACTTTCTCCCATTTTTCAACCATCTCTACTTAAAACCATTTCTGCTTACACCATTGATTTGTAAAGCCAATGGCTGACAGAAAGGAAGGTTGGGCGGAGGGGGCAAGGAATATTTATTCTAGTGGTGGCATTTTGTGTAAATTTGAATATACAGTCCGAGTGGCAGGATATCTAGAAAGTGGAGGAAACAGTAATCAAGATGAGAGCCTGGATAAACTGTACAGCTAAAAATAAAAGTTTTGGGAAAAGAAGGAGCAGGATTTGGATATGGTTTGGATGTTGGCGGCAAGCAAGGAGGAGAAGTCAGATTATGCCCTCCCCTAAATTATGGTATCGATGATAGTGAGGGAAAATAAGAAGTTTAGGTTAGGCCATCTTAATCTTAAATTGACAGGGAGACATTCAAGAAGAGGTGTGAGTTGCAGGAATGGATGGATGAACTGAAGGTAGATTTGTGAATCAGCAGCATAGAGAATGGTACCTGAAGCTCTAGGATACCACCGGAAGTGAGGGTGAAGAGCTGGGACAAATCCTGCAGTATACCACAGTTTCAACATTGCAAAAGGCTGTTTTCAATTACATTAAAATTTATAAAGCCATTTTCATTCCTATTTAGGTTTTGTAAATCTCTCCTTTGAATAAAACCCTAACAAAAATTTCATGTCTGTTTTGACCCTCACCAACCGGATAAAGGTTATTTATACATATGAAATTAGGTCACCGAATTTAGATGAAAATAGCAAAAAGTAATGTTCCAAATAAGTCACTGCACATAATAGAGTGTGAAATGTCTGCCTTGGGAGTGCTGTACATCCGGCATATACATTTGTCCATAAGGGGTGATCAGGGCCGGCGCTTCCATTTAGGCTACCTAGGCGGTCACCTAGGGCACCAGGATTGGAGGGGGCGGCATTTTGCTGCCCTCGGCGGCAATTCGGCGGTGAGGGGTCCTTCCATGCTCCGGGTCTTTAGCGGCAATTCTGCAGCCAGTCCTTCACTCGCTCCGGGACTCGCTGCCGAAGTGCCCCGAAGACCGTGAGCGCGGAAGGACCTCCCCCCCCCCGCTGCAGAATTGCCACCAACGACCAGGAGCGTGGAAAGACCCCCGCCTAGGGTGCCAAAAACCGTGGCGCTGCTCCTGGGGGTGATCCACATGAAAAAGGCATAAACTCTGGCAGGGAAATGCCTAACACTTGCACTTTGTATTCTTTTTGCCTACCCCTTCTGTTAGGATGCTTTTCAGCTCCACCTGCAGCTTCTCCACTAAATAAACACACTTGGAAATGCCTATTTGTGGCATGGGAAGCAGCACTGAGGACCCAGCAAGTGAACTCCCAGCGGACACTAGTTGTTATGATTTTTAGCAACAACAGTTAAAAGGTGGTTGTTACCAATGTCCTGTTTCTCTAAAAAGCTGGTGTGCATTCTTAAAATTTAACTGATTATTTGTTCTCTGTTGTGCAGGTTTGTTTTTCATAAAACCCTGGTTCTGTGCCAAATAGCACAAATATGCTCACATAGGCCTTGATTCAATAAGGTACCTAAACACGTCTCTAACAAAGCAGGTGAGGACTGCTCATGTACTTCAAGTTAGGCATGTCCTTAGGTACCTCGATGAATCAGAGACTTAGGGAATTTCTACACAGCAATTAGCCGTGGTTGGCCCAGGTTAGCTGACTCCTGTTCTATTCTGAATTTCTACACTGCAGTTTTACAGCCCTGGGCCTAAGTCAGCTGACCCCAGCCAGCTGTGGGTGTTTAATTGCTGTATAAACATGCCCTTAGTGACTAGATGAGGACTGTAGTACTGAAAAGTTCCTCTAGGCACAGTCATGTTAATAGAAAGCTCAAATGGCCATATTTCTGGGAGAAGGTGAAGTGTGTGGTGACTAAAAGAAAAACAAGTTTCAGAAGATACAAAAAGTAGTTTCAAATAAACCAAACCATTTTTGAGACACAAACAAAGCCCTTAAGGGATGTTCTGCAGACCTGTTGCGTCAAAATAGAAAGACCAGCATACATGTTATTTGCTACGTCTGTCTCACAGCAGGGCATAATTATACTCTGCCAATACCAAGAGTTAGTTTATCCTTTCTTAAGTTGTAACCTTCTGTCAAGAGCTGGCAGTGATACACATGAGACTTTTGTCTCTGTGATTTACACTGGACCACTAAAAATCAACAAACAAGTTCTTTGAGTGACCCTGTATTCTGAGTGTTGACCTCTTTCTGGCTTTATAATGGGTAGGCCAGCCAAAGTCTGCTTTTTATAAAAACAGGAAGGAGGGGTTCTTTCCCAGCAGTGACATGGCTGTTCCTGGTTAAGTTAGTTAACAGGCCCTGTCACATAAGTCCTTTCCCTAGTTGCTATTTAGTTTTTTCTTTTCAAACAGTTAAAATGGAATATCTCCAGGCAGTTGCAGCAGTGTCTGCCTAAAGATCTTTAAAACATGGGCGGCAACTTTGTAGACTTAATGCCCATCACAATTGTTACTCCTTTGAAGCCAATGGTATTCCATCAGGGCCGCATCTGGCTTGTTGTGGTGTTTTACTGCTGGTTTATGTCTTGTCATCCCTCAGTTTTACCACATCAATTCTAAATCTTGGCTAATCTGGGGTGGCAGGGGGAGGGATAACTCAGTGGTTTGAGCACTGGCCTGCTAAATCCAGGGTTGTGAGCTCAATCCTTGAGGGGCCACCTAGGGATCTGGGGCAAAAATCAGTACTTGGTCCTGCTAGCGAAGGCAGGAGGCTGGACTCAGTGACCTTTCAGGGATCCTTCCAGTTCTATGAGATAGGTACATCTCCATATATTTATATATATTATGGTATATTGTTTTGAACAGCATTGAACACTCGACACATGTCCAGAACAGTCAAACACAACAGTGGATCTTCAGATCTTTTCTCAAATACTTTTCAAAAACAAATAAACAAACTTCCTCCCCTAAAACATACCCCAATCTACTTTTTAACGTTCCAAATATTTAGTAATTTTGGCATGGCTGACTACATTTCCTACTTTGTCACTATATCCCAAACTGCACTGTATGTTAATCAGGACCAGTGTAAGAGTAAGATAGAAAATCCCTGGACACGGAAAATACAAGGTCATTTTGCAATTGTGTTCCTTTTTGTGGGGGGAGAAGGGGTGTCTAGATGCCTGCTGACAAATAATTAAAGCTACAATAACTAATAATTTTTATTGCCACAGAGATTGGTTAATTTTACCAAGTCTAAGCTTTTTCAGCTGTTTCTTGCCCTTCTATTGTGAAATACCCTCCTTGTTGTGTAAAGGTTGTCTTGCCCTCCATGAAGACTGCTTTCATGCAGTTAAGCACATACTTAGGTGCCTTGATGGATTGGAGCCTTAATTGTAGGCTTATCCAGTGACTAGCACATCCTGTGACTGCAACACTGAAGTCAGTGACACTACACACTTGCTTCCATCTTTGCAGGATGAGAGCTTTTACCTTGGGAAAATCCTCAACTGGTATAAATAGTCATAGCTCTGTTTCCCTCCCCCCTACTCCAGCCAATCTTTTACTTGTTACATTTGAAATGGCATTCCCTTTTTTCATTGGTGATCTTTTGAGGGAGTGTATGCCATCATTTCCTTCTAGCAGTGAGGTTTTCCACTGAAGTCCACAGGATTCTGTGTGGGAGTAAGGGGATAGAATCCTTTTGTAGGAAAAAAAATGGAGAGAGATTTTTATTGATCTGCTTATAATTCTTTGGTATGTGTTTGAGTTCATTGTTAATGTGCTGGCCCTGTGGAATCACAATGTGCAAATTTAATCCCTTTTGAGCTATGCATTTTAGTTTCCTAATGTACTTTGGCCCTGATCTTGTAACCTGGCTATAACTATAGTTAATTAGGAGAACTATGAGATGTTGGCTTGCAGAGAAAAGGAAGGGATTTAAGAGATGTGCTGACCAATTTTTCTTGTGTAAAGCCATTTCCAAGTTAAGAAGTTTTAATGACAGATTTACATTTACCATATATTTCCTCCCTGTCCATTGTTTGTGATCTAATGCTAGGTGGCAATTGTGTTTTATTTTGGAAGCCAGCAATGCAACTCCCTCTTCTTATTTTATGGCATGGACATACTAGGATTTATTGCGTTTTTGGTGGGAATTGCTTGTGCACAATTCAAGATTTTAGTAAGGCTCTTGAAACAGTCTCACCTGACATTCTCACGAGCAAAGTAGAATCTGTATGGAATTACTGTAAAATGGGTATACCACTGGTAGAATAACTATACTCAGAGTATTTATCAATGGTTTGCTGAGAAAGTGGGAGGACTTATCTAGTGGGATCTAGTCCTATTCAATGCTTTCATTGATGACGTGGATAATAGAGTGGAGTATGCTTTTAAAATGTGCAGATGACACCAATGTGGGTGTGGGGGTGGAGCACTGAAAGTACTTTGGAGGATAGGATTAGAATTAAAAATTGGAGAATTGGTCTGAAATCAGCAAGATCAAATGCAATAAGGAAAAGTGAAAAGTATTACACTTAGGGAGGAAAAATCAAATGTGTGAATATTTGGTGAATAACTGGCTAGCTGGTAGAACTACTGAGAAGGATCTGGGGGTCATAGTGGATCACAAATTGAATATGAAGTAACAATGTGATGTAGTTGCAAAAAAAGGCTAATAACCTGTTGTATTAACACAGGTGTCAGATATCAGACATGTGAGGTAATTGTCCTGATCTACTTGGCACTGGTGAGGACTCAGCTGGAATACTGTGTCCAGTTTTGGGTGCCACACTTTAAAAAAGATGTAAACAAATTGGAGAGACTCTACAGGACACCAACAAAAGTGATAAGATTTAAAAAACCTGACCTATGATGAAAGGTTAAAAAAACTGAGCATGTTTAGTCTTGAGAAAAGAAAACTTCAGCAGTGAAGTTGTGGCAGCATGGGTTGTACAAGCCCACCTTGGTACCCTGTCTATGTACGCGTGGGGACCTGTTAAGGGCTGTTACAAAGAAGACTGCAATCAATTGTTTACCAGAACCAGTGAAAGTAGACCAGAAATAATCTGCTTAATCTGCAGCTAGGGATTACATATTAGGAATAACTTTCTAACTAGGGCTACATCAACATTACAAGCTAGGAGCATGATTCCCCTGCTCGTGTACACATACTCGCACTAGGTCTCATCGAGCTAACTCAAGTATAAACAGCAGCGTGGCTGTGGTAGCTTGGGTAGCAGCAGTGGAGACATGGCTGTGTTGTGCTGTGCATATACTCGTTGGTTTTGCTGAGGGGAGGAGGAGAAAGATCAGCTTTTGAAAAACAAAGTTGTATGTAAAAGTCTGTCTCTCTCGTCGTGGATTGGTGCTTTTAAAACATACAATATAGAGTTTTAAATTTGGAATATCATACCATGGGGGTCATGTTATTCCTGATATAACTCTGCTAACTCCAATGGTATTGTGCCATGGATAAAGTTGGCACTATATATGTTTTGCAAATTTCATTACAAAATTTTTTTTCAAGATAATGTTGATTCCAGTGCTCTGTGTTCTATTCTGTTTCGCTGGAGCTCTGACAGAGCTGACAGGAGCATGGCATTTTCCTCAGATGTTTCCTGTTTTTATGCCAGATACATAAAAGGTGTTGTTAAACCTGTATAATGAAAATAAGTGCCAGAAACATGGACATGTACATGCACAATTGTTTTGGGAGCAGCTTGTATGTAACAACTTTGATGAGCTCTGAGCCCTTTGTTATTGGATGATTAGAAAAATCAAAATATATCTTCAGCATAAATTCATCCTATCTAAATGATAGCTTAAATTATGCATCAGTCTGAAATGTGCGCCAGACTTTTCATGTTATAATCACCATCTCTGATGGTAAGATAGATCTCTTTTTACTTCCCAGCAAGGCTGGGGAGGTTTTCCACATTAAAATACATATTCAGCCCCCCCATTCCCAAAAGTTCATATTTTTATGCTGACCCATTTCAGTCTCCAATGCAAGTTCAGTGCAGACTTTTCATTAGATTGCAGTGACACTACTACAGGGTCTATCTCTTGGAGATTCTTGCAGCACAGAGGATAGTCCCCTCTTCTTGCTGCATCTGTCCTGGAAGGTTTTGGTCTTACACAGTGGTGATCCCTTATTTGACCCACAATGCTCTCCTTTTTATGTATGTGTACACTGCAGTCAAAGGTGTGACTGCAGCACATGTAGGCATACTGGAGTTAGCTTAAATAACAATAGCAGTGAAATTGTGGCAGCATGGGCTGTACAAGCCCACTTTGGCACCCTGGCTATGTACTCAAGTGGCTAGCCCATGCTGCCATGGTTTCACTGCTATTGTTCAAGCTAGAGCAAAACTCCATGTATTGCAGTTACAACTCTGATTGCATTGTAGACGTACCTTTTGTCTGAATAGCAGCAGACTTTCTTTTTTCTGGACATGATGCTGAAGTGTGAAAATGGTGGCAGAATACATTTGACAAGATGCCTTCATTTTCACTGAAGAATTCTCACAAGTGCTAAATTGTATTCTGTGTCTTGTAGTTTGCGTGCCTTACATTTTGTCTTTGTCGGTATGATTCATTGTGCTTCACCCCAAGGGAGAGTTTATTAGTTTTCCTATTCAGCTCTGGCACTGCTGCCCTTAAAAGGACAGAATGAAAAAGCTAGAGGACAATATTTACATTCAGTATAATTCATAAGCAGCGTGAAAGTTCTGTTCTCAGTTACACTTTGGAAACCTGAGTAATTTCACTGACTTCAGTGCAGTTACTCTGTACTTACACTGATATAAATGAGAACAAAGTATGACCCTAAGTAATTTATAGAGAAGTGGCAGCATTCAGATGTTAACTCGTTCAGGCAAATTAGTGGTTGAAAATGTCTTTATCAAACCAGATTTTCCAATGAATGAAGAGCTGCAATCTCTAGTCTTGTGGTTATTCTTTGAGGTAAAACTTCTTGCAACGTTAAACACAAGCATCAGCCTTCAGATCCATAAGCAGTTGTGATCACAATTTTATTCCAATGTAACCTGCACAAGCCAAGATATAACATTCCTTTGAACCAACAGTTTCTCTATGAAGCTAACCATCCTAGCAATGATTGTGACCCTGACGGGGTTTCATCCTCAATTTAGTAAATATCTTTGTCATTTGCACTACTGTTTGAATTTAACTGCTTTATTGTTACTATTTTTGAGGCTTCCAATAAGTCAAGTTCTATAATTGATTAACTTGTTAAATATATGTATAGAAAAATATGTTTAATTCTGAAAGTGGAGCCTTCAAGAGCCTGTCTTGGTGACCGTTCCCACAGAGCAAATTATCTCCTTCCCTGGTCAAGGCCCCTGTCAGTAGTAGAATCAGTGTGATGTTGGCATTGAATGAGGTGGTGGTGGGCAGGAGCCCACAAACCCTGTGTGCCATGCAGTCCAGAGCCATAGGGTCCCTTTTTCTGCAGCAATGCAGTTAGGGAGAGATACAAGGACAAAGCCAGTAGATTAATGACTAACCAGATGCACAATCCATTTTGTAACGATGGAGTCACCAGGTAACATATATCCAGTATCCTATTAAAATTCTAACTTGAGTACAATACAATATCTAATGAAACCAATCCATTGTCTGCATGTCCAAAAACTGTTTGTATGAACAGATAAGTCTGACTTTCATTGGATCAGGGGGCACTGTCAATACTGTTAGTGCCATACACTCTGGGGCTTTGAGTCACCTTATGCTGAATGGCAGCTTCTATGAGGAAGTGGGTATTCACCCACGAAAGCTCATGCTCCAAAACATCTGTTAGTCTATAAGGTGCCACAGGATTCTTTGCTGCTTTTACAGATCCAGACTAACACGGCTACCCCTCTGATAGCTTCTATGACATAATTCCATCAACTAATTAGCCTGCACCCTTTAAGAACTAATTATGCTTTATGTATTCCTGGTGGAATTCTGCAGCTGTTTCATTTGAAACTATAGCAGCTATGCAGCTTTCCAACAGCAGCCTATATAATGTATTTCAATTTATAACATTTCTGCTCAGCTTTGCCTCTGACTTTATAACAGTAAAAACTCAGGGAGACAATATGATTTGGAAAGAGAATTTTAGACAAAATACAATACACCAGGATGTCTTTGTTGCACTGTACATGTACTAGGATTTCAGTGTTTGAAAGCCTCCAACATATTTTTGGTTAAAAAGAATTGTGCACATTCTTTTTAAATATGGAAGAAATTATCCAAGTATAAACGATCTTACAAATATTAACAATGTCACATTCACACTGTGGAAACAACTTTAGACAAAGACTGTTCAGTAATCTTTCAACACTGGATAAAACTGTTTTTAAAACACTAAACAATGCTTGATATTTAGCTGATTTATTTGGAACCAGTTGGATCTAAATTCATTACTATTTCCCAGATGATCAGACTTGTAGTAAGATTACCTCAGAGGAAACACCTTCAGTTTCCCTGACCATGAACTGCCTGATTAAAGAAGAGACAAGTTGAGTGAGGTAATATATTTTACAGAACTAACTTCTGCTGGTGAAAGAGACAAGCTTTCAAGCTGACCTGAAGAAGAGCTCTGTGTACCTCAAAAGCTTGTCTCTTTCACCAGCAGAAGTTGTTCCAATAGAAGATATTACATCAGGTACCATGTCTCTCTCATATCCTGGGACCAACATGACTACAACACTGTATGCAAAAGTGATTAAAAAAAGAAAAAAATTTCAGAACTTATCTTCCTGTGGACTCTTTTTCTGACATCATTGCAAAGGACATAGGCAGCAGAATAATCAACTAATCAGAAAATCTTTTCATCAGCAAAATACTTAATAAAGCTGGTATTGCACAAGGTATTCTAAATGCAACACTCCCTGTTCTCTGGAGGCAATATTCCAAGATAAATCACCTGTTGACAATGAACAGATTTTTGGTAAAGTTGTGTAATGCCAGGGATTGTCTCCTAGGCCATCCTGTTAGCAGGTGTATGAATCCTGCTGGGAGACTGACTGACTCCTGCTGACTCCTTTTGGCTGCTACGGCTAATTAACTCCAACCTGTATTTCAAGGAAGTGGAAGTGGCTGTCTGAGTAGATATCTAGGACCAAGAGCAGAGAGGTCCTATGAGATGAACTGTGGGAACAGCCACACCTGAGGAGAAGTCTTGAGCTAGATTACATTACTTGTATTATTTACCTTGTTAATTAAACTCCAGAAAAGGGATGAGTTTGACTTTATTACAAGGTATGCAGGCTTTGTATAGAGCAGGGTGGTATCACCAAATGCTTACAGTCAGTAATAGCAGACACCTTTTCTTCATGTTTTATGGACACATAGGGGAAAATCCCCTGAACAGGAAGAATGTGTTGCCAGAAGGGCAAGTTACAGGCTTTCGGTAGGGCTCCAGTGAAAATTTGAAGCAGCTCTCTCAGAAGCTGGAGCCCTAATCTAAACTGACGCAGCAAAGCATGGCGCTTTGCCAATTTGGAATAGCCTGAGCCCTGGGTGCCCATCTCTGAAACTTCCTCCACTTGTCTCCTGCCACATGTGCTCTATGAACGTGCTATCCTCACAGAATCAGCTCTTCCAGGCCAGTTTTGTCATGTGACCATATTGTGTCGTTGTGCAAACGTCATACTCACAGGACATAGGCAGTTCTTGGATTTGCCAGACTTCATGACTATAATCTAAACTGATCTAGAGTCACCTAACGTGATTTGTCAAATCTACAGCAGTGATGGCCAACTCGGACACACGGTAATAGTATATCGTTACCAGTACAACTCCTCATCATTTGTGATCAGTCAGACCACTTAATCATGTGCCTGTTTCATTTTTAGCACATGATTTTCCTACAAGCAAACCTGTCTATTATTATTATTTTCTTGGTCTTGATCAAAAGGTAACAAAACCCAGGATAGTCCAGAAGGAACAGATGTTAGGAGTGTCCACACCCAAGAGAAATGAGAATGTACTTCCTCCAAATTATGCTTCCAGAGGGTCATCTGGCCCTAGTCAGAACATATAAGTGAACAGTACTAAAGTAATATGAAAGCCCTGGATCTTTGTACAAGGGACATTTTCTTATTGCAAGGGATATAGCAGCACTATGCCAAAAGGTGCTATTTCCCCCCACATCCTTGTACTAAATACTGCATTCTCCTCTTCCCCTTACAATGACCTTGGTCTCAGATTACCTACAGGTTTTCCTGAGTGTCCTTGTAGGTGGTCTTTCCTGTTAATCACATACTAGGGCTTTCACATCCAGCAGGAAGTAGCAGGGTGAGAGAAAAACCCCAACTAGGCAGGAGATGTGGGCATTAAAGGAACAAACCATGTAGCCAGAGAGGAAGAAAAACAATGCTGCCCAGCTGCACAGAAGAGACTGTAGATACCACCTTGGTGGGTGGTGGAGAATGAGAACTAAATGAAAAACCTACCACTGCAGTGATTTACACCACTTCCACAAAATATCAAATTACAGACCCAGCCAACTGCTCCATGGCACAGACAGAAATGGCACAGCAGGGAGCCAGGGCCATGGAATGAGCTGCCTCCTCCTTCCACCGAAACAGGTGTCAGAGGTGAGGAAGAGCCAAGGAGGGCAGGATCCCATTTGCTGCAGCAGCTGATGAAGGAGATGAGAGTGTGCAGAGCATTGCTGTGCTGCTGAGAACACTCGCCGCAATCCACAGCAGATCCAATAACATGGAAATAACTTGCAGGAGACCATCTGCTGCATCCAGAAAGGGATACAAGGCTGCTAGGGCCTGCCGAGAGTTAAACCCCGTTGCTTATGAGTTAGCTGTACATGGAGGCCCAGTTAGGGATTTGTCTGTGCCTGAAGAAGGGAAGCCAAGCAGACCACACATATTCTGGGAGATAACCCTAATTATGCGTTGAGTGTTTAAAAGATCAAGGCCTTGTGCTGGCTGGTGTTGCCACTGAGACTGAGGCTCCACACAATTCACACTCCCACAGAATGGGCAAATCATTGCTGTTTGGGGGATCCCACCTTGAAGAACTGTACCTGAAGCTGGGATCAAGCCTGAAGAGTCTCAAGGGTTTTGTAAGACCCTAAAGTAACAAAGGGTGTGATGGACAATGGACATCCCCTATCTGAGAATAGCTTAGCTTAACCCTGACTCAGGTCAGGTGAGATGTCCCATGTGGATCCAGATGGACCAGAACCCAAGCTTCCCCAGGTGGAGTGTAAAGCTTGGTGCAAACGAGACCCAGTGGTACCGACAGTCGTCTTGGTACCCGCATGTCCAGAGTGCTCATCAACACGTGCACTGCCCGTCCCGCCACCACCTTTGCGCCACTCAGACAAGCCAATCCCATAGATGCTACCAGGGCCCTCTGGCATCTCCCGGACTCCCAACTGCTTGGAGCCCTTCATTTTGGCAGAGAAGATGATACTCCTATACCCATCCTCTTCAATCTTCTCTGGACCCCCACTCACTTGAGAGATCCCCACTCTGACAGATGAACTACTTTGCTGTGAGGGTCTGGTACTAACACTCATGCGGCCCACCGCACCTGCAGAACTCTTCCCCCTGGCTGTATTGGGCATCCTGGGGACCTCTACTGCCCATAATACCCACCCTCCCAAGATTCCTATCACCCTCTCCACACTGATCACCTCTTGCTAATCACTCACATATGGAATACATTTAGGGACTATCACTCGAAGAAGAGGAGATTACTTACCTGTAACTGAAGTTTCTTCAAGATATGTGATCCTTATTTGTATTCCAATAACCACTCTCCATCCCCTGTGCTGCGGACCGGACTGCACAGCAGTGAGAGAAGTGTTGACCCACATGACCTATTATACCTTCAGCTCTGAGCACGAGGGGACACGGTACTCACATGCGGTTCAACAGACACTACTAAGAAACACTTCCGGACTCAGGCACACCCATGTATGTAATACAAATAGGGACCACACATCTTGGAGAAACTCCAGTTACAGATAAGTGACCTCCTCTTCCTACCAAGTGTCTATAGCTAACATCTATGATACAGTCTAATGAATGTTCAGCTTTACAATAAGTTCGGCATGCATATGTACACAAACACATTGAGCCAACATACCCATTCACATGCATAAACAACCCGATAGGTAATCAAAGTGTTTTTCTTACAGTCTAGGAAGTAAAAACGAGAGAGATTTTTATCTGTTTCTATATTTAAATACTTAGGAGACATTCAGACATTATGGTGATATAAGTACCTACTGGATAGATAGATGAACTCTTGAATTTTCCTAAACATTTGAAATAGGAAACTCTTAACTCTAGTCGCTACAATTTTTGCAGTGGTTTGACATAAAATAAGAGAAACAAGGAAAAGTAACATTATAAGAGAGAGCGAGAGAGAGTTTACGCATGTAGACCAACTCTTGAACAGAATAGTAATAATAGAAAGAGATTTCCAGAATGGCTGCATAGTAAGGATTTTTTCTGTAATTCATGTGCCCTATTTAATTCTATACAAATATTGCATTTTATTAATATAAAGGTTTCATTCTCAAGGTTTGGTGTCAGTAATTCCATGCTATTTTTGATTTGGGAAAGAAACTTTTTGTTTGGCAAAAATGAGGTGTAATGTTGCACTCCATAGGTTTTATGGAAATACGTTTATAAGTGTGAATATGTCGTCACTGGAATATGCTTCATGCAAAAAGTCTTTTGTAAGATATCATTATAAAGCAGGAGTCGGCAGCTTTTCAGAAGTGGTGTGCCGAGTCTTCATTTATTCGCTTTAATTTAAGGTTTCACATGCTGGTAATACATTTTAACGTTTTTCAGATTTCTCTCTAGAAGTCTATATATAATATAACTAAACTACTATTATAGGTAAAGTGAACAAGGTTTTCAAAATGTTTAAGAAGATTCATTTAAAATTAAATTAAAATGCTGATCTTAAGTCGCCGCCTGCTCAGCCCGCTCCTGGCCTGGGGTTCCATTCACCTAGGCTGGCAGCGGGCTGAGCGGGGCCTGTGGCTGGAACCCCAGGTTGGCAGCGGGATGAGCGGGGATGGCGACTGGGACCCCAGCTGGCAAGGGGCCGGCAGCCAGAACCCCAGACCAGCGGCGGGCTGAGTGGGACTGGCAGCCAGAACCCCGAACTGGCGGCGGGCTGAGCGGGGCTGGCACCCCAGACCAGCAGCGGGCCGAGCTGCTCAGCCCACTGCCAGTCTGGGGTTCCCTCCACTGGCTTCTGCTAGCTAGGATTCCAGCTGTTGGCTCCACTCAGCCCGCTGCCAGCCTGGGGTCCCGGCCCTGCCCACGTAGAGTGAGTATCTACCTTCTCCCTGGTTCTGGCCCATTCTCTTCCTCTCTCTCTCTGCACTGAGCTGAGGGTGGGAGTGCACTGAGCACAGGGCTGGGGGTGAAGGAGTAGGCTGAGGATTGGGGTGCAAGGTCTGGTCAGGAGCTAGAATGAGGAAGGGGGCTCAGGGCTGGGGCAGGAGGTTTGGGTGTGGAGCACTTACCTGGGACATTCCCATTTGGTGCAATGGGTGCAGGTGGGAATGTTTGGGGGGTTCAGGAGCTCCCACTTGGTGCTTAGGGTGGGGGGTGGGGATGTGGGGGGTGCAAGAGTCAGGGCATGGGGTGTGGAGGGGCTGAGTATGTGTGGGGAGTGCAGGAGTCAGGGCAGTGGGAGTAGGGGGCTGGGGATGTGTGGGGAGTGCAAGAGTCAGAGAAGGGGGTGTGGAGGGGCTGGGTATGTGTGGGGAGTGCAGGAGTCAGGGCATGGGGTGTGGGGGCGCTGGGTATGTGTGGAGGATGCAGGAGTCAGGGATGGGGTCATGAGGGTGATGCAGGGAGCTGGGGTGCAAGCGGGGTACAGAGGTCAGGGCAGAGGGCTGGGGGCGTGTGAAGTGGTGCAGGAGACAGGGCATGGGGTGTGAGGGGGCTGGGTATGTATGGAGGGTGCAGGAATCAGGGATGGGGTCATGGGGGTGGATGCAGGGGTCTGGGGTGCAAGGGGGGTGCAGGGGTTAGGGCAGAGGGCTGGGGTGGGGAGTGGGCTGGGATCAGAGGAGTGCTCCCAGCCCCCTGCCCTGAGCAGCTCACAGCAAGGGGCTGGAGGGATATGCCCCGCTCCTGCCTCCCTTCCCCAAGGCCCTGCTCCTGCCTCCCTTCCCCACCTTCTTACTGGTCTGAGCAGTGAGGGCACTGGGGCTGCTCTTCTCCCCTCCCTCACAAGGGCCATCGGTGGCAGGGAGGGAGAGGAGGCAGGGCTCGATGCAGCATGCTGGGGGAAGACGAAGAGGCAGTGAAAAGGGAAGCTTGGCTGCCGGCAGAGCCTGTCATACAGCAGCAGCCAGCAGGATCAAACTTGATTCTGCCCCCTGCCCCTGCTAGAGAGAGTGGTCGGCCGGAGACGGAGAAGAGAGCAGGGCCGTAGCAACAAAGAACGTGGCCCCCTCCGAACATATGTCCGGGGCCCCTTACAATGCAGAAACTGGAATGTGGTATTTATTTTATACAATATACAGGTTTCATATTAGGTATACATAGGCCTACAGTGTACATGTATTCCGTATTTATGCAAAGCGCTTCTTTCGAGCCTTGTTCTCCGCAAATTGGTTAATCAATGCATCATAGTCCAGAGATCTGGCAATCTTGTTTTCGATTGAGATAACTGCAAGCGCAGAAAGCCTGTCATCTGTCATGGTTGAGCGCAGGATATTCTTGATCAGTTTTATTCTGCTGAAGCTCCTTTCAGCACCAGCGACAGTAACTGGTGTGGTCAGAAGAATTCTGATGCAAATGCAAAGATTCGGATATATCTCCTGAAGGCTATTCTTGTATATGTACGTTAAAAAATTGTTTGCCGTGACAAGTCCTCTCTCTTTCTCGATGACATAAATAAAATGATTCAATTCCATTATGAGTTCGTTGGCATCAATGTCTCCCATTTTTCTGTCAAAATTTTTGCTGTGATTCTCCAGTTCATTTTCTCTGTGACACTGCTTCAGGCTGTTAGCGTTGTACAGAAATCCAAACAACTTATACCACTCCACGAGTTGGTCAAATCGCGACTAAACAGAAGATATGGCCTGATCAGTGAGAACAAGAAAGAACTGCGATTTGAATTTTTCTTCGGCAGAAAGACGACTCAAATCATCAGCACATTTGTAATCAAACGTTCTCTTCTTACGTCGCACCCTGGTTTCTGGAAACACCTGCTCAGTACCCATATGCTCTGCTATTTCACGTGCATTTGTGACCACAGAGTTATATCCTGTATTTCAATAGTCTTCCAAAAACTTCATTGTAGCACCGACTTCTGCCTGCAGTACGTCAATTGACACATCTGGTGACTGAATTAATTTGCTGGTTTTATTGACGTGAAATAGTATATCGTACCACGTGTACACAGTCAGAACAAAAGGCCATGTAGTAAGTGGTCTAAAAGCGCACTGGCTTCTGTTGCCGTATTGCCGTCTTTCTTTTTGAGCGCATATTCTCGCAAAGATGACAAAGCATTGCACAAATCTTCAAGGTGATAATGCAATGGTTTCACAGCATCAATTCTCGACTTCCAACGAGTGTCCGATAACCCTTTAACAGATATTGGCATATGTTCTTGAAGTATATCCCAACGTGAAGGTGAAGAAGAAAAGATAACGTATATTCTGTTAATCAGACCGAAAAAGTCAATGGCATATTTCGATGACTTTGCCGCGTCTGAGATCACAAGATTCCAAGTGTGAGTTCCACATGGTACATACAAGGCACGGTCATTTATTTCTAGCATGCGAGCTTGAACTCTTTTATTCTTTCCTCTCATATTTGTGCCGTTATCATAAGCTTGGCCTCTCATGTCAGCAATGTCTATTCCTAAGTTGTTTGCCTTTTCAAGAAATGCTTCCAATAAGCCCTCGCCAGTTGTATCATGAACATTAAGAAAACCAACAACCGCTTCACGAATATTGACACCATCTTCACCATTGCATTCAACAAAGCGTAACACCACAGACATCTGTTCTTCATGTGACACGTCGGGAGTACAGTCCAAAATAACTGAATAATAATTTGCTTTTTTAAGCTGCGCTATGTTGGCTTCTTGAATGTTACTGGCAACAAGTTGAATCAGCTCGTTTTGGATCTGTGGACTGAGATACTGAACATATGTCTCTGCCTTCTTAATCCTCTGTAAAAGTTCGCTGAGGACAGTATCATACTTTGCAAGCAATTCAAACAGTCCCAAAAAGTTGCCATTCGAAGGATCGCTGAGCTTTTCATTACTTCCTCGAAATGCCAAGTTTCTTTCGGACAAGAGAATAATGACATCAACCATGCGTTTGACAACATTTCTCTAGAAATCTCTTTCTTTCAGAAAAGCCTGCAATTCGAGTTGGTCAATAGATGTACGGTTTACTATGCCTGATCGAAGGTCAAACAATTTCACCATACAGTCTTGATGACCTTTGTCTGTTTCATGCTGCTGAAGTCTTTTTGACAGTGCTTTCCAAGCAGATGTTCCACGATGTAGCGGTATGTTGCCAGTGCCAAATAATTTACAACAAAAACAAAAAATGGCATCTTTCTGAACTGAGCACATTAACCATGAACGTCTTATTTTCTCGCCATTTGCCATGGTTCGATAGAAATGAGTACTTGTGAACCTCCGTCTTTCCTCGTTAAATGGAAATTCATAACTTTCATTCTGCTGCGTTGGGCCATGTGGAACAATGTCACACACTTGCCTGTCCGATATTATAGACGGCCAATCTCCTGGATCATCAATCAGTGGTTCAGATTCAGATACTTCTTTCCCGGCAGCAGCTGGAATATCTGTCACAATTTGTTTGGTAGAACAACTGGCTTCACCTTCGACCTCACTTGAAGCACTTCTGGATACTTCTGGATACGATTCGTCGCTGCTAGCGCTGTCCGTTTCATGTGCCTGTACATGCGTTGGATTGCAGCGCAAAATACGTTGACAACTTTGGAATTTTCTCAAGTTCCTTCTTGGCATCTTTTGCTGCCTTTCGTTTACTAGCTCCGCTCTTATACATTCTCTTAGACATCACAGAGCACGCTTCTGCATTGGAAACAATAAAAAACTAAACAACTAAATTAATAACATTTATCCGCCGACCGCCATTATGAACGCAAATACACATTCTTTGAATGGGTCCAACTAAAATTCGAAACTGACCGACAGACAACTGATGTAGCCAATAACATTATGATGTATCATAATGACTTCACGGTTTTGTCAGTAAAACCGACATGGATTGTGCAATAGCGTCAATAAATGTCACTTACCTAGTTATACCTTACATTTTTTTTGCTACTTTTAGGGGCCCCCTTCCTTGCGGGGCCCCCTCCGGTCAGAGGGTACGGAGGGCGCCCGCTACACCTCTGGAAGAGAGAGCTGGGTTGGGCAGCATTTTTAATGACACTCTGCTGCCTGCTGGGGTCCGACTCAGCTCGCTGCTGGGGTTCGGCAGCAGGCTGAGCGGGACCCCGGCAGGCAGCAGCGTGCCATTAAAAATTGGCTCACATGCCGTCTTTGACACATGTGCCATAGGTTGCCAACCTCTGTTATAAAGCTTGTAATCTACTGAGTGTGTTCATCCTAATTGTATGAATGTATCATGCTTGTATCTGAAGCTAGAAATATGAAGTATTACTCTGAAGTCCTATTGTAATTATGCAAAATGTGGGCCATTAATGGTGGTTTAGAATCTTGATGGCTCCCATTGACCAGGATAACTGGTTGTAAATGGCTCTGTTTATATGTAAGTCTTCCTGTGAGTAAAGCCGGACTGAATGGAGGCTTGGGGTCTCACAGGACATGTGAGCATGCCACCTGGTACTGGAATCCATCTTAAACCTGGTGCTTTTCCATTTAGAAGGAGGGATGGGGACCCAGAAAGGCAAAGGATTCCTGCCTTGTGCCAAAGCCATAAAAGGGGGGTGGAATAGAACAAAGGAGGCTGCCAGTCATGAGAAATCCCCTAGTTACCACCTGAGCTGGAACTAACAAGAACTGTACTGGGGAAAGGATTGGGCCCAGACTAAGAAGGAGTCTAGTCTGCTAAATCCTAGTTTTTATTCTTAATAAAATCACCTTTATTATTGAACTCAGAATAAGTGATTAATACCTGGGGAAGCAAACAGCTGTGCATATCTCTCTATCAGTATAGAGGGCGGACAATTTATGAGTTTACCCTGTATAAGCTTTATACAAAGTAAAATGGATATATTTGGGGTTTGGATCCCATTGGGAGCTGGATGCTGGAGACAGGAGTACCAGCTGAGTGATTTTCAGTTAAAGCCTGCAGCTTTGGGGATGTGGTTCAGACCCTGGATCTGTGTTGCAGGAGGCTTGCGTGTCTGGCTCAACAAGACAGGGTTCTGGAGTCCCAAGCTGACAGGGAAGATGGGCTTAGAGGTAGTTTCAGCATGACAAATGACAGTCCCAAGGGTGTATCTGTGACCGAACCCATCACATGAGGATAATTTTCTTCTGGAAAATTAGTAACCATTAACTCAAACATTAACTTTTGCCTGTAAGCAGTATGTCTACAGCAAATCATTAAAATGTTTATAGTATGTGTTTATTGCTTTCAAAATGGAAATGCAGAATGTTTTTATTTAAGATACATGGAATTTTTTTCTAAGACATTATAGACTAGAAATAAAACACATTGATAATACTGATGTAATGAAAATATGGAAAGTCTCTGTCTCTAGAATTTATACCGCTATTTAATTTTCTCCTGATTCTTTGTTTACCATGTTATCAGCTACAATATGCTGAATGATTAACAGATAATTGTCCCTTCAGAAGGTAAAGTTTTACATACCTGTCTCATCCACTCAGTAGGATTTTACAAACTAAGTAGAATCTGGTCAACTAAATGCTCGGAGAGAGGCTCCAGGAATCACTTGGTGCTGCAGGTTTTGGGTGATGCAGCAGTTAATACTCTTTCTAAAATGATTTGAGTGCTCGGTGATAATATAGTGGGTGGTGTTCCTGATCATGTAAAGATTTCACTTTTTACATGGGTTACGGGGTGTTGTGAAATTCCAGCTCTGGTGTTTATTTCTTACCTGCGTATTTTCCCTCTGGGTTGAATGCAGTATTTTTACTTTCTGTCCAAAAACTGATGTGTAGTGTTGATGTGCATTGTTAACCACTTGCTGAGTTACATCAAACTTCACTGACCCAGAACATAATGCACCACAGTAAGTGTAAATGTACTCTATAATAAAAGTATACAGAGCTCGTTACACAACACTGAAAGAAAAAAGGCGAGTATATTATGACAATGTGCTTTCTTTGATATCTGATCCAAATATATTGTATCTTCCAGGAATGGAAAAACTATACCAGCACCTATAGTTGTGTAACCATTGACCTAATGCCTTCTGCAAGTCACTGCATTATTTTTGGTCATTTGCTGTATATACAGTTAAAACACCAGGTACAGTCTACCATACATAGTATTTGTAGCATTTGAGCTTTAGTCTGGATAAATATAAATGAGAAAGATGAATTAAATCATTTCACAGGGCTATGGCCAAGTTGGAATTGATGATCTTTTCGAATATCATCTTGGCTTCCCATTTCCAGCTGGAAGGGAGGGGGCTGGATTTTACTGCACTTGGGGTGCTGCCTGCTTTCTTGATGCATTTTGGCATGCTTCTCCTGTGAAAAATTTTGAAAATCTAGTCCTGGAAGTCCAGTTGTATTTGTGGGCCTGCTATGCAGAAAGAAAACCGTATTGAGAGTTCCTATTCTTGAGGGAAATTTCATTTGATTCCTGTTGCTATGCAAACAACTTCCTCAGTGTGTACATATTTAGAATATATATCTTATGTGAAGTCTGGCTTTCAGGCAATCCTGGATCTGGGGCCAAAATAGAAATAAATCAGAAAATGTATCAAATCTTTAAAACAGTTTTCTAATACTCAGAGGGGTAGCTCTGTATCCACAAAAACAACATGGAGTCCGGTGGCATCTTAAAGACTGAGGTGCCACCGGACTCCTCATTGTTTTTCTAATACAGTTATATTTACAATACGTACGTACAGCATGTGTATTTGTTAGAGTCTAGACAACAGGTTCTTTGTATATGTGTTACAAGGGAAGTGAAGAGTCAAAAAGGATGATAAAGGTCTGGTTAAAAGAAAGAGGAAGATTGGTTGAAGATGATAAAATATGAAATGTCTATATATATATGGAAAAAACTATCTATATCACTTTTCTGACTCTTTCTATGTCACCCTTGGACTTATTTCCTTAGGGCCAAGTTTGTGAACTCCTTGCTCCAGTTGATGAGCTGTCACTAACTCATCCATGTGAATAAGGAGTTCACAGTCTGGCCCTTGATGTTTGTCTAATTTCACATTCTTCATGCAGTTTGCGTTTTGGAGTTCTAAAGTATTTTTAAGATGAATAAATGTTCTGGTGCAGGTCCAGGACTAGAGGATACTAGTACCATAAATACTGCTTTTTAGTTTGAAGTTTCAGAATGTTGAGTTATGGTTAAAAGCTTAAAGAAAAACATGTATATCTACAAATGTGGCCTCTTTCATGTGCTGTATGTCATCAGACATGTAACAAAGATGTGTGAGATTGATTTGTTGTTTAGGGGCCAAATTCTGCCTTTAGATATGTGCAGATCACTCGCACTGACTTCATGTTGGACAGAATAGGCCTGTTACTCAATGAGGGGGGAAAGAAAATAACAGAAAAAGTGGCAATGGCAGAGGTGCTTAATAACTTCTTTGTTTCGGTTTTCATCAAGAAGGTTGGTGGCAATTGGACATCTAAAATAGTGACTGCCAGTGAAAATGAGGTAGGATCAGAGTCTAAAACAGGGAAAGAACAAGTAAAAAATTACTTTGACAAATTAGTTGTCTTCAAATCACCAGAGCCTTATGAAATGCATCCTAGAATACTCAGGGAGCTGACTGAGAAGATATCTGAGCCATTAGCAATTATCTTTGAAAAGTTATTGAAGATGGGAGACATTCCAGGAGACTGGAAAAGAGCAAATATAGTGCCCATCCATGAAAATAAGGACAACCTGGGAAATTACAGACCAGTCAGCTTAACTTCTATACTCGGAAAGATAATAGAAGAAATAATTAAACAATCAATTTGAAAACAGCTAGAAGATAATAAGGTGATAAATAACAGTCAGCATGGATTTGTCAAGAACAGATCATGTCAAACCAATCTGATAGCTTTCTCTGGCAGGGTAACAAGACTTGTGGATCGGAGGGAAGTGGTTGATGTGGTATATTTTGACTTAAGTAAGGCTTTTGATACTGTCTCACGTGACCTTCTCATAAACAAACTAGGGAAATATGACCTAGATGGAGCTACTATAAGGTGGGTGCATAACTGGTTGGAAAATCGTTCCCAGAGAGTAATCATCAGTGGTTCACAGTCATGCTGGAAGGGCATAATGAGTGGGGTCCCATAGGGATCGGTTCTGGGTCTGGTTCTGTTCAATATCTTCATCAATGATTTAGTAATGGCATAGACAGTACACTTATAAAGTTTGCGGACGATTCCAAGCTAGGAGGGGGGATATGATAACCATTTTCAAGTAAATAAAAGGTTGTTACAAGGAGGAAGGAAAAATTGTTGTTCTTAACCTCTGAGGACAGGACAAGAAGCAATGAGCTTAAATTGCAGCAAGGTCGGTTTAGGTTGGGACATTAGGAAAAAATTCCTAACTGTCAGAGTGGTTAAGCACTGGAATAAATTGCCTAGGGAGGTGGTGGAATCTCCATCATTGGGGAGTTTTAAGAGCAGGTTGGATAAACACCTGTCAGGGATGGTCTGGATAATACTTTGTTCTGCCTTGAGTGCAGGGGACTGGACTAGATGACCTCTCGAGGTCCCTTCTAGTTCTATGTGCATATCAGAGTGCAGGATTTGTCCCTAACGTACTGCAGGAGGATTTATCTTAAGAGCTTATGATTAGCTGTCAGACTTAACAAGGGCCACTGGCCTTCAGACTGTCCAAGAAAAATTTGTTGCCCTTGAGGGACGTTTCCACCACATTTCCTTTTTTGCTTTTTCTGATAGCTGTCAGAGTGGCAGAGAGACTAATAATACATGTTATTTTTATTGCTGTATTAATTACAATCAACATTATGACCACTAAAGCAAACAAGCTGAGATGAACAGTAACAGCTGTTGGCAACAGCGTACTTCTATGAATTTTACATTGTGCAATGAAGACTTTAATGGGTCTTGTGTTTTCCAGTGGAACTTTTGTTCTGATGTTAAGCTGTCAAATTTTGTAGCAAACAAGATGTTCCTCCACCCAGTGAGGCTGTTTGGATGGAGCAATTGGCTTTGTTTAACTTTATTTACAACGTTGAGCTGAACACTTACATTTCTAAGACTTCTTGTATTTGATACTACCAGCAAAAGATATAGAACATACTGGTTTGTGTTTTTAGGGCATATTCTATTTTCTGAAAATGTGAATGTTAAAATGTAAAGCTTCAGCTCGGACTACTGATATAAACACATTTTTTTCTGCATTTTATGAGTTCTGTAGATTTTATTTTTAAGGGTTATCCTTTCAGTTTATGGCAGTTTAGATGACTGAAGTTGTAAAGTGAAGTAGCAATGAAAGACTCAGCCAGCAGGATTTAAGTAGATCATTGCTGGGAAATTAGCAAATAAACAGGATATGAATGACCCTTTAAAAAAATTACTACTTCCTATCCAGATCAGGATGTTTGGCAAGGCATGTGTGTCTGAGGGTAGAGTCATGAGTAATGCACTGGTGTTTGTGAACCTGATTCCACCCTCGCTTAAACCAGAGTAAATCAGGGATAACAAGAGGTTACCATGGTGTGGGACCAGTGACTTAGAAGCCTAGTTTTGCTGACTTTCAGTAAGACTCAATCTCCTAATTGCCCAAGTCACTTTTGAAAATGGATCTCAGGATCCCAAGTCACTTAGGCACTTTTAAAAAAATTGACTCAGTGTGACTAGCTTTCTTTCAAACAATGAAACATTTGCTGCATTAAAGGCCATCTAAAATATGTAACACTTTTGACACTTCGTGTGCGCACTTATGGAAGTTACCACTGAGATGTTATGGGACAGGACTGGTCCTCACAGTTAGGAGTGGGAGGGAAAGTAGTCTAGAAGGAAGGTTCTCTGTTAAGTAGTGGTTCTGTGAAGAAAGAAGCTTTTTAACTTTGCCTCAGGGATTTAAAGCCACCGTGCTGTATATTAACTGCCTAACTAGGTCCTTAAATTAGCTTGTCATGAGTAGCCTGGGCCGGGATTCCCCTTAAAGGGCCTAGGCTTCCAGGTCTTGGCAGATGGTTTGATGGAGAGCTGGGAACCTTGCCATGTCTCTTAAACTCAGCTATGAGAATCCTGGCTCAGGGGGAGCTCGCAGGGCTTCCAGCTCCCATTCAGCTTCCTTCTGGAAGCCCAGGCTGCTGAGGAGCAACCCACTAATCAGATTCAAAGGTGCCAACTTTCTAATGTGCCTGGGGGTGATTGAATCCTGCCCAGCCTCTTCCTGCCCCATTCTGTCCCCTCCCCTTCTCCCCACAGCACCTCCTGCTTGCTGCTGAACAGCTGATCACCAACAAGTGGGAGGCACTGGGGTGGGGCCACCAGTGGGCAGAGGGGGAGGAGCTGGGGGAGGAGGAGGAGCTGATGGGGGGCTACTGGTCGGTGCTCCAGCCCCAGAGCACCTATGGAGTCAGTGCCTATGATCAGATTGCCTCTGTGTCAGGAACCACAGGGCTCCCAGGATCCATGGCTCTGGTGAAGCCTACTAGTTGAATTGCCTCTGAGGTGGTGACTTCTGGGTCTGCCACTCTGGGGCAGCCAGGAAGCCAGGCTCCATTCCCTTTTACTAAGAATTTAAAAATCTTGTTATTTGTTTCAAATTGGAATGAAACCAGATTTCAAAATTTCTAAACCCTCTGTCAAAGAGAATCACCTTTCTCTGCACAGCTGTACATACATCAGAATTAGTCTCATCTTTGCATATGAATTACTTCAGTATTTGCAGGGTTGCTCTGAGAGGGCAGATATGCCAAAATACTGGATTGCATAATCAAGGCCCAAGAAGCCTCTTCGTTAGAGCCCTGTGCGGGACTATTTTTTTAATTCCACTCCCATTCTGCCCCGCAATATCCAATCCGACCTGCCCCTGCATTGTTTCTTGCATTTTTATCCCACTTCCACCTGCAAAAACCTCTGATCCCCCATGCTACTGAAAAAAGCAAAAAGCCTCCACAGTTGGTTAATATATTATTCATATAAATGGAATTCAGACACGATTTTTACCACTAAAAGAATAAAACTAATCTTGCTTAAACCATGTAAAATACTTTAATTCTTGTTATAATGGACATCAAATCTCTTTCTATTTCTCGCTTAAATTTATGTATATAAATATTAAAAAAAATAAAGATTTTGTGTTTTCCCACAAATTACCAGTCTGTTTTTATGTTGTTTTTTTTTAACCACCCAATCCTGCCCACAACACAGTTCATTTTACCCACTCCCATTATTATGGCAGTGGGTCCTTCAGGACCCGTTGGATCACAGTCTTGCTGCAGGGCTCTACTCTTCACAGAAGAAAGTTAGGGACAAAGGTGATTCTTCTCTCTCTTTAGTTCACTTTGTTTATTTGACAATACTCTGAGTGTAGTTGGTTTCATTGCTTTCCCTGGGGTAGAAAGTCAGTCAGTTTCCCCTGTTTGTGTGAATATCCTTCACAGCAATGGGGCAGGAAGTGACATTTTTAAGGTAAATGTAACTGAAAATCCACAAAAATTGGTAGGGAGACTCAGGGATAGGTATAGAGTCAGAAATTACATTAAGCTCCTTTTTGAAATTGACTAGTTTTCAAATTGGCACTATCCTATATATTGTGAGAATTTCAATTGCAAGTAATGCTAGAAAATAATGAATATTTAAAACTTAGTTCTATTAAAGAATTTTGTTGGCTGAGACTTTTCCTGTTCCCTTTCCTGTTACAGATAATATTTATTTCCTCCAGCCCCACATTTTAGATTTCCATATATTTAGTATCAGCTAAAGCAAACTGGACAAAACCTTATATTCTGCTCCTAGAACATTTAAAATAGATATGCTGTTCCAGGACAGTGAGTAAAATTATTCAGGATTAATTACAATCAAATGATGGAGCACATTTCATTCCCATAAATGAATATTTAAACCACTGTTCTCAATTAAGACACACATGTTATCATTCATCATTCTTACTATAACCACATTTCCTGTTCTGCCAAATGACAAACTAGGCTGTCTCTCTCTCTCCCTCTCTTTTTTTTTTTTGGGTTGTGTCTTTTATGCTTACACCATAAACATGCATGTTAGAATGTGAGTAAGCTGTTCTTTATTGTTAACACTAGTGGTCCACTGCAAGCAGTTATGTTTTTTAAATTGTTGTTCCTACTAATTATTATTTATTCTTCTTAATGTAGCACCTAGGAGCCCCAGTCCTGGACCGGAACTGCAGTGTGCTAGGGACTGTACTCACACAGAAAAAGAAGATGCTCCCTCCCCTCAAAATCTGTGATATGTTGCTAACAACAGTATTGGTACCAAAGAGAGATTATGCAATACACAGTGTCCAAACGTTGGAAACATAGACTGACTGCCACACGGATTATTGAAGGAATTTCTAACCTGTGCTTTACATTTTACAGTTTTCTTTTGCTGGTTTGCTTTCTGCCACCCCCTTCTGAGGCATCAGGTACTGGGGATATATGAAGCAGTTAATGGTTTGATCTAGTATGGCAAACCTAGCTCTTCCAACTCTGAGGTCCTGCACTTAGACTCACCTTCCAGCTGGGTGGGATTCTCTTTAGAGCCCATTAGTGCTTCTCCTTCACTTTACAGTGGGATCACTGTGCAATGTAATAATCCCCAGAACCTAAGTATGTTGCCATATCAGTACTCCCAGCCGGAGGGATAATATTTCCTTATTTTGTGGGTTTGGAACTCTGCTAAAAAAAGGTTTCTATTCATTTGAAACACCAGTGCAACTGTTAAACAGAAATGTGATTAATGTACAGATTCCCTTAATTCATTGATGAAGGAACAATCACAAGGCAGCACTAAGCAGCCCTTTAGATAGTAGTTTTTGTTTTATTTGTTTGTAAGCGTTTTCTCAGTAAGGTATATTTTTCTTAGATGTCTGTGAATGGAAACATAGGAGTCGGTCCTAGGGTAGGGATAGTATACAGAGGGACCTAGACAAATTAGAGGATTGGGCCAAAAGAAATCTGATGAGATTCAACAAGTACAAGTGCAGAGTCCTGCACTTAGGACGGAAGAATCCCATGCACTGCTACAGACTAGGGACCGAGTGGCTAGGCAGCAGTTCTACAGAAAAGAACCTAAGGGTTACAGTGGACGAGAAGCTGGATATGAGTCAACAGTGTGCCCTTGTTGCCAAGAAGGCTAATGGCATTTTGGGCTGTATAAGTAGGAGCATTGCCAGCAGATCGAGGGACATGATCATTCCCCTCTATTTGGCATTGGTAAGGCCTCATCTGGAGTACTGTGTCCAGTTTTGGGCCCCACACTACAAGAAGGATGTGGAAAAATTGGAAAGAGTCTAGTGAAGGGCAACAAAAATGATTAGGAGTCTGGAGCACATGATTTATGAGGAGAGGCTAAGCGAACTGGGATTATTTAGTCTGCAGAAGAGAAGAATGAGGGGGGGTTTGATAGCTGCTTTCAACTACCTGAAAGGGGGTTCCAAAGAGGATGGATCTAGACTGTTCTCAGTGGTACCAGATGACAGAAAAAGGAGTAATGGGGTCTCAAGTTGCAGTGGGGGAGGTTTAGGTTGGATATTAGGAAAAAAAATTCACTAGGAGGGTGGTGAAGCACTGGAATGGGTTACCTAGGGAGATGGTGAAATCTCCTTCCTTAGAGCTTTTTAAGGTTTGGCTTGAGAAAGCCCTGGCTGGGATGATTTAATTGGGGATTGGTCCTGCTATGAGTAGGGGGTTGGACTAGATGCCCTTCTGAGGTCCCTTCCAACCCTGATATTCTATGATTCTGTGATCCTGCAGTGTGCTAAGTGCCTGAAATACTGATCAATGTTAACAGGTGCTAAGAATTCTCAGCACTTACTAAGAGCTTATACACACTACCACTTACATTGTTATATGTCACTTGGGTGTGAATAAGCCACACACCCCGGGTGACATAAGTTACTCTGATCTAAGCACTGGTGTGGACAGAAGCTCTCTCACTGACATAGCTACCACCTCCAGTGGAAGTGGAGTTATTTTGTGGGTGAGAGAGCTCTCTCCCATCAGCACAGAGTACCTTCACCAGATGTCCTACAGCAACATAGCTGCATCAGTGCAGCTGTGCTGATGTAGCTCTTCTAGTGTAGACTAGCCCTGAGAGGAGCTTTTTGAAAATACAGAATAGTCTGTTTTTCACTCTGAAAACAAAGCACATAATTATGAGTGGTTGGGAAGTTTCAGGCTCACAGAACTCTCAGCAGCACCTTTTGGGAAAGCAATTTAAACTGCTTGTGATGCAGCTTTCTGGAAGTGTAAGTACAAACTAATTGTTTTTTTCCAAAAGTCCTGAGCCAGTTACTTTAATACTGCAATGAATTTTAGCAGTCCTTTTAAAGGTGGCACTGACTGTCTCTGAGTCAATGTGTAAAGGAAGTGAACTGGATGTAATAACATTCTGAAGGATTGTATCCTGAATGTAGTTTTTAAAAAAATACTGTATTTCATAACTTAGGTAAACAAAGTCACATTGCTCTCATATTGGCATTGACTAAAACGGCTAAAAAAAAAATGTAACCAGAGGAATATTCTGACAGGCTATTTGGTTTGCTAAAGTTCAGCTTGATCTTATTAAGAATTACAGTTGAAACACTTTCAAACATGATGTACTCCTGTTAATCATAATTTTGTGTGTCTGAATTAAGGCAAAGACAATGTTGCAATAACAATAAGGGCATTGTAGGAGATATGACTATACTGAGAATAAGTAAGCCCAGAGAAAGTGTGCATTATTGTAGTAAGTCATCATGATATCCCATAAAACATGGTTCTAGTTTTATGTGGTGTAAAGCTTACTCTCCAAAAATTGCAACCAGAATTCAGTTTGGTAAGTGAGTTATGTAAAGAAAGTAATTTGGAATGTGAAACACTTTACCTGTATTGGGAAATACTTTGCATTAATGGTCTCAAATATGCATTTAATTTATAATTAAGACATTACTTTACTAACAGTCTGTTAGGTGCATACCTGTTATAGAATTATATATATGAACAGTGATTAAAAAAACGTATCTAATTCAAACCAGTTTCACACTGGTGTAATTTCATTGGCTTCAGTGGAGCTACTCTTGATTTATATCAAGATAACGGAGATTACCATTAGGCCTGATATCTGTCATTAAATAATCATGTGGTGTTTAATATTCAATAACTGACATATAGATGTGTGATCAACATCCACAGAAGTCAATGGGAGTCTTCTCATCGACTTGAATAGTATTCAATTAGGGCCATGATGACTTCCATAAGGCAATATATCTGACCTTGCATAGAGGCTGCAAAACCTAGGACAAGCTCTTAATCCTTTATTAACAAGGATGAGCAGTTGCTGATTCTCTAAACTTTATTTTGCCTGCATTAAAGTCAATCAGAGTTTGTCATTGACTTAACTAGGTATTTCTTTTGATACTGTCTTTTGTTATATAATTGATACTGTTTTCAAATCTAGGATTCACAAAGTGTAGCAGCTATTTACCGGTCTCATTTCACGAAAGCAGAGCATTTGTCTAAAAACTATTTAAACAGAAAATACAGGAAGAATAATTTTTTATCCAAACCTCATCGCTTTGATCTGGGAAAAAATAGCTAGTTGTTTTATTATTGTGCTTTGAAAGCCAGGACACTCTGTTGAAATTCTTATTGCATTCAGACTCAATCTTAATGACAACACAATGACTTAAAATAGGTTTATGTATCACTTTATAGTAACATCTTATAGAAAAAAGAAAGAAGAACTTTTTATAAAGATGTAAGTATAGAGAAAATACACATTAATGAATTCAGTGTTGTCACATCCAGAAACTTAGAGTCCCATTATCTTTCTACTGTTTTCTTGTTTGAGCAGAGCTCAAAATTCTTAATGTAGTGCCAATGGAAACTGAGTTTGTATGACTTTTGAATTTTTTTTAAATCATGGCACATTCTTTCTGTATATCATGTATTGTTTCTCATGCAGATATTGAAACATAAGCAAAGTTTTGCAAGCACAGTGTAAATATGCAATTAAGGGGGAAGGGTTCACAGCTGCTCATTATTTTGTAAGTTGGCAAGGAGGCATTGTTTTCCTTGGATGCCATGAAATTTTTGTTTAAAAGAAAGGAAAAAGCTAGAACTGTCTGTAAAGATTAAGCTAGCTCATTGTGTTAGTATACGTAGAAGTTGAAATTTGGTCATGAACAGTTCCCCATATTTCCAAACTTAAAAGCATAGCCATTATATTTGTACATGGTCCAGGAAGGCAATCTCTCGTAAAGTAGGACATTAAAAATAATGGCTATAGGGCAAGATAACTCTTAGTCCAGTTTATTTTGCCAGTTCTTCATCGTTTTTGGTAGGTGAATTCTTATTCTTTGGTTAGTTTCTGGTCAGGTAAAGTATGCTGGTTTATCTAAGACTGTTCTGGGCTATTTAAAAAGATCAGCATATTGCAGTGATGAAAAATGTACAACGATTTTAAAGTTAATTTTATTAGAAATTTTCTTAATGTGCAGAAAAGACTTGCAATACATATTCTTTTATTACATGGAATTAAATAAAATACCATGCAAGTGGAACAGTAGCAGCCCTTATAGTGAGATTGATACATTATATTACACTAGTAGCTGAAATCTTGTGCTGTTGCCCAGGTGCAATTTGTCAAGTCATGTATGTAAAAAAGCTAAAAAATGGCTGAGAACTTAAAAAGTGAATGGTAACGGAGCACAAATCCCAGGGATGTTTGAACCTGCTGATATTCTGTGCAAAAAGAGCCATCAGCCATGCATGTATCTGTTTCCATGACTTCACAATGACTCCGTTTCTAGGTTTTAGAGTGAAGTTTGAAGTAACCTGTGCTGGTTGTGTTATTGGGTGGGTGGTTGTGTTGACTTGTGTCTTGGGGTGTTATGTTAGGAGATTTGTGTTTGATGGCAAATGAGTGATATGTGCTGCTGTGAGGGGCTGTGTGTGTTTGAAGTTCGTTTGTATGCTAGTTGTGTTGTGTTTTGAAGAACTGTGGCAGTTGGGGCAAGTAATTCACTATCTATGCAGTCTCCGTCATTCAGCCAATAAAATGGTTGCTTGCAAATTAGCTGTAGAATAGGAGTGGTAATTGGTTGAATCACCTCTATCATAATGATCTAGGACTCTTGGCATGGCATAGATACATGCGTTGCTGGGAGATGGGTGCAATTCGTGAAGGCAAAATTGCTGAGAACTTAAAAATTCAATGATAACACACTGTGAATCCCGGTGATGACTGTACCTGGAATCCCGGTGATGACTGTACCTGGTGGTATCCTCAACAAAATGAGCTCTCAACCATGCTTGTAACTGCTTCCCTCCCTTCACACTGACTACAGACATTTCAGACTTCAGAGTGACACCCAGAGTGACATTTCTGGAATCTTATTATATGGATAACTAAAGTGAGGTGAAAGGCAGTTTGAGAAAAAACTGTGTAGCATACATTGCTATTGCTTCATGAATAGGGGTACTGAAAAATGAGCTATGGAAACATTACACTTTGTTGCAGATTTCAGAGTTATTTTAAAATAGGGATATTGATAGAAAAGTAACTGTGCAAAGGCAATTTCAAACTCAGCAGATCTGTTTGTCTTTATTTAAAGTCACCTCTGCTTTTGAACAGAAGAGTCTTACAGCTTAACTTTTCCCTCTGTTACACCCACCCCCCTTTGGGACTCACCGAGTTTTGCAGATGTTACTGAAGAGAGTATTTGGCCTTTTGTTTCTTAACAGACAATTCTGCTGTCTTAAAGTCCAAGATCTGTGTAATCTATAAGTGTCAGACTTAAGAAGATTATATGTCTGGGTGTTAAGAGCAAGCTACAGCATGCAAAATGCTGCTCAGGAACTCTTCTGGTGCTGCAGGAGCTGCTTTTATGTAATTTTCAAATAAGGAAGATCATGTTTACAAACATAATGTGTTACATTGGTTCAAAAATTGCTTATCCTCTGTGAGGAATACAAGAATTGGTTTACAGCTACAACAACAGACCATTTGTTCCACATCTCTTTTTCATCCAAAAGGGATAGGGCATATGAGCTGAAGCTGCTGCTGGGTCATACATCATCAAAAGAGTTTTTAGTGAAGAGCTAATTGATTCTTGCCACATTATACTGCATTACTCCACTGAAGGGTTGAAGGCAATAGGTTTGAACAGGAGTGATTGAGGGCCTTGTTTGAATAAGTTGGACTGAAGGCAGAATTTGGCCTGTAGGGTTTTTATTATTGATGATGAATGGAAAGGAATGAACACAACCAAGGATTGGAGTCAAACTGTATTTGTAGGGGCTGCTTATTAGAACAGCAACAACAATAAATCCTTTTAATTTTTAAATTAAGCAAATCAGTGTGTGTGTCACTAAGGCTTTGTCTACACTGGAACCTGAATGAAAAAGCTTTTGTCATTCAGAGGTGTGAAAAAACACCTCCCCTGCTGTGCCGCAAGCAATAAAAATCTTTGCAGATGAAAAGCATCAGTGTGAACAGTGCTTTGTCGGCAGGAGCTCTCCATTAGACAAAACTTAAAGAAGAGAATGACTTGGGAGTCATTCCCACTTTTGTCCAGGCGCCCCCGACTGACCTCACGGAGGCCAGCCAGGAGCACCCATGTCTGCCTAAGTGCCCCTGATTGACCTCACCAAGGCTGGCCAGGAACACCCATGACAGCAGCAGATGGTACAATATGATTGGTAACCGTCATTGCCAACTTGCAAAGCAGCAGACGGTACAGTATGACTGGTAACCATCTTTGCTAACTTGCAAAGGCAAGGAGCTGCTGCTGTGTAGCACTGCAGTACTGCGTTTGTCAGCAGCATCTAGTAGACATATGATGACAGTGAAAAAAGGTTAAATGAGCTCCTTTCTTGCTGTCCTATGGCATCTGCTCGGGCAATCCAGGGAAAAGGGCGCAAAATGATTGTCTGCTGTTGCTTTCACGGAGGGAGGGTTGACTGACGACATTTACCCATAACCCCCATGACAAATTTTTGGCCTCATCAGGCATGGGGAGCTCAACCCAGAATTCCAATGAGCAGCGGAGACTGTGGGAACTGTGGGATAGCTACCACAGTGTATTGCTCTGAAAGGTGATGCTTGCCACGGTACTATGGATGCACACCGCTGAATTAATGTGCTTAGTGTGGACGCATGCACTTGACTTTATACAATATGTTCCCAAAAAAATCGTCTTCTGTAAAATCGGAGTGATTTTGTAGTGTAAACATATCCAGGCTGTAACAATTATTTTCTATATTGCTATACAATATATACTTCTGTGTGCAGTCTCTCAGTGCAAATAGCAGTAAATGGACAAAGGTAATATACCCTAAGTGAACATTGCTGTTGTATAACCTGCCAATCTCTAAAGTAAGGCCTGCAGGCTTGTCTATAATGGATCAGATTCTTGAGTGCACAGAGCCTGGGGACTCTAAGCCCCCTTTCCACTTCTGGGATCTGGGGCCACTGGGAACCAAAACGGATACTAGTGGAACAGTGGAGTTTTATCCCATTCCTTTCTAGTTCTGTTGTACTCTGTCCGAGCCTTGACATGCTTCCTAAGCCAGGGCTCTGCTAGCTTTATGTCAGGTTTGGATTTCCCTCACACTGGCCTTAGTGGTAGTCTAGATCTAAGCTTATATTACTAATTTAATAAATAGCTACATATAATGCTATCTACCATGAACAATTGTTCTCAAGGGCCTGGCTACAAATATTTTGGCCGTTTTCTGCTTTGTTACATCCTTATAGAAATCCATTGGGCTTGACTATAAATGGTTCACTCTCAAACTGGGAGGACATATCTAGTGGGGTCCTTCTGAAAACATTAAATGCGCAAATACAAAGTGGTGATAACTGGCTAGGAATTTGTATTGGTGAAGAGGATCTGTGGGTAACAGTGGGTCACGTGTAAAACACAAGAGGTAACTGTCCCTCTCTACTTGGCACTGATGAGGCGTCAACTGGAGTACTGTCTAGTCCTGGGCACCGTATTTTAGGAAAGATGTGGACAAACTGGAGAGACAATAAAAATGATAACAGATTTAGAAAGCCTGACCTCTGAGAAAAGTTTAATAAATCTGGGCACAGTTAGTCTTAAGAAAAAGAAAATGAGATGTCCAGGGGGAACCAGATAAATCTTCAAATGTCTTAAGGGATTTTTTAAAGATGTTAGTGTTCACTTGTTCTCTGTGTCTACTGAAGGTAAGACGAGAAGTAATGGTCTTAATCTGCAGCAAGCGAGATTTAGGTTAGATATTAGGGAAAACTTTCTAACTATAAGAATAGTTAAGTTCTGGAATAGTTCACCAAGGGAGGTTGTGGAATCCCTGTCATTGTAGGTTTTTAAGAACAGGTTAGTCAGGCACCTGTCAGGGATGTTTTAGGTAAAGTTGGTCCTTCCCCTGCACTAGATGATTCTTTTGAGGTCCTTTCAAGCCCTATATTTCTCTGATTGAATGAATTAACTCCAGATTTATATTAGTGTAATTTAGAGAAGAATCTGGCTTTTTGTCTGCACTGTATTCCGGTGACGGAGGCATTTTGTGTTTTGGAAATAGTGAGATACCAGTAAATAGTATTTTTATTTTGAAAGGACTCTAACCAGCCTGACTACAAGCTTTGAACCAGCCATTGAAGTTAATAATATGTTTTCAGAACATTGATTCTGTGGGAGGAATGAATTATGGCAAACTTTCATCTACATAATACTACACTAATTGGGTGAGACAGAGATTTAAACAGTTTGAGTTAGTGATATTTCATAGTTTGTCATGTTTTTGATAGGCATCACAATTTGTCCTTTTACATGAATATACTTTTCACAGAGTACTATCTAAATATTTCTGTGGATTTGTCCTAGCTTTGAGTAGTTTGCACCTTTGCTGTCTCCATCAGAGGGAGGATGGGAGCAGATTTGAGATGGCACAAAGCAAATCCTTTGCATTTTCTATGCTCCAAGTAGTCTGCACTGTAGCTTGTTTAGTATAGCGACCAAGACCCTAACATTCTGAAGAACCCAGACACACAATTTGTTCTGGGATCTATTGGATTTGTAGATTTGCTTGTTGAAGTAATGATAATTGTAAACATTTTGAAAATGAAATATTATGAAGTTCTTATCTAAAAATAGTTTTTTGTATTCCTTCTGGGATTCTGAAAGGTTGTTTGGCTGCTTTGTGACAGGAACTTAATTGTATTCAATTTAAACAAGGCCAAATGAGTCTCTTGGTTTCGTGGCACACATAATTAAAATAAATGAATAAATTAACTGTATGTGGTGGCATGCCAGCATTTAGTAAAGGTGGAAGGAGAGTGGGAATAATTAACTGTATATACATTAAATGATTGTTTTAATATGGATTATACACTTAGCATCTAATCATCAGCAAAGAAGCAACAGATTCTCAGTCTGCCACTCAGGGATCAGTTTGGTTTCAAAGCATGCAGCCAAATCTTATTGCCACTAAAGTTAGTCACAAAACTCCCATTTATCTCTTCAGTGATAAATTGCATCTAGTCTATTATTGAGAAGAATTGCATCAAACAAGCCACTAGTTATGATGTTTTTGACTGTTCTCTAGCAAAGCATTTAAGCGCATGCTTTACTGTAAACACTGTTGTCTTCAGTGGGATAATTCATGCGCTTAAAGTAAAACCATGGATTGAGGTTATAGTGAGTTGTGATGCTCCAAAAATAATGGCTTTCAGGCAGACCAACCCCTGAACTGTCTGTCTTTAGAGACCTTTGAGATTACCTCATCCCATCAAGGGGACCTAAAATCTATTTCCAGTCACAAAGGGCTTATCTGCACATACAGTGCTGCAGTGCATCTGGTGAAGACGCTCTATGCTGATGGGAGACAGCTCCCCCATCAGCATAGTAAAACCACCTCTGTGAGCAGCAGTAGCTGTGTCAGGGTGCGTCTACACTATGAGATTATTCCGATTTTACATAAGCCGGTTTTATAAAACAGATTGTATAAAGTCGAGTGCACGCGGCCACACTAAGCGCATTAATTCAGCGGTGTGCGTCCATGGTCCGAGGCTAGCGTCGATTTCCGGAGTGTTGCACTGTGGGTAGCTATTCCATAGCTATCCCATAGTTCCCGCAATCTCCCCCACCCCTTAAAATTCTGGGTAGAGAGTCCAGTGGCGGCTGGGGCAAAAATCATTGTCGCGGGTGGTTCTGGGTAAATGTCGTCAGTCATTCCTTTCTCCGGGAAAGCAACGGCAGACAATCATTTCGTTCCCTTTTTCCCTGGATTGCCCTGGCAGACGCCATAGCACGGCAACCATGGAGCCTGTTCAGCTTTCTTTTTTTACAGTCACTGTATGTGTACTGGATGCCACGGACAGAGGCATTACTCCAGCGCTACACAGCAGCATTCATTTGCTTTTGCATGATAGCAGAGATGGTTATCAGTCGTTCTGTACCGTTTGCTGCCAGTGTAATTTGGCAATGAGATGACGATTATCTGTCCTTCTGTGCTGTCTGCTGCTATCATGGGTGACCCTGGCTGAGATCGGCCGGGAGTGCAAAAGCAAAACTGGGAATGACTCTCCGAGTCAATCCCTCCTTTATGGTTTCTAAAAATAGAGTCAGTCCTGCCTAGAATATGGGGCAAATGTACTAGAGAAGCAGTGTATCAGAGAGCACAGCTGCTCTGTGTCAGATCCCGCAGAAATGATGAGCTCCGTGCCATTCACAGGGGGTGCCCCTGCAACAACCCCACCCGTTGCTTCCCTCCTCCCCCAACCTTCCTGGGCTACCGTGGCAGTGTCCCCCCCATTTGTGTCATGAAGTAATAAAGAATGCAGGAATAAGAAACACTGAGTTTTTAGTGACATAAAATGAGGGGGAGGCAGCCTCCCGGTGCTATGATAGTCCAGGCAGGACATTAAGCAGTGTGGGGGAGAGGAGCCCAGCATCCCACTGCTATGATAGTCCAGGCAGTACAGAATCTTTTCTTTTCACATGAAAGGGAGGGGGCTGATTGAAGCTCAGCCCCCAGTTGCTATGATGAAGACGGTTACCAGCCGTTCTGTACCATCTACTGGGAATGACTGGCAGTCATTCCTATTTTCACCCAGGCACCCCTGGCCAGCCTCACCTGAAGCCAGCCAGGAGCACTTACAGGTTCATAAGAAGGACGGTTACCAGTCCTACTGCACCGTCTGGCACCACGGAGGGGAGAGGAGCGGATACTGCTCTTCACTGCTGCAGCATCGCGTCTACCAGCAGCATTCAGTAGACATAGGGTGACATTGAAAGAAGTGAAGAAACGATTTCTTTCCCTTTTCTTTCATGTGGGGAGGGAGGGAGAAAATTGACTACCTATTCCCTGAACCACGCCGGACAATGTGTTTGAACATACAGGCACTGGGAGCTCAGCCAAGAATGCAAATACTTTTTGGAGACTGCTGTGGACTGTGGGATAGCTGGAGTCCTCAGTACCCCCTCCCTCTCTCCCTCCATGAGCGTCCGTTTTGAGTCTCTGGCTTCCCGTTATGCTTGTCACGCAGCACTGTGTAGCCTGTAGATTTTTTTTTCAAACACTTTGGCATTTCGTTTTCTGTAACGGAGCTCTGATAGAACACATTTGTCTCCCCATACAGCGGTCAGATCCAGTATCTCCTGTACGGTCCATGCTGGAGCTCTTTTTGGATTTGGGACTGCATTGCCACTCGTGCTGATCAGAGCTCCAGGCTGGGCAAACAGGAAATGAAAATCAAAATTTCACGGGGCTTTTCCTGTTTACCTGGCCACTGCATCCGAGCTGAGATTGCTGTCCAGAGTGGTCACAGTGGTGCACTGTGGGATACTGCCCGGAGGCCAATACCATCGATTTGCGGCCACACTAACCCTAATCTGATATGGTAATACCGATTTTAGTGCTACTCCTCTCATCGGGGAGGAGTACAGAAACCAATTTAAAGAGCCCTTTATATCGATATAAAGGGCCTCGTAGTGTGGATGGGTACAGCATTAAATCGGTTTAACGTTGCTAAAATCGGTTTAAACGCGTGGTGTAGACCAGGCCTCAGTGGGAGAAGCTCTCCCGCTGACATAGCACTGTCCACACTGGCGCTTATGTTGTTGTAACTTATGTTGCTCAGGAGGTTGGTTTATTCACACCCTGAACAACATAAATTTGCTGACATAAGCTGTAGTGTAGACATAGGCTTAGAATGTTTTTTAACTGATTCTCCTCTTTGATTTGTAATGACATGAGTATGACCTGCAGCAGCTCAGACTAATAGAAGCTGGGTGGTGAAAAAGAATGGAGCTAATTAATATTCTTGACAGTATATGTATAGCTCTTCCACTTGCTAAGTGTAGAACAACATTTGGGTTTATACAGTGGCTTATGGTACTCAAAGTATGTCAAGGCCCTTTTTAAAACAATGAGTTAGGAGATCTTTAACTATTGGCCCTTTTTTTTGTAGCCCTATATAGTTTCATTCTTTCAGGAGGAAAACTGGAGTTATACTCTCCTGTTTGTTTGCAGTACTTTTACTTTTTAAATTGTGAAAATAGTGTAAAAATAAATGTTGAAAAGCAACAATTTAATGAAGTTACGCTAGGCAAACACAGCATCCTTTATGCCAGTCTTCATCCCAGCTGCAAGTGTTTTTACTTTCTTGCTCTCTCACAAATGCTTTCTACCATATTTATCTTTCCCTTAATCTTCCCCTCCATTTGTGCCCCCTCCAACATTTTCTCATCACCTCTTCTCTTTTCCTTCTCAGATGCTAAACAGTTTTCCATGGCTTCCCCGCCCCCCCCCACCCACAGTTTTTGTTCTCTATCATTTACCACCCTTCCTCCAAGATTTCACTGACTCAACTTTCCAGCAGCAGCAGCCATGAAGAGACATATGAGCATTTTGCCTTTCCATAGTCTCTTTCAGTAATTTTCTCTTCTTTGATCAAGGACTTGATGTGCCTCAGAAAGTGATGCCCTGTGAATGGGGCGGCAGAATGTATAGGGGTCTTGCAAGGATAGTGTTTAATCCTTAAGAGGCTGAAGAAGCAAAAGAGGAACGCCCATGATGGGAGAAGGCTACCAAGTGCAGGAGGCTTTTAGCCCTATAAAAGGATGAGAATGAAAAAGGAACTGGCCATACGATTTGGAACCCCCTCACCTCACCCTTAGATGCATGCATCTATCTGGAAGTGGGAAAAGCTCTCTATTTTTCATGTCAGTTGATAATTGATTCCACATTTAGGAGCTTAGTAACAAAATTGTTTTTGTCTATGGTTTGTATTCATTTTGGCATATGCCAGTTTCAAGTCCTTGGTCATGTATAAATTATCCTATTTGAACATGTTATGTTATTTGATTACCACAGGTTAATTGCCATAATCTTTAAACCAAATTTCTAGCAACAGAACGTGGGGATGAGTCAAATACTCCAAGATAAAAAGAACAGTAGCATGCATCTTATTTTGCTAACAATAATAATGAGAAAACACACTGCACTGTACAATAGTTTACATTTTATGAACATGGCCATTTTCAGGTTCAGAAATTACCATAAAAAAACATTAAAGACCAGGCTTAAGTTTGAATCCATCAAAGTTAGGAAATTAAGAATTATGAATCAGATGTTTACTGTCTAGATACAGTGCAATACATTTAAGCCATAGTAATGTGACTTCCTGTTGTGATTGGATAGCGAAAGTGTGGTCCCTAAACATGAATGCCTTGTAGGTTTAAGCCATAGCCTTAATGTTCTTTCAATGTAGCTTTTGTCTGTGAATTTACTTGATGTTTTGCTTTTCTTTAAGGGTATTGTTTACACTGGGATTGGATCTCAGCCAAACTAAGCCTAATGTAAATGTATGAAAAATCCAGATTTTTTTTATAAGTATGGTACACTGGCAACTTGAATTACTGCCTTCATGATAGTCCTGATAGCTATGTAAATATCTTGTCACCACAAAGCCATGTGTGCTACAATAATGTTACTTATCACTTACGACATAAGTTTCATCTTGGAAACTCTCTCTATACACAATCCTCACAATATCCTAGTGAGGTAAGTATTGCTGTACCGGACATAATACAGATGGAAAAAAGAGAAGCAGAGAGTTTGAGGGACTTACTCAAGTACACAAAGGGAGTCATTCTGGCTACAGTCCAGCGGAGCACTTAAGCATGTGCTTGTCTTTAAGCATGTGAGTAACTCATTGATTGAAATAGCAGCAAAGAATCCTGTGGCACCTTATAGACTAACAGATGTTTTGGAGCATGAGCTTTTGTGGGTGAATACCCACTTCCTCAGATGCATGTAATGGAAATTTCTAGGGGCAGGTATATATATGCTAGCAAGCAAGCTAGAGATAACGAGGTCAGTTCAATCAGGGAGGATGAGGCCCTGTTCTAGCAGTTGAGGTGTGAAAACCAAGGGAGGAGAAACTGGTTCTGTAATTGGCAAGCCATTCACAGTCTTTGTTCAATCCTGAGCTGATGGTGTCAAATTTGCAGATGAACTGAAGCTCAGCAGTTTCTCTTTGAAGTCTGGTCCTGAAGTTTTTTTGCTGCAGGATGGCCACCTTAAGGTCTGCTATAGTGTGGCCAGGGAGGTTGAAGTGCTGTCCTACAGGTTTTTGTATATTTCCATTCCTAATGTCTGATTTGTGTCCATTTATCCTTTTCCGTAGAGACTGTCCAGTTTGGCCGATGTACATAGCAGAGGGGCATTGCTGGCATATGATGGCGTATATTACATTGGTGGATGTGCAGGTGAATGAACCAGTGATGGTGTGGCTGATCTGGTTAGGTCCTGTGATGGTATCGCTGGTGTAGATATGTGGGCAGAGTTGGCATCGAGGTTTGTTGCATGGATTGTTTCCTGAGCTAGAGTTATTATGGTGCGGTGTGCAGTTACTGGTGAGAATATGTTTCAGGTTGGCAGGTTGTCTGTGGGCAAGGACTGGCCTGCCACCCAAGGCCTGTGAAAGTGTGGGATCATTGTCCAGGATGGGTTGTAGATCCTTGATGATGCGTTGGAGGGGTTTTACCTGGGGGCTGTATGTGATGGCCAGTGGAGTCCTGTTGGTTTCTTTCTTGGGTTTGTCTTGCAGTAGGAGGCTTCTGGGTACACGTCTGGCTCTGTTGATCTGTTTCCTTATTTCCTCGTGCGGGTATTGTAGTTTTGAGAATGCTTGGTGGAGATTTTGTAGGTGTTGGTCTCTGTCTGAGGGGTTAGAGCAGATGCGGTTGTACCTCAGTGCTTGGCTGTAGACAATGGATCGTGTGATGTGCCTGGGATGGAAGCTGGAGGCATGAAGGTAGGCATAGCGGTCGGTAGGTTTTCGATATAGGGTGGTGTTAATGTGACCATCACTTATTTGCACTGTGGTGTCAAGAAAGTGGACCTCCCGTGTAGATTGGTCCAGGCTGAGGTTGATGGTGGGGTGGAAGCTGTTGAAATCGTGGTGGAATTTTTCCAGAGTCTCCTTCCCATGGGTCCAGATGATGAAGATGTCATCAATGTAGCGTAGCCCACAGACTCTGATAATTGATTGAAATGTGAGTATTCATGTGTTTAAAGTTAAGCACATGGCAAAGTGTTTTCCAGGGCTGGGGCCTGTCATAGGTGGGATTAGAATTCCAATTTGCTGACCACCCAGCTCTGTGCTCAAATCACAGCTGATTTCATTACCCCTTATCAAACTCTTTCCCTATCCTTCACTGGATGTGAGTTAGACACACATTTTTGTACAGACAATTTGAAACATGAATTATTAAACTGTAGTGCTCCTCTGATTTACTTGACCAGGTCCATCAATCAAATGTCTGAAGTAGAATGCTTTGCAAGATATGCTATTATAATTTGTTGGCGTTCAGGTGTGTAGAGACCACATAAGCAAGCCATGATTATTCACTCTATTTAAATATAAATGCACTTTGGCTATATTCATGCCCTGTTTCTGTTCACTTTCTATGACCATTTTAATGAACAAGTTTTACTTACACAAATATCTGTGGAAAGTGAATTTTGAACTTGCACATTTAAGTATTTGTACCAGAAGTGCCGTAATTTATATGGAATGGGGTCACTGCTTGAAACAACAGGGTTCCCCAAAATCCCCTCCTGTTGTTGCAAGCTGACAGACCCTGTCAGGTAGATGTGTATGTGACCTCAGTGTATCTACAAACAGTTACATATTGGAATGGGATAACAGGAAAATTAAAACAGTTTGCACAAGTATAAAAGCACTATGCACAGGGCTGGCCTAACTGTTAGCAAGGTGATCCTTTGGGTGCACCACAAATTTACCAGACTAATTTTCTATAAAAAGTTGGGGAGGGAGGAGGGCCATCTTTAGGTCCTCCACAGTCTTTTGATCAAGAAGTAAAGTCCAGCTACATATTCCTTTGAAACTTAGCACGCAGTTTTTGTTTTCAAGGCTTTTTTTACAAGGAGGTTAGAGTTTAGGGCTTCGTCTAAACACAAATGTTGTTCCACTTCAGTGATGCTTGTACAATGAAAGCAGTACAACCTTCCTAGTGTGAATGCAATTAGATTGATATAAAGGTACTTGTATTGGTAGAGCTTATTCCCTATATGGGAATAAGCTATACTGCTATAAAACACCATTATAACTGCATCCACATTAGGAGTTGTACTAGTATAACTGTTTGGGTGAAAAAAAAATCACATGCTAACTGAAATAGTAATAATGGTACAAATTGCTTGTAGCTCATGCTTTACTCCTCTCTCCTTATGAAAACCTTCCTCCAATCATGTTTGGAAATTAATTAACCTACATCACACAATGGTAGCAGACAGAATTTTACCTTTCTTGGGTATAAACACAGATGGCAAGCAGGTGTCAAGGGTATGGTAACATTTTGAGAAATTAATCATTGAAGAATTTGGACACACAGTAACACTTGCACAAGAAGATTCTCTTACTTCCTCCCCACCCCCCATTTTTTTTCCTGTTGATACAAACAGAAATGAGGCTTGAATCAGAGGCCAGTAAGAGAGTTTGATGTTTTCTGGTAAGCTGTGTTTCACTTAGAGTGAGTTCATACAACTTTGCTAGAATCAAAACTTCAGCAGGTTTAGTCATAAGACTCACGCATTTCGTTGAATTATTTTTAGACGCTTAGCATTAAGCCAGTGGTAGTGAAACTTCACATCTGTGTTTGAAAAGCCTGGGGGCAGATACAAGAAGCAGGACTAGAAGCATAATATACCTTAGACTTTTCCCACATATCTTCTAACCTATACGTACGTTATCTTCTGTATCTCTTGTTTTTAATTCTAAAACAGATCTCTTTATGGTCCTGATGAAATATTGTTATGAACAGTGATTACTTTGTTGCATATTTGATGTCTTTAATATTTTCCAAATTATTGATATATCAGAACTACTTAAAACACCCTCACATAAATAACACTGGTAATAAATTCAGATCTACAATTGCTTATAGAAAAACTAGGCAAAAAGATCACAATAGTGATTAAAAACAATTTTTGTCAAAGGCTGCAAGCACTCTGCAGCTCCTGGAGAAGTGCACTGAAAATGAAAATAGATTTCTCCTGCCAGACATTGGTTCCCTCTTTCCAATGTATGTAAGTTTATATTTCCTTCTCGGTTCAGATCAACACTTTAACTGTCCTAGGTTACTGTACCAAAGTCATTGCTATGTAACAATGAATTTGGCTTTAGTGAAACAGCTCATTTTGTTTAATGCCGCCAGCACCAAATCCTAGTTAATAATTATTTCTGCCTCCCTAACCCACCCCAAAAAAGTTTTAAAAATTCTATATGTTTTCCCTCGAAAATTGACAGAACCCAGAGGCTAGTACTTATTCAAAATCCTATGTTTCCGCTACAGTTTTAGGATACTATGTACATACAAACCAACATACAAACTAAATATTACCATGATCTGCAAACAGAAACCTTTGCAAATTCCCAAGGCAAAATACTTCCAACCAGCCTGGTCTCCTAACAAAAGCATCTCTGCAGGCAGTCAGGTCTCTGACTACCCAAGGGTCAATTTTCACCCACATCCAGCTTCCCCAAGCAGACACTTTCTGTGTCATCAGCATTTGTCAGGTAGACATTAAATATCTTTTTAAAGGAGTGGGTTGGGACTTGCAATGCTAGGAGTCTAAATTCCTTTAAAAGTAGTGGTTTGCAATGCTGTTATAGTGATGTTGGTCCTAGGATATGAGAGAGACAAGGTAGGTGAGGCAGTGTCAGGGCTTCCTTCCCCAGACCCGAAGGAAAGCTTTACCTTCCACCAACAGAAGTTGTGCCAATAACAGATATTACCTCACTCACCTTGTCTCTGTAAAAGTAGTTGGCAGCTTTCCAGAGAGAGTATATGGGTTTATACTTGGAGTATAGTTTCCTGGATTTTAAGGCAATCTGTTTATATTGGCCACTTGGTTAAAGCAGAATGACTTCCAGGCATCCATATACATTTTTTTTTTTCAAAAAAGAGTCCATAGTCTTAACGGCCAGGTTCTGGGATTTATTTATTTTTCCTTACTGACACTGCATGCTAAAAGCAAACAGTGCATACTCACAGCAAAGTAGAGGGATAGGATTCCATACATGATGCTCTCAGTCTAGTGTTTAATTTAAAAAAAAATTTATCATGTACAGATACATAACCCCACAACCAGTGTGTAGATAAGTACAGAATCCCTCCCCTTCTAGAATATTTTTAATTCATTTTACAATTCATAAAATGAGTGACCATCAAAAAGTCTATGGGAGAATGTATACATATAGAAATTAAGAAACCATCATATTAACTCAATCTCCCCTGCATTGAAGAACATAGACCCTTCTCATCAACACCATCTAGCAAAAGCTAGGAGGGATCCAATATACATTAGTATGATTCAAGACTATCAAAACCAGCTGCCTACATCGCCTTTTCAGTCTAGACATAACTTTGTTTAGAAATCTTGCTGCAAATACAACTGGCTGCTTTTCTGTCTAATGACAGCTTTCAGAGTAGCAGCCATGTTAGTCTGTATCTCCAGAAAGAACAGGAGTACTTGTGGCACCTTAGGCCATGGCTACACTAGAGAGTTGCAGCGCTGGTGAGGGGGTTACAGCGCTGCAACTTAGGATGTGGCCACACTTGCAAAGCACGGCCAGCGCTGCAACTCCCTGGTTGCAGCGCTATCTGTACACCCGGTCGAGCCTCGAGTGTAGGGATTCCAGTGCTGGTCAGCAAATGTGGACGCCCACCAGCGCTTTTATTGACCTCCGGAGTATAAGGAGGTATCCCAGCATACCTTATAAGCCTCTCTGGTAATCATGCACACTCCACTGCCCTGGGCTCAGCTGACCCCACCTTTAAATGCCCCAGGAATTTTAAAAATCCCCTTCCTGTTTGCTCAGCCAGGTGTGGAATGCAATCAATCAATCAATCAGCGACCATGCCTCCACGCCCCAGACGAGCCCCAGCATGGAACAGTTCCGAGCTGCAGGACCTCATCAGTGTTTGGGGTGAGGAAGCCGTGCAAGCACAGCTGCGCTCCAGCCGGAGAAATTATGATACCTGTGGGCAGATATCACAGTCCTTGGTGAGAAGGGGCCGTGAACGGGACGCGTTGCAGTGCAGGGTAAAAATTAAGGAGCTGCACAGTGCCTATTGCAAAGCCCATGAGGGAAATCGCCGCTCAGGAGCTGCCCCCACAACCTGCCATTTTTACAAGGAGCTGGATGCCATACTTGGGTGTGACCCCACTGCCAATCCGAGGACCACGATGGAGAGTTCAGAGCAGGGAGAAGTGGGGGAGGGTGTAGAGGAAGCCGAGAGTCAGGCTACTGTGGTGGAGGGAGACACCCCGGAGTCCCAGGAGGCATGCAGCCAGGAGCTCTTCTCAAGCCAGGAGGAGGCTAGCCAGTCACAGCAGCTGGAAGTTGCTGGTGAGGAAGAAGCTGAGGAGCGTGCTCAGGGTAAGCAGATTTTTATGTTTTGGGAGAGGAGGGTTTGGGTTATGGCTGTCTGCATGCATGCCTAAACGTGGAATAGCCCATTGATTTGCTCTATCACGTCTCTGTAATTGTCCTCGGTAATCTCTTGAAAAGTTGCAGCCAGAGCGTGGGCAATGTGCTTTCGCAAGTTTATAGGGAGAGCCACCGTGGTCCTTGTCCCGGTCAGGCTAACTCGTCCGATCCACTGTGCAGCGAGGGGTGGGGGGACCATGGCTGCACACAGGCAAGCTGCATAGGGGCCAGGGCGGAATCCACATTGCTGTAGAAGACCCTCCCTCTCTTCCCAGGTAACACGCAGCAGTGATATATCTGGCAGTAGGAAACCCTGTTGAGAATTTAGGGATACTTGAGTGCAGGGCGCCAGGTTCGCGGTCCCCCCCAGCCCCGCGGTGCGCTCCGGTCTCCCAACCCCCCTTTCCAGCAGGCAGCCAGCCCCACGGTGCGCTCCGGTCTCCCCCCCCCCCTTTCCAGCAGGCAGCCAGCCCCGCGGTGCGCTCCAGTCTCCCCCCCCCATTTCCAGCAGGCAGCCAGCCCCGCGGTGCGTTCCCCCCCCCCCTCACCAGCAGGCCGGCAGTTCCGCGGACTGCCCCCCCCCGCCAGCAGCTCGGCACCTTCATGTTCCCTACTGTCCCCTGTGCAGGACACCAGCTACCTCCCTACCCAGTGCAAATAAACCCCAGTGAGCCATCAGTCAGTTCCCCCTCCCAGGTGAAGTCGGGGCAGAAACACTCACCCCATTGCTCACCACGCCTTTGCTTCCCTGGCCTCTCTGTGTTATGTTAGGTATGTGGGAATGATGCTACAAAAAGTCTACAAACTCCTTCACTGTGTGATAATAAACAATGTAGCCTCTGTGTATTACACGTTTCTATCTATGTTTTTTTTAGTGACCTTGACTAATGCAGCCGGATCACCGGCCTCACATCGGTTGCAGAACTTGAGAAAAAATCCACGAAAATCAAAAGAGGAGTTGATCAAAGCAGTTATGAATCACTACAACAGAGAAAGTAGGAAGACGCAGGAATGGAGAGAGAAAATGTATGAGTGGAGGCAAACAGAAAGCAGGAGAAAGGAATTGGCTACCAAAAAAACCTCAAAGCACATGATAAGCCTCCTGGCTCGCCAAACTGACTGCCATGCAGGCAGATCTGTACCGTGGTAACCCACACCCCTCCCAAAGCTCTCTTTCTTGTTCCCCAGTATTTGCACAAAACACCTTTCTCCAGCAGCCAGTTTCTTATTACCCCCAGCTGCCCCCAACACCTGTACGATCACCTACCAGCCCTGATAACTACAATTCTTACCCTGTGCACTCCACCCCCATTACTCTTCAGCATAGTAATCCTGAAGTGCAGCAGACATTGAACAGTAATCCAAACAGGACATATTCAAACCTCTGAATGTACAGTCCACCACCCTAACCCCCCTGGCCTTTTATGTACTGTACTTTGAATAAAGGATTTTATGGCTTTTACAATACGTTTTATTATTGCAGGAAGTGGTAAATATTGTACCCCAAGGTAGAAAGGAGCACAGCAAAGGCACCAAACATTACTGTTGGCTCTCAGCATCAAATTGCTCCCTTAAGGCATCCCTAATCCTTGAAGCCCTTTCCTGGGCCTCTCTAGTAGCCCTGCTCTCTGGCTGTGCAAATTCATCCTCTAGGCGTCGAACCTCGGAGATCCATTCCTCACTGAATCTTTCACCCTTCCCTTCACAAATATTATGGAGGGTACAGCACGCGGATATAATAGCGGAGATGCTGCTTTCCCCCAAATCTAGCTTCCCATAAAGACGCCTCCAGCGGCCTTTCAAATGGCCAAAAGCACACTCCACAGTCATTCTGCACCAGCTCAGCCTGTAGTTGAACCGGTCCTTGCTCCTGTCAAGCTTCCCTGTATACGGTTTCATGAGCCATGGCATTAAGGGGTAAGCGGGGTCTCCAAAGATCACAGTGGGCATTTCGACGTCCCCTACTGTGATCTTACGGTCTGGGAAAAAAGTCCTGGCCCTCAGCTTCCTGAACAGGGCACTGTTCCGAAAGATGCGTGCATCATGCACCTTTCCAGGCCATCCTGAGTAAATGTCAGTGAAACGCCCACGGTGATCCACAAGCGTTTGCAGAACCACGGAGAAATACCCCTTGCGATTAACGTACTCTGATGCCAGGTGGGGTGGGGACAGAATAGGAATATGCATCCCATCTATTGCCCCTCCACAGTTAGGGAAACCCATTTGTGCAAAGCCATCCACAATGTCCTGCACGTTCCCCAGAGTCACAGTTCTTCTTAGCAGGGTGCGATTAATGGCTGTGCAAACTTGCATCAGCACCACTCCAAACTGGTTCGCCACCGATCGGTAGCTGTCTGGAGTTGCCAGCTTCCAGATTGCAGTAGCCACCCGCTTCTCCACTGGCAGGGCAACTCTCAATCTTGTGTCCCTGCGCCGCAGGGTAGGGGTGAGCTCAGCACACAGTCTCATGAAAGTGGCTTTTCTCATCCGAAAGTTCTGCAGCCACTGCTCGTCATCCCAGGCTTGCAGGACGATGTGATCCCACCACTGAGTGCTGGTTTCCCGAGCCCAAAGGCGCCGTTCCACGGTGCTAAGCACATCTGTTACTGCCACAAGCAATTGAGTGTCTTGAGCGTCAGGCATTTCAATATCGTCGTCTGACTCCTCACTGTCACTTTGCAGCTGAAGGAATAGCTCCACTGCCATGCGTGATGTGCTGGCAACATTCATCAGCAAGGTCCTCAGCAGCTCAGGCTCCATTTGTAACAGAAATCTCAGAAATCGCACTGCAGACTCACAATGCCACCAAACTGCTCGGAATGTGTAGCAAAGCACCACGGGGCGTTGGAACAGGAAGCGGAAAGACCTGCACACTTCCTTCCCCTTCCCACAAGCCACAGCACCAAAATGGGACGAGGTGCTCTGTGGGATAGCTGCCCACAATGCACCACTCCCAACAGCGCTGCAAGTGCTGCAAATGTGGCCACACTGCAGCGCTAGTAGCTGTCAGTGTGGCCACACTGCAGCGCTGGCCCTACACAGCTGTACGAACACAGCTGTAACTACCAGCGCTGCAAAACTGTAAGTTTAGCCATGGCCTTATAGAGACTAACACATTTATTTGAGCTTAAGGTTTCATGAGCTACAGCCCACTTCATCAGATGCATAGAATGGAACATATAGTAAGAAGATATATTTACATACAGAGAATATGAAAAAAAGTGGAAGTAGCCATATCAACTGTAAGAGGCTAATTAATTAAGATGAGCTATTATAATGTAGCTGTATGTATGAATAATTTATTGGCCAAAAAATAACCTTTGCCCAGAGGAAGAATTAATCCTCACCTGGGGGTTAATGAATTTATGTTTCAAACTGTAAGATCTGACAGATGCTCTTGGCATGTAAAGTGGTTGCAATTACTTAGAAAAGAAATAACTGAATTCTCAGATTACATGGGTAGGGCAACTTTTGGTAAATATGGGTCCATATTTACCAAAGTCCATATTTACCAAAAGTTGCCCTACCCATTTAATCTGAGAATTCAGTTATTTCTTTTCTAAGTAATTGCAACCACTTTACATGCCAAGAGCATCTGTCAGATCTTACAGTTTGAAACATAAGTTCATTAACCCCCAGGTGAGGATTAATTCTTCCTCTGTCATCCTTCTTAATATGCCACTGTACAATTAGCTAAGTCTTTTATGGTGAGGTGTTGGGGGTTGTTTTTGTTTTTGTTTTGTAGAACCTCCCTTGGAAGAATCTAGTACTAACCACTACTAGAACTAGGAGGATACTGGACATGGTGAACCAGCTCTCCAGATAACAGATGTCTGCTGTGCTGATTAAGCAAAAAGAGGCAGAGAACAAAGCCTGCTAATCTGTGACTGGTGTACTTTGCTATTAGATGGATTTATTAACAAATGGTCATATACTATATTGTATTCGGTGCTTATCTTTTTGAAGACATATTATTTTATAATACATTTAGACTGGCAAATCTGAGACTGCATTAGTCACGTGTGCTTGAAAATGCCCATCTGCAAATCACTACCTAAAAACCTCAGAACTCTTCTGCCAAATATTGTAGAGTAAACAGAATTTTAGAAATTTCCTACTAGAAGAGAAATTGCAACATGTTTTAGTAAAATAAAGTAAAGTATAAAATATGCAGCCTTGTCACCCCCCTACACACACACACACTTATTGAAGTTATATGTTTCTTCCATGTTTAGAAAGATGATATAGTAAAATACCTTATTCTAAACTGTAGAAAGGGCCTGATTCTCACTTATACTAAGGACTTTGTAAACCATTTTGGATGTGGTATAACCCTATGCAGTCATGAAAATTGTGACACATTACTGGATCAAATCTATCACTGTTCTAACTCCATTGACTTCAGTAGTTATAATAAATATGAATTTGACCCTGTGTTAGACTCACCATAGAAAAGGACATGTGTAGAGAGAGAAATCTCTATAATCAAGGGAGCAAAAAGACTTCATCTCAGAATTTAGACTAATTCATAAAAGCAGACTTGGCTGCTATTGGTATTCTGGCACACAGTGCAAGTGTATCAGGAAGTTTATATTTAACAAGTGGCATAACTGATCTAGGAGCCTAATGAAATTGTTCCACTGATATACAAGATGTATAACCAGTAGCTGTAGGATTTCCAGATCTGGGAATAAATGGTGAGAAATTTTTTCCTTGAGACAGTCTTTTTAACTGAGATAAGATGGGAGCAGATAAAATGAATGTTTTCAGTGTGTTGATGGGCTGGGGCTTTCCTTAAATTTATAAACTACGAAGAGGTGGACCAGAGGCCAGTCCTATCCATTTCAAACTCAGAGCAAAAAGGGTGGTCTGTTTTGTACTGGCATTGAAAGGAATAATTTCCTTTCATTGATCTGAATGGGAAGGGAATCCTTTCCTTTCATTGGCTAGGGAAAATCCTTGCCTAGTCAACGTATTTGAAGATATGATTTGCTACCCAGTGAATGAAAAGGCTGCTGTACCTGAAATAACAATACTCTGACGGATGGTGTGATTCAGAGTGCTAGCAAGAGCAGTGTCTTGCTTATTCCTGGAGGTCTTAAGAAAATCTTCTGCCTTTATCTGTGTGTGGGAAAACAAACATCATTTAATTATTCTAAGATTAGCATATTGTGCTGATGAGTTTGACAGCAGCTGCTAAACCTCCTTTTAGCTGCTTCCCCACTGCAGGACTGTAGAGTTACTGCTTTTTCCTTTTATGTAAGTATGGAACGATGAACACACTGTGCCAATCAATTTCTGTTTGGCCTGTGCTGAAACTAGTTAGAGTCAAGGGGCTTATGCTTCTCCAGAATGAAATGCTGTCACGGAAAATCAGGCACTAAATGATTTAGTCAGAGCTCTCAAACACACAGGGGTATAAAAGCCTTTAAAGACTGAATGTTTACTTTTCTGGGGACTCGCATTAAATGAGGTTTGACCTACAACTGTTTAGGTTTGGGAGTAACTAATTATTGTGCATATGATGGTTGTGGATGCAATCAGTAATGACAAGGTACCTTGAGGTTTTATTAGATGATACAAGGTATGGGCCTACTCTGAAGGGCCTATCATCCTAATGGAAGGGAATGGGGGAGGGGTGTAGGTAGTTCCAGGATGTACAGTGTGTCCAAAGAGTAGATGGTTGAAAGAAAGGTTTCTGGCAGTTTGCAGGAAGAATAGTGCCCACAGTGCTTGTGATTTCATATTTCTGAAAACAATTTCCTCTTTTGCAAGCAAACTGAAACTATAAGGCTTGTATTTCTACAAGGCTGACAGTTTCTTGGGCTCCTGTGAAGCTGTGCTGCACTGATGAGGTCCAGGAGAGGCCCAACATGTGTCTGTGGTTGCTGCTTCTGCCTTTGCATGCCAATCATGAATGCTAATTGCTGGCACCCTCTGCCTTTGCTGAGGAGTCAGCATTACTGAGCTAACTTTATGGCAATGTGCATATGGATAGTGTTACACATGGGAGAGCTTTACAGTTTTATTCTTAAAAGGCAAGGCAATAACCTTTTGACAGCTTGAGGATCCACCTGAGTGGAGGTAATCTTGTGATATGCATAGTCTGTGGTACCAGGTTGACAGATGGGTGGGCTGTTGTATAACCTTTAAGTTCTTTGTTGAAGTGCAGAAAAGAAACCTGCAGGATAGGAAATAATCATTAATCTATTTTGTAATAGGAAATGGTTGGTAGGAAGCCTAAATGCCTAACAATAGGTGGTGAATCTGCTTGAAAGAGCACAGTTTTTATTCATTAAGATAATAATCACTAATGGAAATTCATTTGGTTTTTAATGGGCTGTAAATTAAATGATTCTGGGGAATGACAAGGCCATCAGAATTCATTACTGAAAATGTCTTTCAAGAGAAAATAAGCAACCCAGGGAGTGTGTTCCAGGCCATCTGCCTGGTGGAGGACAGGCTTCAGCAGGCGGCCATGACAATGGCCTCTGAAGAAGGAAAAATTATTAATAATTACACTTCTTGACAGTTTGTTCCACACACACACACTACTTTTTAATCATCAGGGAAAGACTGCTCACAAAGCAGTTTAAAAAAAAAATCCATGTGTGCCATCAGGAGCCAAATTCAACCACAGACTGCATATGTCATGCCCTTTAAAGGTGAAGGGCTCAGCTTTGAACCTTCCCAGTAATTGAGGATGCTCTGCTCACTCTTCTGATGTCAGCTTCTTTCATTTTCTTTTGCAGCCATCACCTGCTGCTTCATCACTGGTTTAAATGCATAAAACAAGATGCTAAGTAAAATGTTCCCTATAAAGGGAGTGATCTTTTGCAGCTGTGTTTCCATGTGGGATGAGGCTGAAACCTGTCCTTATGGCCATCGTCTTCCTAATGGGACAGTTTCCCATTCCAGTTTGTCCATCGGTCTTTTCCCATGACATTATTTATGCGCACATCACCCTCTCTGAAGTGAAACTGCAGTTTTCTAGTGACTTGGGTGGTCTCTTAAGGAAAAGAAAGTGTAACAAAAAAGTACAACTATGTTTTTCACAGAATGACCTTCAGTTTTCATATGTGTTGTTTTTTTTTAAAAATAAGGGTTTAGTTATAACAAGGGAAAGATGATATTCCCCCTTTGATTAACATACTACATCATTTTGGATTTGAAGCCTGTGTAAAGCTGCTGAACTATTTTTTTTTCTAGTTTGCTTGGCTCTTGCTTTGTCCCGGGAGGAATTTTAAATCTGCACAATAAATCACATGAAAAACATTCTTCTGGGTTCATGAAAAATAAGTGGATAACTGTTAAAGTACTTAAAATGAATAGTTTTTCCTCTGAAGCTCTGTTTTCTTGTGTAGCAGGATAGTGTAGTAGTAATTCTTAATTCCTACATTGCTTAGGCATTAGATACTTATATTAGCTTACGCTTTTGTGCATGGAAGTAAACCAGTAATTCACCTTTCGTCAGTCTCTTGATATTATTTATATATCTTAGGACCTTAATGAATGACAGTATATGTGATACTGGACAAGTCACAGCAGTTTTTTTCCAAAGTGGGTATTGTGATTGGTTGGTTGTGCTTAGTTTTGTGTATTTCCCAGGGCACTCATACAGATTTCAGTGTGCACTTCAAAAGGGGTTTCAGGTTGTTTAAAAAAAAGTCATATTTAAAATTTTTATTGTTCCCTAGGGAGACTTGTATAAGAACTGGGCAGCAAATGCCATTTTAAAAAAAGTTATGTGCTCCTTAGAGATATGAGCTATTCAAGTATTATCTTAATGCCAATTAAAAGAATAGAGTAATTTACACTTATATTGAACCACTTATCTGGGAATCTCAAAGCACTTCACAAAAATTAATGAAGCTTCACATAGCAGTAGCTCTGTTTTTCCAGTTGGTAAATAGAGGATCCCCAGAGAGGATCCAATATTTTAAAAAATGATCATTAATTCAGTCTGTCTCCATTTTCAGAAGCTCAGCTTGAGCCCCCTACTGCTTAACTAGACGGTACCAGCAACGGAGATGGACACAGAACAGCAGCAAAGTACCAGCCTCCTATAAGTAGTGATTGTAATTCAGTCTTGAGTGACATTACAGAATTTTAAGAGCCTCATGCAACAGTAGGGCTAGTTTTGGAATGAATGAAGGACCTGCCATTGGTAGAGAGTCAGTAGTTCCAGAAGAACCCTCAGCATTTCTGATGGCAGTAGGTCAAACTAAAATAATGCGGACCCCTAGTTGTGACAGCTGAGTTGTAACACTGAGCTTAATAGGCAGATGAGATGTGATTTCAGTGTGAACACACAGAAAATGGGACAAATTACACAGATGAGTATTAGTAACTTGTGGGGTGTTCAAGTGAAATCCCTGATCAGACGGTAGGTGTGCTGTTTGCTACCCTTCAAAGCAGAGAGAGAGAGAGAACTTTCATCACTACATCACCTTTCTATATCTGTCTTTAAGTTGTTGTTTAAGTCTTATCACAAAGGTAATAAAAATAGAATTAATGAAGCGTACCATAAGACAGGAACCTGTGCTTTTAGTGTCAACTTACCTTATAATTGCTGAGAGTAGTGAAATTAAAAAAACCAACAACCTCTCTTAGAGAATAGATTATATATAAGGCTAAGTAAAAAAAAAAGTCCACTAAACTTGGAATACAAGCTTTAACCCATGTATCCCTCATGCACTTCTTTGAAATGTAGAATCAGTTTATTTTGCCGCCTTATCCAGCCCCAGAGAGACAGGTGATGTAGTTACTGGGAGCTTTTACTGAAAAACTTCCCACACAACCAGGGGTCACCAAATGAAATTAGTAGGCAGCAGGTTTAAAACAAACAAAGGGAAGTATCTTTTCACACAGTGCAGTCAATAGTGGAACTCCTTGCCAGAGGATGATGTGAAGGCTAAAACTATAAAAGTTTGAAAAAGAACTAGGTAAGTTCATGGAGGATAGGTCCATCAGTGGCTATTAGCCAGGATGGGCAGTGATGGTGTCCCTAGCCTCTGTTTGCCAGAAGCTGGGAATGGGCGACAGAGGATGGATCACTTTATGATTACCTGTTCTGTTCATTCCCTCTGGGGCACCGGGCATTGCCTAGATGGACCTTTGGGCTGACCCAGTATGGCCGTTCTTATGTAGAAAACTCCAGCAGCATAAACAAACCATTGATAAATGTGCTTAAATATTCCAGTTTAGATTCATTATTGTCACCTAGTTGCTAACATTTTATCCCTTGGTAAGAGACAAGTTACAGCAAAATGGCAAGATAGCAAACCAAAGATTTTCTGTGGAAAGGCTCCTGTGTCTAAAGCTCCAGTTTGAAGAAATACTTCACAATGGTGTAAATTACCCTCCACAACTCAGATACTGTAGCAAAATTGCCTGTATGAAAATTGGTAAAATTAGTAAATTAAAAATATTCTGCCTTCTCATGTGAGCCAGCTTCCTTTGCAGGGATCTAAATGCTCTGTGAAGGGAAGCTGTAGGCAAATACCTTTGGATACTGCTCTGTGGTGATTGTTTGGAATGGATTTACATAAATATATTTCCCTGAAGTTATTACCATTAGGTCTCAGATTTCAATAAATGGCATATTATCTCAGTAACTGCGTCTGTGGCTTTGAGCTAAAGAATGTAACCATTCTGGAAATCATTGTGATGCCAATTTCCACTCTGCAGAAATTAATTTCTATGATAAGGCTTTAAAAAGCCCAATTAGTAGGTTTACAGTTATAATTTACTTTGTTTAAAAAGCCCAATTAGTAGGTTTTCACTTACAATTTACTCTATTTCTGGAGTCATATTAAAAAAAACCATGACATAAACAAACCCTCAGATTAGTTCTTTGGCATTGTTGCCAACAAACCTTGTGTGGGGAAACTCAACTCCTGGCACAAAAGGATTAAGTATCACAGAGCTGGTACAGCTTCAGCATGCACAGCTCAGCCGGTTCCAGCAATACACTGTGTGTGACCTACAGCCCTGTTTCCAGGGCCAGTGTAACAACCTGCAGGCTGCCTGAGAATGGTGGAAGACCATTAGTTTCTGTCAGATCCAGACTCACTGTTGGAAAAGCCAGCCCATGCGTTGCAAGTATACTCGGGAAGTCAAAAAAACTGATATTTTATCTGACCTCTGTGCTTCTCCGCCTTAATTTTTTTTGTTCATTTGTTTTTGAATGTGTTAAACATGGAAGATAACCTGTTTTAAGTGAAGCAGGATGTGGCTCAACCATTTGCAGTCTTTTTGGACACACACTTCCCCCTTTAATCCTGTTCAGCCTCACTATACAGTGTCATCACCTTGTGCTGCCAAAACTCTGGGTGCAGGACAGCCTAAAAGTCCTGAGATTTTTGGGACAGTCTTGTTGGCTTATAAAGTCTCCCAGAAGACCAAATATGGTGCCAAAAGCCTGAACTTAGCCAGGAATGGCTGCAAGTCTATATAGGGCTCCAAAATCATGGATTCCTATACAGTTGCTCATGGTTAAGGTCAACTCCAGCTGCTTAGATTACCATATATACTCGTTCATAAGCCAAATTATTTTAGTAAAAAAGGGAAGCACCAGAGAAGGCAGTTGGCTTATGAACGGGTATACAGAGGGAGAGGTGGGACACAGCCCCTCCCCTCAGCAGAGGGAGCAAGGAGAGGCACAGCCAGCAGAGCCAGAAAGGAAGAGGCAGGGCCAGAGTCTTTCCACTTCTGGCCAGGCTGCTCTCCCCCGAGCCTCCAAAGCAGCTACAGCTCCGGGGCTGGCAGGCTGCAGCCGTGCTGCTTGGCTCCACGCCCCCAAAGCAAGCTGTGGCCGTACCGCCTGGCCCACTGGAGCAGGCTGTGGCTGTGCCGCCTGGTCCAGCTTGCTGGAACATGCTGTGGCCATGCTGCCTGGTCTGGCCTGCCAGAGCAGGCTGCGGCCGTGCTGCCCAGCCTGGCGGAGCAGCTCCAGCCAGGTCAGAGACATCCTCTCCTGGCCCTCCCTAGATAAGGTGGGAAGGGATGGAATGGGGAGAGTGTCGGGGTCCCAGGCTAGGGGTAGGGTCATGTGGGCAGTGGTCACAAGGGTTACTACCCTGACCTCCAGCTTCTCCCCACCCCCAAAAAAAGAATTTCCCCATCAGTTGCTGTCCCAGCCCGTCAGGGTAAGCAACTGGCACGCCAGGACACTTTGTTTACTTAGGTTTACCTCTGTGCCTGCAGACGCTCAAGGTAAACAAACCATCTCAGCCCACCAGCGGCTTATCCTGATGGCTCAGGAGCCAAAGTTTGCTGACCCCTGAATTATAGGGTCGGCTTATGAACAGGTCATAAAAATTTTCCATTTTTACTTATCCATCTTACGGGGGGTAAGATTGTAAATGAACCAGCTTATGATCAAGTATATACCAGTAATTAAATGATATGAAATTTATTGGGGGCATGTTTAAATCCGAAATTTTGTTTGGGACTGACTCATACATTCAGTAGATGCCTACTGTAATCTATCAAGTGTAATTTCTGCCATTCGAATCTTCTTGATGGCCTATATTGTAAATTTAATATAGATTTTAAGAAAACAATAATGGTTCTTATGTGTCAGAAGAATATGAAAATTCTTCCCTGTGGCAAATAGGTTGAAGTTTCAAAAGCAACACCAACTCTGTGATTTGATTGGCTATAGATCTATTTTACTGATCTGAAATTGTTACAAAATGCACAGCAAAACACTGGAACTAAGTCATTCAGTCCAGGCTAGTAAAACTGCTTTAAGTGAGTGATGGATGTTACTGAAGAAACAAGGATTGGGCACTGTTTTTCAGTGTTATAGATCAGCTTAGTTCTCAGAACCATTCAGTTGTGTCGCTGTGGTCCTACAGAGGTGAAGAGCAAGTTCAGAGCTTAAATAATGAAATGGTTAAGTACTGCTAAAAAAGTATTCATCAACAGTCACTAGAATCCAAAAGAGCTGTTCTGTTCAACCATGTGTGCACCCTTTATTTATTTCCAACTTTTCATGAACAGGTTTTCATTCATGTAAGAGTTTACATGCAAAAACTGCTTTTCTGAGCCAACAGGACTATTCATTAACCATTATTTGTTAGTCACTCTCAATAGTCATTCAGTCAGGAAGCAGAAGCAATGTGAAGATGACCAGTCACACACCACAAAAAACAAGGGGGTCAGTTCACAAACTATTCATGTGGTGAAGATTGTTTGGCCAAAATATTTTAGGAGATCTTATGAGTATGAAGTATATTTACAGAAATCATATTGGCAAACAAGACAAAGGAGCAAATTAATTTGGATAATTTGTTCATAATGAATAACTGTATCAGCTCTAATTGTCACTTAGAAATTAGATTCTTTATGCTTTTCACATTGTAAGGATAAAGCATGAGAACTAATTATAGATAGCATAGCAGTATGCTGATCATCATCAATGAGCTGGCCTGGAAGAGGAAGAAATTGGAAGAACAGTGATAAGAATTTTTTTATGTTTGTTTGAAAAATGCATTGCTGCTGCTATACTCAAGTCTTGGAAGAGCATTTAATATATGAAACATCTTCCAAAAAAGGCTGAAACAGTAGTTATTACACTATTAGGATGAAATCACTTAGCTTAGAGACTTCTTGATTAATGGATATGAGAAACAGACCAATGTTCACTTGTGTTTAGTAAGCTTGTGGTCTTTGTAATATTTCGTCTAATATGTTAAAGTTTAGTTAATTTTTTACATTTTGCTTCGCTCCCTGTCCCCACCCATAATCCCACACACTTTTGAAAAATTTGCAGGGGATGTATACCTAAGAAGTGATGTATAGTATTCAGATGTACAAGTATTTATAATAATATATTAACAGGAACGCAACTGAAAGTAGTAAAGCTGCAGCTGGTTTTAAGTCTTAAGTAAAAGGGAATTCGTTTCTACAAGAAGGAATAATTTCTTACACTTATACAGTGAGTTCTGAAGAATCTCAGAATACTTACCAGACTCTATGCCATCACTGCACCACTGAAATGTAATCACTTCTGGAGTGGAAGTCATCAACTAGACAGACAACGTGCAGGCAGTACACAGAACAATTGGAGGGGAAAGGAGGACAGAAATTATTGCATTATAGCACTTTCAGTTTGCCAGCTGCCTTTTTTTGTTGCCTAAGACCCCTGGGATAAACCCTGATCTTGCTAAAATAGTTGTGGGATCTATTATGTCCATGCAAAGCAGATAGGAGCTGAGTTTCTCATCTGAATGAGCAATACATTGTAAACATTGTGGAATGAAAACAATGAAAGATTGGTTTGACCCTGTTGGGATTTCATTCTAGGAGTTCTTGATATTTTCTATCTGATGCATAGAAATGGAAGCTTGAGATTTATCAAAATATGTTTGTCTTCTTTTATTGAAAGTCAGAATGTTATTAATTAATGTATATACTTCCTTTCCCTATCCAGTGTAAACTTCAAAGCTGCATTGATTGCTATGGAACAAACAATGCCTGTAGAACAATTTTTAAAAAATTAAGAGCATCAAGACTTGTTGCTGAAATTGTCAAGTAAGGCAGATTAATAAACTGTAATGGTGAACTTCATAGCTTCCTTCTAGAGTATGTGTTTTTATGTAAAATATTCAGTGAAAAAAGTAGCAGTGTACCCTAGAGTAATTCACAAGTAGAAAAGAGTGATAGCTAAGAGTTGGAAATGTGGGGAGAAGTTACTTGTTGGTGGGAGTAATGTCTTATTCAATCAAGGTTTAGCCATCTCTTTTCAGTATCAATTTTCAGTTTTCATCATCTGGAAAAAATGGTAATTTGACTTCTATAAAATAAACTGATTTTTTTGTCATGAGGGAAAGAAAACATTTTGTTGTGTTTTTCGTTCTGTGACATGCCTTGTTGATATGCTTTAGATTCATCTAGAATTGATTGCAGAGCAGACAAGAGGACTGCTTGTTAAATTTATTCTCCTATCTCAAACATCATACCAGACATTGTTACTTCTGCAACTGTCTTTCATTAAAGAATGCAAATAAGCAACACCTGTTGCTATTTATTGTTACAAGATCAAAACATTGGCAATTTAAAACACTGACTTTTATCTTGAAATGAAACATATACTTGCAGATTCCATTCTCTCAGCAGAAGTTCACTGCTGAATATGAAAAATGTGTAATTTCAAAAAAAAATGATATTCAGTTCATTTTATGGCTGTTGCAGTTGTTTTAATGGGAAATTTTCAAAAGTGCCTAAATAATTTAGGAGTATAGTTCCCAATGACTTTCACTAGGACTGTACTACCATCTGATAATATCCTAAAAGACAGCATATACAGTAATGTTTAACAAGCACTCCTCCGTGTCATGCATAGTACTTACTGTTAGGGAAATTTACAGTATGTCTTCATCCTGATTGTTGGTAATCTCCTAGGACCCCTAAACAGGAAGGATAGCTTGTAGGAAAGCTGATTTACGTTTATAAATTTTTGTGAATTGTGTCTGCTGGTCTCCCTCTGACATTAAATGGGAAAAATGTGGCTGCCTTCTAGAAAAAGATTAGACGTTTAGGGAAACAATGGAAACACAATGTCATTTTTATCACCGGACAGGATCAAGGTCAAAGTGATATATGACTATAATGTTAATACAATGTCACTCTTGAGTAGTTTTATGCATTACATTGAGAAGGACTTTCTAGTGCTTGGTAACCAGATGGGGGATAAGAATGAGATATTTCTAGTTTGCCAAGGTTTTTGAATGCTGGGCAGATTTTTTTTTTATTTAGCATTCTTATAAATGCAGTTATTCTCTAAAATGTTTTGCTTGAACTGTATAAGCATTCATTTCTTCATTGATTGCCAAAAATAGATTTAAGCAATTTTTTTACATTTTCCATTGTGATATTTATTAACTTGTGTCCCTTGGGGAAAACAGTCCAAGATTTACAACGTTTGGAAAATTTTCAAATGCTGATTAACTAAAACTGAAATGCTTTAATAGTTAGATGAATTATGTGTACCTTATTTTCAGATGTTCATGATAGTAAGTAACCCTACCAGCCACAAGAAAAAATCCTCTCCACTCCTGATAGGATTGTGTGGTTTCTGGTCCCAGTATGGACTGATCCTGCCCTGTGCTGGGGGAGGAACATGGTTTGTTTTTGAAGCTAATAATATTGTCTCTTAGCAAGAATTATTGGTATCATTTTTACAGTGGCTGGCTAATCATCACGTGGATCCTGCCAACAATTTATTTTAATAAAAAGTTTGTTTTACTTGCTATTCATAATCCATCCTATGAAACTTGAAAATAAGATTGCTTTTCCTTCCCATTTTGTTCTTGTTGTATTTGGCAAACATTTAATATTGTGGCTTGAATAATTTTTTTAAATCATCCATTTTAATATTTCCTGAGATAGTCACTGTAAAAACATTATTCCTATTCACCAAGTGCTAATAAATGTGTCTAAAGAGGGATACATTCCACTTTGACAGCCTCCTTCTATTTGTGTATTAAAAACTTAGCTGTGGGAATTTACCATTATTATCCCCCTTAACTACCAAATATACCTCCGGTTATATGGCATGCAGAGGTTTCCAAATATACGGACAGCGTGTGAAGACCCCTCTTTCTATCCCTGAAGCTACGTCTACACTACAGGATAATTTCGAATTAACATAAACTGGTTTTATAAAACAGATATTATAAAGTCGATTGCACGCGGCCACACGAGGCACATTAATTCGGCGGTGTGCGTCCATGGTCCGAGGCTAGCATCGATTTCCGGAGCGTTGCACTGTGGGTAGCTATTCCGTTGCTATCCCATAGTTCCCGCAGTCTCCCTTGCCCCTTGGAATTCTGGGTTGAGATCCCAGTGCCTGATGGGGCAAAAATCATTGTTGCGGGTGGTTCTGGGTACAGCCTCACCCCTCCCTTTCTGAAAGCAGCAGACAAACATTTCATGCCTTTTTTCCTGGGTGAACTGAAAGCAAACGCCATAGCACAGCAAGCATGGACCCTGCTCAGATCAATAGTGCAATCGTGGACGTTGTAAACACCTCGCGCATTCTCGTGCAGTCTATGGTGAACCATGAACTGCAAAGGCAGGCGAGGAGGAGGCAGCTACAGCAGCACAGCGATGAGAGTGATGAGGACATGGACACTGAATTCTCCCTAACCACGGGCCCCTGCGCTTTGGAGCTCCTGCTGGTAATGGGGGAGGTTCTACCCATTGAACGCCGATTTTGGGCCCTGGAAACAAGCACAGACTGGTGGGACCGCATAGTTTTGCAGGTGTGGGACGATTCACAGTGGCTGCGAAACTTTCACATGCGTAAGAGCACTTTCTTTGAACTTTGTGACTTGCTTTCCCCTGCCCTGAAATGCCATAATACCAAGATGAGAGCAGCCCTCACAGTGGAGAAGCGAGTGGCAATAGCCCTCTGGAAGCTTGCAACGCCAGACAGCTACCGGTCAGTCGGGAATCAATTTGGAGTGGGAAAATCTACTGTGGGGGCTGCTGTGTTGCAAGTAGCCAAAGCAATCATTAAGCTGCTGCTACGAAAGGTTGTGACTCTGGGAAACGTGCAAGTCATAGTGGATGGCTTTGCTGCAATGGGATTCCCTAACTGTGGGGGGGCGATAGATGGAACCCATATCCCTATCTTGGCACTGGAGCACCAGGGCACCCAGTACATAAACCGCAAGGGGTACTTTTCAATAGTGCTGCAAGCACTGGTGGATCATAAGGGACGTTTCACCAACATCCACGTGGGATGGCCAGGAAGGGTTCATGACGCTCACGTCTTCAGAAGCACTGTTCTGTTTAAACAGCTGCAGCAAGGGACTTACTTCCCAGACCAGAAAATAACAGTTGAGGATGTTGAAATGCCTGTCGTTTTCCTGGGTGACCCAGCCTACCCCTTGATGCCATGGCTCATGAAGCCATACACAGGTAGCCTGGACAGTGGTCAGGAGCTGTTCAGCTACAGGCTGAGCAAGTGCAGGGTGGTGGTAGAATGTGCATTTGGCCGTTTAAAGGCTCGCTGGCGAACATTACTCACTCACTCAGACCTCAGCCAAACCAATGTCCCCTTTGTTATTGCTGCTTGCTGTGTGCTCCACAATCTCTGTGAAAGTAAAAAGCATGCATTTAAAAACCATGTATTCTTTATTAAAAGTCATTCCCTGTAAGCAACCCACCCTCCTCCTTCGTTTAAAAAGCATGTAATTATAAAAAGAGGAAGAGAATTAAAAAGGTATCCCGGGAGTGGTTTGGGAGGAGGATAGGAGGGAAGGAAAAGGCCATTAAGCACATTTCAGTGTAATGACAGCCTTTTGGTTGGACTGTCCACGGGGGTGGAGTGGGCTGGTGCACAAAGCCTTCCCCCATGTGTTCTTACACGTCTGGGTGAGGAAGACATGGAACATGGTGAGTACTGAGGGTGGTTAAACATGGGCTGCAGACGTTGGAGGATGTCAGTTTGATCACGCAGCAGCTCCAGCATTGCATCCTGCCACCACTGATCTTCCTGCCTACACCTCTGATCTTCCTGCCGCCACCTCTCCTCTCGAGCATCTCTCCTATCCTCACGTTCGTCCCTCCTATCCTCACGTTGGTCCCTCCTGTCCTCACGTTCACTGGCATCTTTCCTGTACTTTGCTACCACGTCCTTCCACTCCCTCAGATGAGCTCTTTCATTGCAGGTTACTTCCATGATTTCAGAGAACATTTCATCTCGTGTCCTCTTCTTCCTCCGCCTTATCTGAGCTAGCCTTCAGGATGGAGTAGGGAGGCTTGAAAAATGTGCAGCTGCATGAGGGAGGGAAAATAGGGAGAGAAGGATTTAAAAAGATACATTTTACAGAACAATGGTTATACTCTTTCACAGTGAACAACACTATTCACCTTATATAGCAGATGTGATTTCACTACAAGGTCGCATTTGGAAACTTTTAATATTGAGTGCCTGCGGCTCTGGTGTTACAGATCTCACAGACGCAGGTCCGGGCATCACAACTCAGCTTCCATGCAGTCGTGGTAAGGCACAGCTTCTCCAGCCTTCATATACATAGTTCCCTTTGCTGCTTCTTTCCTGTTAACAAGGAGCAGCAGACGCCGACCCCTCCCCTCCCCAATCCAATTCTCTAGAATTGCTTTACCCCTCCCCCCACCGCATGGCTGGTATCATGGAAGATCACTGCTAATCACCCCTGTTTCCCTCCCCGCCCACGTGGCTAGTAGCTGGGAAGATTCCTGCTGGCCAAACGCTAAAAAGCTCAGCGCTATCCTTCCTCCCCTCCCCCCGCTTTGCTACGCACAAGGAAGGCTTTCTTTTAAGCAACAGCCCAGTAGGAAAATGGCCATCTCTCTGTCCCCTTACTTAAATTCCTTAACTTCAACCAGGTTACCATGAACGATATCTCTCTGCTGAGGATAACAGAGCGAGATAAAGAACGGATGTTGCTTGAATGCCAGCAATCACCGGGACCATACGTAGCTATGCTTTGTCATGCAATGATACCCGATTACTTGCTACATGCATGGCGTGGTAAAGTGTCCTACCATGGTGGACGGAACAAGGCTGCCTTGCCCAGAAACCTTCTGCAAAGGCTTTTGGAGTACCTCCAGGAGCGCTTCATGGAGATGTCCCTGGAGGATTTCCGCTCCATCCCCAGACATGTTAACAAACTTTTCCAGTGACTTTACTGGCTGTGAATGCATCCCAAGCCCTCATGGCAAATCAATCATTAAAAAACGCTTGCTTTTAAACCATGTTTTATATTTCAAAGGTACACTCACCAGAGGTCGCTTCCATGGCTTCACTGTCTGGGCTAGTGGCTTGGGAGGGCTGGGAGGGTAATTCCGACTGGGTCACAAAAAGCTCCTGGCTGTTGGGGAGAATGGAGTGCTGTGTGCTCTCTGCAAGCTCATCCTCCTCTTCCTCCTCCTCATCTTCCCCCTCCGCTGAATCCTCATCCATGGTTGAGATTATAACCCCCACCTCGGAATCCACGGACAAGGGAGGGGGCAGTGGTGGCGCAGCCCCCTAAAATTGCATGCAGCTCAGCGTAGAAGCAGCATGTTTTTGGCCCTGACCCTGATCTTCCATTTGCTGCTTTGGTTTTCTGGTAGGCTTGTCTGAGCTCCTTCACTTTCACTCTGCACTGCACTGAGTCCCTGCTGTGGCCTCTCTCCATCATGGTCTTGGAAATTTTTTCAAAAGTTTTTTCATTTCGTCTTTTGGAACGGAGTTCTGTTAGCACAGAATCCTCTCCCCATATAGCGATAAAAATCCAGTACCTCTCGTGCGGTCCATGCTGGTGCTCTTTTTCTGTTCTCAGGAGACTGCATTGTTACCTGTGCTGATGAGCTCTGCGTGGTCACTTGTGCCGATGAGAGCTCCACGCTGGCCAAACAGGAAATGCAATTCAAAAGTTCGCGGGGCTTTTCCTGCACCTGGCCAGTGCATTAGAGTTCAGATACCTGTCCAGAGCGGCCAGTGGTGCACTGTGGGATACCACCCGGAGGCCAATAACTTCGATTTGCGGCCACGCTAACCCTAAATCGATATGTTAATATCGATTTTAGCGTTACTCCTCTCGTTGGGGAGGAGTACAGAAATCGATTTAAAGAGCCCTTTAAATCGATATAAAGTGCATTGTAGTGTGGACGGGTACAGTGTTAAATCGATTTAACGCTGTTAAAATCGGTTTAATTGCATAGTGTGGACCAGACCTGAGTTTCTCTTGTGGAATGGGATTGGAAAGGAGCAGCAGCTTGACTTGTGCTTTGCCCAAGATTCCCACAACTGAACTTGGATGTAAGAAGTGTGCATGGTTAAAGTCCTAACCAGCCTCTAACGAAAATGTTGTAATCTGGAGAGACCAGATGTATGGATGTAATTTTGAGTATAAATTTATTTTTAAACACATATTTTCTGCTCCTACAACCATTTCTGGTTCAACCTCTGCTCTTGGCATACCAACCCACCCACTATTGTGATGGAAAACTGATATGCTGCCCTGGCAATGAGCAATGAGGAGTCACCCCCAAAGGTGGAGGAGGAGAAGCCATGTATCCCCAAGGCTGGGAGGATTGCAGCCATCACTCCCAGTGATGGTTGGTGACTCTCTTCTGAAGTGGGATGAAGGCACCCATCTGTCGCCCTGACATGGCATCCCAGGAGGTATTGCTGCCTGCCAGGGGCCTGTATCCAAGATGTTACAGAGGGATTGTCAAGGATCATCCGGCCCTCTAACTACTACCCCTTGCTACTCATTGATATGGGCACTAATGATATTGCGAGGTATCACCCTCCGCAGATCAGAAGTGACTACAAGGCTCTGAGAGTACGGGTGATGGAGTTTGGAGTGCAGGTGGTGTTCTCTTGGGTCCTTCTAGTCCAGGGTAGGGGCCCAGGCAGAGACAGGTGCATCCTGGAGGTGAATGCCTGACTGCGAAGATAGTGTCACCAGGAGGGCTTCAGTGTCTTTGATCACGGGATGCTGTTCCTGGAAAGAGGACTGCTAAGCAGAGATGGGGTCCACCTATTGAGGAAGGGGAAGAGCATATTTGGATACAGACTGGCTAACCTCACAAGAAGGTCTTTAAACTAGGTTCGAAGGGGCAGGTGACCAAAACCCACAGGTAAGTAAAAAACATGGAGACCTGGGAGAAGGATCGCATTTGCAGGGAGCATGGACTGTTACAATAGGGTTAAAGGAGAGATACGACAGAACTGCGGGGGGTGGGGGAATCAAATCAGTATCTTAGATGTCTGTGTACTAATGCAAGAAGTATGGGGAATAAACAGGAAGAACTTGAAATGCTAGTAAATAAACACAACTCTGACAAAGTTGGCATCACAGAGACCTGGTGGGATAACGCATGATTGGAATATTGGTATAGAAGTGTACAGCTTGCTCAGGAAGGCCAGCCAGGGAAAAAAGGGATGAGGTGTCGCCTTATATATTAAAAATGTATACACTTGAACTGAGGTTGAGATGGAAACAGGAGACAGACTTGTTGAAAGTCTCTGGGTAAGGATGAAAGGGGTAAAAAACAAGGGTGATGTCATGGTAGGGGTCTACTACAGACTGCCTAACCAGGAAGAAGAGGTGGATGGGGCTTTTTTTAAACAACTAACAAAATCATCCAAAGCACAGGACTTGGTGATGATAGGGAACTTCAGCTACTCAGATATCTGTTGGGAAAATAACAGCAAGGCACAGATTATCCAACAAGTTCTTGGAATGTATTGGAGACAATTTTTTTATTTCAGAAAGTGGAGAAAGCTACTAGGGGAGAGGCTGTTCTATTTGATTTTGACAAATAGGGAGGAACTGGTTGAGAATTTGAAAATGGAAGGCAGCTTGGGTGAAAGGGATTGTGAAATGGTAGAGTTCATGATTCTAAGGACTTGTCTACACTATGGGGGAAAATCGATCTCAGATACGCAACTTCAGCTACGTGAATAACGTAGCTGAAATCGAAGTATCTAAGATCGAATTACTCATCATCCTCACGTCGCGGGATCGATGTCCGCGGCTCCCCATGTCTACTCCGCAACTCTGTTCAGGTTGGTGGAGTTCCGGAATCGATATAAGCGCATTCGGGGATTGATATATCGCATCTAGATGAGACGCGATATCTCGATTCCCAAGCAATCGATTGCTACCCGCCGATACGGCAGGTAGTGTAGACGTAGCCTAAGGAATGATGGGAGGGAGAACAGCAAAATGAAGACAATGGATTTCAAGGCGGCAGACTTTAGCAAACTCAGGGAGTTGGTAGATAAGATCCCATGGGAAGCAAGTCTAAGTGTAAAAACAATTTAAGACAGTTGGCAGTTTTTCAAAGAGACATTATTAAGGGCATAAGAGCAAAGGTATCCCACTGCATAGGGAAGATATGAAGTATGGCAAGAGATCATCCTGGCTTAACCAGGAGAACTTCAATGATCTAAAAATAAGAGTCCTACAAAAAGTGGAAACTAAGTCAAATTACAAAGGATGAATATAAACAAATAATACAAGTATGTAGGGACAAAAATTAGAAAGACCAAGGCAAAACATGAGATCAAATTAGCTAGAGACATAAAGGATAACAAGAAAACATTCTACAAATGCATTAGAAGCAAGAGGAAGACCAAGGAGAGAGTAGGTCTATTACTCAATAAGAGGTGGGAAATAACAGAAAATGTGGAAATGGCAGAGGTGCTTAATGACTTCTTTGTTTCGGTTTTCACCAAAAAGGTTGGTGGGGATTGGACGTGAAAATGAGGTGGGATCAGAGGCTAAAATAGGGAAAGAACAAATTAAAAAATTACTTAGACAAATTAGAGTTCTTCCAGTCACCAGCGCCTGATGAAATGCATCCTTGAACACTCAGATATCTGAGCCATTAGTGATTATCTTTTAAAAGTCATGGAAGAAGGGAGAGATTCTAGAAGACTGGAAAAGGGTAAATATAGTGCCAATCTATTTAAAAAAAGGGGGGGGGGGAAGGACAATCCGGGGAATTACAGACCAGTCAGCTTAACTTCTGTACCCGGAAAGATAATGGAATAAATAATTAAGGAAACCATGTGCAAACATCTAGAGGAGGTGATAAGTAACAGTCAGCATGGATTTGTCAAGAATACACCTTGTCAGACCAACCTGTTAGCTTTCTTTAACAGTGTAACAAACCTTATGGAATGGGGGAAGTGATAGACATGGTATATCTTAACTTTATTAAAGCTTTTGATATCGTCTCACATGACCTTCTCACAAACAAACTAGGAAAATACAACCTAGATGGAGCTGCTATAAGATGGGTGCAAAACTGGTTGGAAAACCATTCCCAGAGAGTAATCAGTGGTTCACAGTCGTGCCGGAAGGGCACAACAAGTGGGGTCCCACAGATATCAGGTCTGGGTCCAGTTCTGTTGAATATCTTCATAAATGATTTAGATAATGGTATAGAGAGTACACACATAAAGTTTGTGGATGATAGTGCTTTGGAGGATAGGATTATAATTCAAAATGATCCGGACAAGCTGGAGAAATGGTTTGAAGTAAATAGGATGAAATTCAATAAGGACAAATGTAAAGTACTCTACTTAAGAAGGAACAATCAGTTGCACACATACAAAATGGGAAATGACTGCCTAGGAAGGAGTACTGTGGAAAGGGATCTGGGTGTCTTACTGGACTGGACCACAAGCTAAATATGAGTCAACAGTGTAATGCTGTTGCAAAACAAGTGAACATCATTCTGGGATATATTAGCAGGAGTGTTGAAAGCAAGACATGACAAGTAATTCTTCCACTCTACTCCGCACTGATAAGGCCTCAGCTAGAGTATTGTGTCCAGTTCTGAGCACCAAATTTTAGGAACGATGTAAACAAATTGGAGAGAGTCCAGAGAAGAGCAACAAAAATGATTAAAGGTCTAGAAAACATAACCTATGAGGGAAGATTGAACAAATTGGGTTTGTTTAGTCTGGAAAAGAGAAGACAGAGAGGGGACATAAGTTTTCAAGTACATGAAGGGTTGTTACAAAGAGTAGGGAGAAAAATTGTTTTTCTTAACCTCTGAGGATAGGACATGGAGCAATGGGCTTAAATTGCAGCAAGGAAGGTTTAGGTTGGCTATTAGGAAAAATGTCCTAATTATCAGGGTGGTTAAGCACTGGAATAAATTGCCTGGGGAGGTTGTGGAATCTCCATCTTTGGAGATTTTTAAGAGCAGGTTAGACAAACACCTGTCAGGAATGGTCTAGATAATACTAAGTGCTGCCATGAGGGCAGGGGACTGGACTAGATGACTTCCTGAGGTCCCTTCCAGTCCTATGATTCTGTGATCATCATTAAACTTCTTGTCTGCACCTTAGTCCCTATACGTCTCCAGCTGTTGGTCTGACTGCCCTCCCAGCATCAGCATCTTCTCCATACCCATTTTCCGCTGCTGTCACTAATTGAGCATCACCCTATCTCATTTCCAAACTCTTTCCTTCAGCACCCTTCCTTTGCTTTCAACATTGCCACTCTATGAAACTGCATAGACAGGAGCTGAAATCTGATTGGTAAAAGATGACCGTTTTCTAGACAGTGGCCCACACTTCAGAATCTGAATACTTGAAAACATAAGAGTAAAAAACAAATTTGAGAGATATGATTGTTGCTTAATTAAGTTTGACTAATATTAAGTTTGCCAGAGTATTCCAAGTCCAGAAATGGATGAACCTTTTCCTGCATAACAAAACCAAAGAGACTTTACCGTATGTGAGGAGAACAAGGGTCCTTTGTTATGTTGACAGCATATATCCAGAAAAATTAGATGAAAACATAAATATTCTTGCTGGAAGGTCACAATGAAATGCTACTTTATTTTTTAAAATTTAGAATGATAACCCAGAAGAACCCAAAAACAGAAAGAGAGAAAACAGGCTGCTATCTCAAGTTCTCCCCAACTTGCTTTAGGCTGTCTGTCTTCTGGCTGATTGCTGCTCTACCCAGAATGCGCGCACAGCCTCCTAGCCTGCAAGTAGGATCAAGAAACCACCCTGAACATTTAAAGTGACAGCTTACAATTCCAATACAATTTTGAATACACCAAGCCTTATAGGATCTTGCACCTGCAAGGTCCTGAGAGCAAGGCTTCTTGCCTCAAGTCAGCAAAGTCTTTCCACTTCAAGTTAACGTTGAGAAGTTCCACTGACTTCAATGGGAGTATTTACATGTTTATGTGCACTCCTTGCTGAAGCCTCTGGACCTGATCACCTTGAAACAGAGCCCCAGCTGAGCTTAAACTATTTGTTCCTTTGAGTACCTACCTGTTTAACACAAAGATGTCTACAGAAGAAGACATGACATATTGAACCTCCATGTAGTTGTCAAGAAAATAATGTGCAGTAACTGAATCCAGCACTCATGGTCTCCTCTTTCTTCTGTTGAAGTCAGTGGCAAATTTCTACTGATGTCAATGGAAGCAGGAACCAGGCATGCTACTAATATGCCAGTCTTAACTTGACATTTCTTGGGGGGCTTTTGGGTTATGTGTTTCAACCTTAAAAATGATCTAAAGGCTCTTCACCTGAGTTTAGATTTCTGTGTTTGTCCTGCAAAACTTGATGACAGTGATCCCAAACCAACTTTTTCTCCTTCACTCAGAGTATCCCTTGCATTGCCCATTACGTTGTCAGGATATCATCAACTATTGTGGACAGAATCATTCTGGGTTCTTGGAAAGTAATTTAAGCAGCAAATGATTGTCAACTCTGTTCTCATTTTTAATTTATGCATTAATTCTGTTGTTGATTTAGGATTTAAGAGTTTTGCAGTATAAACATCTGTTTTTAGAAATGTATGTATTAATGCCTCTGGGCTGAAAACCAGAATATATGTTGGGGCTGGAGAGGATTTAAAGAAAACATGAAAGTTACAAATAACAGATTTATGAGAGCCATAAAAAGTTTACTAGTTTCGGATGCTTTTTTACTCAACAATTACTATGAAATATTTTTAAAATATTGGCAAATGAGTAATTCATAAAATATAATTTTTTATTGTCTTGAGGATGGGGGAATTAGAACAACCAGCTTTTAAACTCTTAAAACAACAAAGCGTTACTATGTATATACCTATATGAGTCCTATATTGGGTTTATATGATCACTCACAACTGATCCCTTCCTAACTTGATTCACCAAAAGTATAATAAATGTTTTATACAGTGTATTATAAATATCAAAGGTTATGGACAGATCAAAATAGGTTCAGAGTAAATGAGAAATATTTTGTGATGGAATTCTGTTTTAGTACAAAATTCATTTTTAACAATATTTAAGTTTTTTTACACACAAACAGTAATTTATTTTTGTGGTTGCACTTAGAGGCCGTAATCAGAATTGGGACCTCATTGGATCAGACACTGTATGCATATGTAATAAAAAAGACAGTCCTTACTCCAAAATGCTTACAGTCTAAAGCAATAAATGTAAAATCCAGTGGCTCCTCCTAAATGTAGCAATATATAGTATTTGTTTACCCTGCTTTGCCTCTGTGGGTACATCTATACAGCAAGTAAACACCCATGGCTGGACCAGGTGAACTTACTCAGGCTTGCAGGGCTCAGGCTATGGGGTTGTAAAATTGCTCTGTACATGGCTGAGCTTGGGCTGGAGCCAGAACATCTACACAGCATTTTTAGCCCCACTGCCTGAGTCCTGTAAGCCAGTCAGTTGACCTGGCCATGCTGGTGGTCTTTTATTCCAGTGTAGATATATCCTGTACTAAAATGTGAGCCTACCCCACTCTACTAGGCCAGACTTTATTCCCCTAATTCATTGTATGGGCACAGTAAGTTTTCATGATACTATGCCAAACAATCTTGAGCCCTGACTATACTAGTATTTATACTTCTGTTAGCACCCTTTCTGCAGCATTGCTGGAAAAGGGTAGAATTTTTTTAATGTGGATTGTAGCTGGTATGGCTTGTTTAGTCTACCTGAACTGCATACGAGTATGTAATGAAGCTAGTACTGAGGAGATTCTGGAGGAACCCCTAAAGATAGCTAAACTAAAAGAAGAAATTTAGATTGTTTATGTTGTTGGGTTGGGTTATCAATAAAGCCAACCCCCTGTTTGGACACTACTCTATGTGTTTTGTTGTGGACAGGATAGGGCCTCTGCCTGTTTGCAATCACTGAACTACCATTAAACAGTCCCTATGGTTTTATAGCTTTGTGTAATCTGTACTCCAACAAGCTAATGGCTAGACAGTAAAACTACACACACAAATAAAATAGTACATCTCCCACATGGACTGCATGAGCTCTGGGTGCAATTTGTGCTTGGAACCTTTTGTGGTTTTCCTGTGGAACTCAAGGTGTATGGGGAGATGCGGGTATGTGTCTCAAATTTTGAAACATTTGTACACAGCTGCAGCTCAAACCATTCCAACTGGTTTCTACTGATATCTAGACCATTTCATGCTTTTTTTCAAAGTCTTCAGATTTATCATGGTTTGTGATTGAGGCGTCTGGCACAGAAAAAAGCAGCAAGGGGGTCGGAAGCATACCCTGGAGAAACAAATTGGCCAGCAGATTCCATGGCCTAATGAAAAGCGGGCAGAGAAGTCACAAGTACATTTTCACAACTCTTTTTAATGAGGTGACACGCACACACAAACACAAATAGAGAGCTTGTTTTGATAAACCTAGCCAGCAGTCACTTCAAACAGACTGGAAGAGAGAATGTTGTCCTTGTTCAATGGGGAAGCTACATGTGGGGTCCCCAAGAGATTCTAATCAATTATTTTCCTTACCTTTGCTTTCAGTTAAGATTACAGATTGGCCAAAAGGCAACTAAAGATCTGAAACTATTTGAATTTTGGAAGGTGGGGTTGGATCCAATGTCCACCCACCTACCCCGATCTAAATCCAACCACATAGTTTTGCTTCTGGGTCAGAATTTCCCATTCCAGATGTAGCCAAAATTGCACCTAGCAGCTCATTCTCCATTGGGTCTGAACCTGAACTCTAGTCTCAAATCCTAAACACAGCCAGCTCAGTCCATTTCCAATTAGGAAATTTGCTGCAGAGCTAGGAACAGAACCCAGATTTCCTGAGTCCCATTTGTTACTATAAAATAAGACCCACCCTTCTCCTTATCTCTGATTAACTCTCTCATGTACAGTTTAACTGCAGGAGGAGGGAGTGGAGGAGGGAGAGAGAAATGGACTTAATCAAGAGCACTGAAACTATATATTACCAAACACATGCACAAATTTGTCTCTCATTCTCCTTCTCAGTGTACATAACCTCTATTGGAATCTTAGCACTGCTGCAGTTTTTTCTACTTCTTTTAAATGACAATTTTAATATGCTCTTGGATCAGGGAAGCCAAAGGGTAAGACAGAGGATGATGGGGCCCAGCCTGTAAGACAGAGGGTGATGGGGCACTTTGATAGGGCATTGTTTTGCTCTGGTATGCAGATTGCTGAAGAATGTTACAAGCTCTGATTCAGTTAATGTACTAAATGATTTTTTGTGAGTGAGAAAATTCAGGGTTTTAATATATTTGTCATATATCTATCTTTATTGCACCTGGAATGTGCTTAAGATTCTGCATCTGTGACCATATGCAAAATTAATACATTTATCATGGGGTTTGATTGCACATATTTTAATATGGGGTATATTATAATTATTCAGTAGTTTACGTGCTCTGCTGCACATTTATAAATGCAATGAAGTTTTGGCATGGTTTAAAATGCTTTATATGTAGTCACATATGTTTTACCTATGTGGTCTTTATGTTTTTAAACATGATTTGGAAAGTCACCTGGCTGTATTCAGCATGAAATGCCATGCTTTTTTTCAAGTGCATATTTGAAGATTTTTTTATTCTAGGTTTCCTACCAATGGAGTAGGTGGTGGACCTCTTACTTTCATTGAATTATGTCTTTTTTCATTACTGTCCCTTATTGATTTCAATGGGATATTTTTAGAGCATGACCCTATGCAGGGTGAGTAAGGAGATGTCAGTTTGGCCCAGCATTTGTGGTCACAGGTTCTGATTCTGTGGGTGCTCTGGGGCTCAAGCACCCGCTGAAATAAAATAGGGGGTGCTCAGCACCCAAGGTCCACCAATATGTGGCAGGAGCATGTACAGAGAAACCGGAAGGTAGAAAGCACTCACTGGTAAAAATAAGTCAGCATCTGTATACGTGGTGTGCTAAAATAGGGATGATCAAAGGTCAGACTTCAGGGCTGCATAAAGTTATCATTGCATGAGCCAGAAGGGAAATTTTCCTCCCATAGAAATTATAGCACATTTAATTGAGTATATATTATGTTTTACTTTTGGCCTTTCTTTAATCTGAATTGCATTAGGTATTGGCCACTAACAGCCAGTATACTAGGCTGCTACTGATGGACCAATGGTTTCAGCCAATCTGGCCAATCTTGTATTTCTTGGCTATGAACTATGAGGATTAAGCTATGGCAAGTTAGGGTCAAATTAGGTGTTTCCATGTATGCTTTTATTTCCCCTTCTATATTATCCTTTCCCTTCTTATATATAGGGACATCAGAACTGATTATCTCTGTACAGGAGGGGTGTAATAAGTACCTTTCAGAGCTCAGTTAATGGTATTCCTGAATAGCCATGAGATATCCCTTTGGGCAACATTTGACAGATTGACTTTCCCATTTAGTGCAGTGAACATGGTATTTATTCTAATTCCATGACCCAAACATCCTGATGTATTTTATTTTTTTAGTATCCATCAATATTCACACAGAAGAAAAGGAGGAAATTATGGTGAAATTATGCTATGTGTATTTAAAAATGTAAACAGATATAGAGCTTTTATCCCAATGTCTGAATTGTAGCAGATATTTTTAAGAGTAAATATTTGCTATCAATTTGAATAGTCTTTTTTGTGACAAAGAACTCAGAGAACACTTGCAGTTTGATAATCTCTCTTGTATATACAGTATAAGGTAGACGCACAACACGGTATGCAGCCTGAGGATGTTCACGTCTAAATCAGATGGTGGCCAGACAGAGGAGCGGAAACCCACATTTAAAAAGAAAAACATTTTACTATAGTGTTAGCTGAATGTGCTAATAGACATGCATCAAAGTGAAATTTTATTTGAGCAGCAGGCTTCAGACTTCCCATGCTAATCATAAACTCGTCAGGCCAATAAATCCTGTCTCTACCCTTCTTATCAAGGAGGGACATGATGCTTGCTATGGACTAGAAAATTAGCAAAAGGAATTCTCCCTGAATGCCTTCCATTAGGCCCTCAGTATTTTTTACCTATGATGTCTTGGTGTTGAATGTGAGATACCTATCCGGGTACGTCAGATTTAGCCATGAAAAGGGACTACATAAACTGGCCATGTCATTCTCTTGCATCTCTCTTTGTTAAATTATGCTGCACTGGTATCCTGCTATCCTTGTGCTAAAGAAGCTTTAGGGCCCAATAGCTGTCTCTTTCTAGTCCCAGAATATGTGGTTTCTGAAGCAGAATTTTTCTTTTTCTACAATTTCATTTTATTTAGCTTAAAAAAAATCTAAAGTATGTTTTGATAACATAAGAATTTCATAATAAAACACAACTTAAGACTAAAACGTGTCACCAGGTATAAACATCCCAATTTGTCATTGCCAAAGATCTAGATTCTGAGCGGTGATGAGCACCTGCAATTCCTATTGAATTATCAAAGCAGAGTTGCAGGCATGGGCACAGCATCAGCAAAATGGTAGACAGGGCCAGCACACAATCCCTCTGAGTCCCCTAGGAAATTGAGGCTCTCTGCCATATGCAGTGTGGACTGGTACCTAAATGGAATGGTTTGGCCCATCGTATTGAAGCGATATGCAGACAGTTTCTGACTATGGGGAAATATTGCATACAAAATGGAAAGCCCATGAAGACTAATTCTTTCTTTCTATGTGGAAAAGAAATCTCAAAGACCATCTAAATTTGCCAGATTTCAGCCTTTCTGTCAGGCTTTCCCATGACTCTGATGTCGACATGCACCACATATTTTACCCAACCTCAGGACAGAGTCCTGTCCTATTAGACATTGTAAAAGTTCTGCCAGGGAATGGTTGAGCTGTGTGTGTAAGCGAAGTTAAAAGGCGACCCTTGACATTGGTGATTAGAATGAAGTGGAATTAGTCCCAGTCGGAGATTTAGTATAGATGTATTTTCTCATAAAATTCCTAAATATTTGTTAAAACTCTTCCTTAATTAGACTTGCAAATGTAAAAGGAAAGATTGTACCATGATCAGCATCTGATCCACTAAAGAGAGGGAATGTAAAATTGCTTTCAAGAATTCAGGTTTGTCATAGCTTTTGCCAAATAAGGACAATAGGAATTAGCAGCACTGTTAAGACTTGAAAAGCCAAATGCAGAGTGATGGGAAACTACTATAAAAAGCATAAGATGGTGTTGGCAAAACATATGACTTAAAAAGCCAACAACAATTTTACTGGAGAAAAATCGTAGCAGTAGCAGGTGGTATTTTATTTTGCTTTTATTGTATTTGTTTTCACTGTTGTAAAGCATTCCAAGTGCTTTAGTGGGAATATCTACTTGGTTTATTTATTTTTATTATTAACGGGGTGAGGGATTTCACTATTACAAAGTGAAGATTAACCACATGGAGTGTTCAGCTCAGTGTCACATACAGTGTTCTGATTAAGCACAAGTGGGATGGATGTTTATGACACTGGAAAGATTGGAGCAAGCGTCTACTTAATTTATACTTTAAAGCTTGATCCTGCTCTCATTGAAATCAATGGAAAAGTGCAGGCTTGGCACTTAGACCATGCCTACACTACAAACTTTGGTCAATATAATTTATGCTGTCATGAAGCTACCAAAATGAGTGTACTGCTCATGCATGTGCATACTTGGCTGCTTGTGCTGGCACTACATATACTCACCAGGAGTACTTATGTCGATGCGAAGTGCAGCGCACTACAGGTAGGTATCCCAGCGTGCCTTGCCCAGGTGTCCAGTGCAATGCTTTGTCAGATGTTTTTGCAGTGTGTTGTGGCATAGAAATTACTTGCTTAGGGATCTCTGGAAGGTGGGGTTCAAGTTCCTTGCGTGCAGCTTTCTCCTTCCCACAATGTCATACATATCCCATAATTCCCTCCCCCCCGTTTTAAATACAACAATTCCATGTGGCACTTCCTGCTGTCTGCCATCTCTGGCAGTAGCCTGGCGCGCACACAATTCTGCACTATTCTCATGAATACTGCAAATGCAGGTAGAATGGTCCTCTGGTATTTGCAGATCTGCAGGAAAAAACACAACAGAGGGACATCATGATTTCTTGGAGGACAAATTATGAAGGGATAAGCACTGACTGGTGGGATCACATAGTAATGCAAGTTTGGGATGATGAGCAGTGGCTGCAGAACTTTCGGATACAAAAGGCCATGTTACTGGATCTGTGTTCCAAGCTTGCCCCTGCCGTCCAGGGCAGGGATGCCAGAATGAGAGCTGCACTTATAGTTGAGAAGTGAGTGGCAATCACATTCGCAAAGCTTGCGACATTGGATTGCTACTAGTCAGTGGGAAATCATTTTGGAGGTAGAAGGTACACGGGGGGGCTGTTGTCATGCAAGTGTGCAGGGTCATTAAGTGTGCTATGCAGGACTATGACTCTCAGCAATGTGCAGGTAATAGTGGATAGATTGGCAGCAATGGGGTACCTGAACTGCAATGACGCAGTAGACAGCATGCATAGCCCTATTTTGGCACTAGCCCACCATGACACAGAGTACATCAGGAGCACATTTAGTGTGTGGAGCTCGCATAGTTGCTTGGGTAGTTGGATAGTTGCTATGTGTGCTCTCAAGCTTGGCAATCCAGAAAAGGCATTTCAATAATACATGGTATTTTTAAAGGGGAGGTGGCCTCTGATCTCCATGACCCCTGGGCAGTGGAGTTCACAGCTGTGACCAGAATGGTGGACTCTTCAGGTTGACATTGGCCACACAGTCTCTACACTCACCCTGCATTGACCTCTGTAGGTTGACCATGGCTCGGTGGAGATATGCTGTTACTGCATCACCTTAACAGGGCACTTACATCAGTCAGAATCAAATTTGAATATAGATATATGTACAAATAGGTTGATACAAGGTGACCTAACTTTGTAGTGTAAACCAGGCTTTAGTGTCTTCCTATGCTGCACTTAATGTCCTCATTTTATTTATTAATGGGTTTAATCTTAGGGTCGGGCTGAATGGTTATGTGTTTCTTCAAAGTAATACAGCTCCGAGTACGTATGTTTGAAACATTGAATAAAGGGGTCCAGAAGGGGGGACACAACCAACATTTGGCTGCTGAAATGTTCATTTTGAGCCTCTCATGCTCACACTCTTCCATATTATGGTCAAGATGGAAAACACTGTATCCCTGACGCACATACAGGCTATGACAAACATGTTGTATAACCATAATTATGTGTTTGTTTCTAACGTTCCACAGCAGACCAAAAATATTCATTTTAGCCATAACAGAATCAGAGCTCTATGAATTAAAAAAAAAACTATCCAAAAGTCAGGGCACACCTGATCAATTACCCCTAGTTATCACTGCACAGCACCTTCATCTATAACCTAATCTTTCCCATATCTTGCATGCACTTCAAGGATCAACTTGAGCAATCCAGGTTCAGTTTGTCAATTGTTTTTTCTCATTTATTTAGACACAGAGACTAATAAAGTTTTGCTTTGGGCACCTTTTTTAAAAATTATGGTTGGGAGGTGATATTCTTTATCTTTTTAACATCAGATACATAATACTACAACCAATCAAGCTCCCCTTCTGTTGCTTCTCGGTTTGTAAGAGGAATGTTAACCCAAATTAAGCATGATGTGATGACTCTTTTTTAGATTAAAAAACAGAGTATCCTTCCAATGAAAACAACGTACTAGACTATCCATAAAATAAACACATAGTTGTAGAAGACATCCGTTGGAGAAGGGTTTTTGGAATGTTAGTTTTTAAATCCCAGATTGGAGAGTCCTTACTTCCCCTCCTTTGCTTTCGTTTATTTAAATAAATAAAATTATTGATCCAGAGTCATTTTTTCTAAGCTTCTCATGTAGAATGTAGCAATATTATCAGAGTTTCTGAAGGTGAAGTGAACCTGGTGATTTTGGCATCCATTTTGCCAGTTTTACCACCAAATTGATTCCTTTTTTTGCTGGTGGAGTTTTGCTGCAAGAGAAAAGCAAGTTTCAGTGCTGAAACTGCTTAGGAATCAGCAACACAAAACATATGCATCATGTTATTCTTACCATAATAAGCCTTTTAGGGACTTACTAGGATGGAAGTACTGATGAAACTTGGGTTATGATATTGCACTAATCTTATGGTTGATTATAGAGCCTTGCAACTTGATGGGACCTGACTACAAGTGTTGGGTTTGGGTTGAGTCAGAAAACAACCGAACGCTCTGGGGCTCAAGTTGGGTAGTCTCTGATCACCACCTCCTGCTGATAGGGTCAGTGCAGCAACAGCTGTGTGACCCACTCCTAATTGCCATGATCATCTCACTGTGCTGTGGAGGGAGTGTCACTGCGCCTCTGACTCCTGAGTGTGCACAGTGCTCTGAGGTGGCTGCAGCCCCTGGAAGGAGTGCAGCATGCAGCTGCCACCCTACCAGCCCAACAGGCAGATGTGGCTTGTTGGCATGGGTAGCAGGAAGCCCCCATCAGGTCAACGCCCAAAGATGAGGTGGCAGCACTGATACAGGTTGGGAGGAAGTGTTGGGACTGAAAATGACTAGACACTTTCCAGTTAGGTTTGGGGCTGGGTCCAGCTTTAAAATTGGGCCCAAGCACGTTTCTAGTTGATTATGCTGTCCCTCATTGTGTATGTATTAGTGTTTGATACAGATCTGTAGCCAAAGTTAAATTGCCTTTAGAAATTTTGCCTATTTACTATAGATGTACTTCATGATGTTTATTTTGGTAAGTGAGAATACTGTACATCTGACTTTAAATTATCTTCAGTAAAAGTTTTTTAAGAGCACAGCTGCACCCCCGTTGATAGAAATCTTGTATTTGCTGTGACTGTTCTTCTACCATCTGTAAGGTCAATAACCATTTAAAGTGACATTATGGCATGTTTATTGGAGTCAGCTTGCTGTTTCTAACATGACAATGCTACAAGACACATGAATATGAGAGAAAAATAAGCAATGTGTGGCCTTTATGTTATACTGTAAGTAAGGCTTCTGGTTTTGCTTTTAGGCCAATATTCACCTGCAAAAGCCTGCCCCCCAAAATGTAGACTGCTTGCAAAAATGTAGGAAATAAAAGATCAGATTCTGCTGTGTCAGCTCTCAGCACGGTAGCTATTGTTTTTAGTCAATTACAGTAATCAAGCTGAGAGTTAATGACAGAGCAGGGACTAATGCTTTGGGGTCACAATGGAAAATAATGTACACATTTTGGAAACAACATGCAGAAAGTAACAGTAGGATTTGGTTAAAGTCAAAGCTATCAGAGCTATGACCTTGGATGACAACTATCATGATAATGGTGGTAGAATTTCACATTAGGGAATGGAAAATGACTGATTTGAGGTGGAGGATTGACATTCAAAATTGTTGAAAAAATGCATGGAGGAGGGGCAGATTCGCCTAAGAATCTCATATTGGTCAAATATGACTTAAATGAGGCATCACTTGGGGCAAGGGTCTCCCTGCATGCATCTCTTTGCAGGATGAAGGACTGAAAATGAAGATAAAAGATCAAACATGATAAAACTAAAACATAAAACTCTGTTTGGGACTCCATTGTTATGTAAGAGAAGTAAGTATATGTTACATAACTTACTATTGCTATTTAGTTGGTACATTTCCTTGGCGGGGGATAAAGTGAGTGTATTTTATAAAAAATTTGCAGTTCTTTAAAATCATGATACCATAGCAATGAACAGGGCATCCTGATTTCAGCCACACATCACCAGATTGCATCAGCCTTTCACCTAGTAACTCTGAAAACAAAATTTTATGTTCTATGACAAAAATATTTTTTTCACAAACCCCAGTTAAAGTAAAATGTAGTCAAATCTTGGATTCAGGGTAGGCATCTTACAGATGCTTAAGACATTCTATGGAAATGTCTTAGACATTTAGAGGGGGGAAATGGATTCTGTCTGTAGAATTACTCAATTAGTATAGGTAAACGTAGATTTTCTACATTTTTTTGTTTTATATATTATAATGTCCCAAAAATGGAGACATTCAAAAAGTTAGCAATAGCAGTGAATGGCTTAACTAAAAGATGTTACCAACAGTGGCTCAAAAAATCCTATTCATGGACAAAATGGCATAGTTTTGCCACATGTAGTTATGACCCAAGAATCTCTGAATGCAATCTGGCACACTAGAAATATCCCCAAATAGCCATTTTAAGTGAGAGAAAAACAAGTATTTCCAATATTGGATATACAACCAGTTGAACAACAAGGGGCATAATGCAATACAGTACTACAGCTTGTTTCAGTGAGCATAAGTTTACGTGTCGAGCTCACTACGTATCAAAATCAGACTGTTTAGTTAATGAGAAATATATTTCCTAGAGTTCGCGGCAGGGAAATTTTCCTGAAACATTTGCTGAAAAAAATTTAAGACATAATCCATACAAATGTCAAGTTATTGTACTGAAAAAATTTGGAACTGGGCAGGAAGTCTTTCGAGTGTTCCTGATGCATCAACATTGAAAGAATTGTGTGTGGTTTTGTTCACGTGTTTTTTCTGAGAATGCTGATTGTTTTCCAGTCCATATGATGCTGTTAGCTATAAGATGTGCCTTTATGGCCCCATTTCTCTAAACAGTCAAGTTTTACAACTCTCTGGGGGGATCTTTCAGATTAGAACTGGTGTTGCTCCTAGGTTTGACCCATGTAGATCGTATGAGTATGGGAATCAAGTAATCAGCACCACCTGTACCTATCACTGGGGATACAAAATTCATTTCCCCAATTGCTTTGTTCTACATGGACATTTAAGAATTCTTTTTTATTCTTTAGTAGCATCCATATCATCTCTCATGAAATCCTGTATCATTAGCAGTATATAATATATCTGTTTAATTAACATGTAAACATTTCCCAGGTCTGATGATAGACCTTGATACTTCCCAATTCTTTACCATGATATACTTTTATACTACATGCTAGAGGTTTCATTATTTGACTTATTACTGAGCACACACTGTTTAAAAAAATGCAAACAACTTTTATACTGTTTCATATTTTCAGTGAGCATCTTTGACTATTTTGCTGCTATCATTTCAGACTCAATTCTGCTACCCTAACACTATAAGTAGCCTCTTGAATTCAGTTGAGCTATTCACAGAGTAAGGTACAACTCAACATGAGGAAGTGTGGCAGAATCAGGCACTTTGTGATTATCTCAGTTTCATTTATTACAGACTAAATTGTTTGATTTGCACTGAGTTCACAGTTGAACAGTAACTGCTGTGAACAAGTGGCCTGAGATTTTAAGGATGTTAGTGTTTTTTGAGGGTTTGTTTTTTTCCCTAAAATTCCCTATCAGTCTGCTGACCTATTGGTACCTGAAAAAATGAAACATCTATGAGGTACTTGAATGCAGAATTAATGTAAGGACATTTTACTTTCGTTAAGGCTTCATGTTTTCAAAATGCATAAAACATATAAGCTAGATTTAATATAATCAATGGATTATATGTGTGTAATATATCGCCACTGTACACAAAATCTTTGGGGACTATATTGTGTTAAGTGTATGAATGATTTATGCATGCATGCAACTCTGGAAAGGGGTTGCCACAGCTCCACCAGGAATTAAGAACTGATTAAGGTGATCAGTTACACTATACACCTAAGCCATTGCTCTGGCTTCCTTAATGGAATTTATACCTACAGGCACCTAGCGGAATCAAGCAGTGCCCCAAAATGACTGCTCAATATTTGCCTGCCAACCCTTTCAACACATGTGACCACTTTCTACAATCTGGACACTGGCAGACTACAACATGCTGATACTGCACTTGGTTCTGATGGACAACATGTGTTTAATGTGATTAGTTCAAAACCAGGCAGACTTGTAAGATAAACTGTTCAGAAGTCTGTTCTGTAAACAGGCACATTTTCCACAGATTTTAATTTTCTTCAGTAGGGCTAGACAGTTTCTCTTTAATTAAAGAGGGATCACTGTTGACACTACACTTCTGGGGAAAATTAAAGCCTTGTTCTTGCATCAAAATCATGCTTCTAATTTGCACCAGTGATGTGTAACTGATCTGCTGGTGTGTTGTGTTTCCTTGACCTGGCATGGACCCCAACCAATGACAAATGAGCCCCTAGCCCACTAACAAGGTAGGATTGTGACCCAAGCCTGTTAATTATTTTAATTTGCAGTGTAATTAGAATTGGGAAGTACTCTACAGTCTGTTGAGATCAGCCTTTGACAGTTTTGTTGGGAAGATGGAAATGGACAGTACGTGGAGGAGTTTTGACATGTGTGGCTACTTCTGTGACTCTGAGGTCTTGTAAATGGATGGGAAAGGCAACATGTGGTTGCTGCCCAAAGTATCAATAACATCGCTGCAGGATTAGTTCTCCCTGACCGCTCATTTCATTTCTCTGCTGTATGGTGAATGGCTTTGGAATTTTTTTTCTGTTTTGTTTCAGGATGAAATAATGTGGGTTTTCATTTATAACTGCTGAACAAAGTTTAATCCAATGTGTTTTGATCAGTAGTGCAATTAAGTCCCAAGTCTTTGGCCAAATGTATTCGTTGCCTTTAGTAACGTACCCACAATGCTTATTTCCCCTAGTAGCATTTATATAATGGAATAGAAATCTAGTGCACTGTAAGTGGGATTTGATCATGAACACACATTCTTTGGGTTATTGTGCTATTGTTTTTGTACCTGAAGTCAGCTCTATTTCACTGCCCTGGTGTTATCATAGACCACCTCTCTGTTCTAGAAAAATAAATCTCTCAGATGGCATCACAACTGTGACATTTACTTGCTGGCTTCTCTTGGGATTCTGTCGAGAGAAAGAGATCTGTATCTAACCTATCTCTGTCTTTCCCCAAGCTCATCTCTTTAGTTTGAGGCCATTTTCCTGCTTTATAATAAATCTCTTGATCCTCTTCACTTTGTTCCATAGATCTCTATTGTTACTATTCCTATATACAGATAGTTATAGATGTGACTTTATGGATACCATTATTGTGTCACATAAATTGTCCTGTAGTGTTTCTGTAGCTAACAACTAAGAATGAAAGTCATAGGTCAGGTTTCTAAAGTGCTCTCTTTTCACCTTTAGTTGTGCAAGAGATCGTGTCCCCCCTCAAATATAGACTTGACCACAATTTTCCACCTATGTGCTGTACATGGGGCTACAGTGACGACCTCTTATGAGGCTTCTAGAAGTGCAGTGCACAGCAGCACAGAAAGGGTATGCCAGTGAGAACTTATTATGCAAGTGCTTCATACTCTGTGCAAGTGTCCAGGATGTTTCCAAGTGCAATTATGGATATTAGTTTCTGAAATCTTAAATTATTTGCTCCTTCACGGAAAAAGACTCTCTAGTTTTGTCCCTTAACATTGGCAAATATGCCACCAGCTTTCATTGACCAGGTGGAACTTGTCCGGGAAAGTGATAGATTGTTGTTATTTATGTATCTGTGTGTATTCTTGCCACTATATGTTTATGATGAAAGACTCCTCTTTGTTGCAGTTGTTATTTTGTACTGCTGTAGTGCCAGAGAGAATCTGATCACGACCAGGGCCCTGCTGAATCAATCTGCACAAAAAGGTCCCCACAAAGAGTTTACAATCTAAGAGTTAAAGAACCTTCAGTCAGCTTTTCCTCTGTCTGTGGATGTTGGTGTTCCCCCAGTTATTAGTCACTCCAGTTCATTTTCACTGTCCCAAGGGATGACAATATTGGTCTTATACTCCCTAGAGGACAATATGGTTTGTATAGCCCTAGAAATACAAATAAACTTTTGTCATCATCTGCCCCCAAAATTCACTACATCCCTCCAGTTCCTTTTTCTGACAACCTGTGGAATGTTCTCTTAATCAGATGCAAACTACTAACTTCTTGTTGTTTGCTGGAGTTCACATTTCTTTGTATTTGATTAAAGAGGGCAGATATTATACAGTAATGTGATCCATAGACCCATTTTCCCCATCTGTGTTAAGAGTACTTTTGCTGATACATGGTGTTGGATACATCAGCTTTGATCTATCATGAAGAAGTTGAGTGTATTTTAATTCTTACAATGTAGCCCAGATTTAGCTTAAAATATTTAATTAGTGCAAGCCATCATCTGAATAGGAAATAACCCTGCATTCTCTGTACAATGTATATTTCATTTGTTTTGTTTTGAAGGGAGTTTATTTTTTATACTTGGATTTTGCAAGGTAGGAATAACTGTAGCTCAGTTTCTTGTGTTTGACTACATGTTCCTCACATGCCAGTGCTTTCCAATATTAAATTTAAAACCAATACAACTGGATGGAGATCATTGGGTTTCATTTTATTTAAGGGGCATTGCTTAGCTCAAAAATGTGTCCATGTAAAACATCACGATTTTACTTTCAGTTGATTTTTGTTCTAGGTATGTTAAAAAGAGTATGTGTTCATTTTTATGTGGATTCATGTTTACTACAGATTAAGATGAAACATTGGATTAAAGTGTTGTGTAAAAGTAACACGATCAGATACTGCCCTTTTCCTTTCTCTCTTGAGGGGTGTGTGTGTGTCGGTGAGAGAGAGTCTGTGAAAAAAACTAAATGTGAAGCACCAGTCTACACAGAGATTTCTCAAAGACATTTACTTTCTGGTGAGCAAAGTCTACCAGGTTGATAGTGTAGCATTGCAAATTTTAAACAAGAAATGTATCAAATGTAAGGCTTTATTACTCCTGAGAGGAGGTGGCAGGGGACACGAGTACTTAGGGATTGTGGAATTATGAAAATAGAAAGGGAACCCTTAGCATAATATTTTAAAGAAGGCCTGGCTTAATGTTTTATCTTGAGAGCAGAAAAGTTTAACAGATACAGCTAGAAAATGACAACATCTAAGTCTTTGGTCCTATATGATGGGTTTTTAATAACATTCAAAGTTCAAAGCAAGGTTGCCACTTCTTTTTAATCAAAATGTAGTGTTGGGCAGAGGAATGAATGTTTTATAAACATGTTTTTTTATCTGCTTGCACCACTCCTGCTTTCTGGGAAGGTGTAGAGTTGCTGGGAGGACTTAGGATGGAAACCAGGATTCTGTCATCAAAATACAGAAGACTGGAGCGTGGCCATGAAAAATAAGCACTGAAGTCCAAGACTGGTAGGTGACAACCAAGGATCGTTTCTCCCTCCCCATCTGCATTGTCATGCCAAAAAGAAGGAAAAGGGAGACATTTTACCACTGTAGAAAAGATTCAAAATGATAAATCAACACGGTGTTAATAATCAGTCAGCTCCATTAAGATGGACTTTTCAGTCAGGCCTGACTGCAAGTATCTAGAGTTTGAGGTTATCAGACAATGGGGGTGTCATAAACAGACAGTTAAGGGTTAATCTCAATTTTACCTGTAAAGGGTTAACAAACAGGGAACCAAACACTTGACCAGGGGACCAATCAGGAGACAAGATACTTTCAAATCTCGGTGGAGGGAAGCCTTTCTTTGTGTTTTTTGGGTTTTGCTTTGTTCTCTCTGGGCTCTGAGAGTGACCACACGTACCTACAGACTCTCTAATCTTCTATTCCAATTTTGTAAGTACAAAGGTAGAAAGGCGGTATAGTCTTTTTATTTGTTTTTCTTTATTTGCAAATGTGTATTTGGTCGGAAGTATTTTAAATTGTATTTCTGCTGGAGGAGGCTTTTTCTCTAGTCTCTATAAGCTGACAGACCCTGTAATATTCCATCTTGAATTTACAGTGATTTTCTTTATTCTTTTTTTCTTTTATGAAAAGTTTTGCTTTTAAGACCTGTCTGATTTTTCCCCTTGTTAAGGCTCAAGGGAATTGAGTCTGTACTTAACAGGGAAGGAGAAGGGAGGGGGAGAGAAAGGAGGGGAACCCACCTGATTTCTCTGTGTTGTGATTCAAGGAGTTTGAATCACGGTGATCTCCTAGTGTACCCAGGGCGGGAAAGATCTGGGAGGAAGAAAGGAGAAGGGGGAATCCCTTTGTTTAGATTCACGGAGCTTGAATCTGTATATCTCTCCAGGAGCCCAGGGAGGGAACACCTGGAGGGGAGGAAGGAGGGGGAAGGGAAATGGTTTATTCCCCTTTGTTGTGAGACTCAAGGAATTTGGGTCTTGGGGGTCCCCAGGGAAGGTTTTGGGGGAGACCAGAGTTTATCAGGCACTCTACTCTAAGTCCTGATTGGTGGCAGCACTACAGGATCTAAGCTGGTAATTAAGCTTAGGGGAATTAATGCTAGTACCCATATTTTGGATGCTAAGGTTCAGAATTGGGAAAAATACTATGACAAGGGGCAAAAGTAAAATGAGGTTCCTTTTCAGAATTTCAGTGTAAAATTTAAAAAGTTCAAGTAATTGCATGAACCATGCGTAGTGCCAATACAACGGGCAACAGAGGAGATTGGTTAAGCAGAGATGACTACAGGTGAAATTCTGGCCCTATTCAAGTCAATAGCAAATTCCCCTTGACTTTAGCGTGGCTAGGATTTCATTCCAGTTGTCTTAATTTTGTAGAGAAGTTTACTTGTAGCCTACCTAGTCTGTAGCTCTGTTTCCATAGAGCGTCAGTAATGAATCATTTCAGTGGGATCTTCCCTTTCCGTACTGTGTTCACTTTTGATCACCCCATTGTGCAAAAGAGAGAATGAAGAAATTAGAGTTTTGGAATGCTTTCAGGTGAGAAGAGATTGAAACGATTAAGCCTGTTTAATTTAGAGATGAGACAAATAAGAGGCACATGCTGGGATTATATGATGAGTGAAAGAGAAGGAAAATTGGATACTGCTTTTTATTCTCTTGGAATACAAGGCGATGACATTTGGTGAAAGTTGAGGGCAATAATTTAAAAACTGTTAAAAGGTTAATTTTTTCACAGAGCATAATGGTGTAGTTCTGTGTCTTGAGATATTGACCAGAAGAGCTTAGCAGGATTCACATTTGTGTTGACTATAAAAACATCTGTAGTTATATTAGATAATTTAAAAATAGAAGGGTTATAACCCCCCCATGCTTCAAGATATGCCATGAGGCAACCACAAATTAAGGGGGTTTAGGAAGAAACGTCCTCTGTCGACAAGTTAATCCACAATTGATTATTTAAGGGATTCTTATATTGGACAATATATGGGAATACAAAAATTACTTTAAGCAAACATCATTATCTAAGTACTGTATTTTGCAAGAAATAAAACATGCAGAGGAGCAGAAGGATGTAGATAATTTGTGAATGAGTTAGAAAAATATTAATTTCTGAGATCCTTGTATTAATAAGAAAGCTCAACAAGGGTATTGGCATTAGAGAATGCTTTGAAATTCATCTGCAGCTATGGGGCTTGAACCTGTAAAGTGCTGAGCACCCAGGGCCCAATCCAACAAGACACTTAAATATCTGCCGAAATTTAAAGCACATGATGTTTTGCTCCCACTTGGACTTTTCCTTGCGAAGCGCAGTTTCATTGAAACAAGACATGGAAAAGCCCCAGACAAATGCTTGGGCCAAAATGCTGGATGAAGATGCTGATAAAATGAGAGAGCGCAGAATATTTATTCAGATTTTTCACTAGAAGCTTGAGTGACCGCAGAAGCAGGAAGACTTAATCAAGGCAATTTTACCACACAGTTGAACACTCAACCGGAGAGCACCATAAGATGCTGTGTTTAAAAAAATAAAAATAAAAAAAGGGGGGGGGGAGAGGCGTACCAAAACGATGTTGCTCTGCTTTCCTCCTTTTGTGTCAGCATTAAATTTTAATTTAGTGCCACAAGGAGCTAGAGGGCAGGCTGAGGGTAAGACAGACAGCAGGGTAGTAATTGAAAAGGGATGAAGCCCATTAACAAGGGCAGTGTGGGAGCACTTTTCCTTTTCCCTCATTGTGGGGAGAGAGGTATGCTTCTCTGTAGTATTTAATATTTCTCCTTGAAGGGAAGGAATATCCCTCAAGAAAGGGAAAAGAAGAATATTCAAATTGCTTTTAAGACGGTCAGTTCTACATGCATGGAAGGGTTTTTAGATTCAGTCCATGTCATAACCTATTCCCAGATTTGGACCTTAGCATCCAAAATATGGGGGTTAGCATGAAAACCTCCAAGCTTAGTTACCAGCTTGGACCTGGTAAAGCTGCCACCACCCAAAAAATTAGAGTGTTTTGGGGCACTCTGTTCCCCCCAAAAACCTTCCCTGGGGACCCCAAGACCCAAATCCCTTGAGTCTCACAACAAAGGGAAATAAACCTTTTCCCTTCCCCCCTCCAGGTGTTCCTGGAGAGATACACAAAAGCAAGCTCCGTGAATCTAAACAGAGGGATTCCACCCTCTCTATTTCCAGTTCTGGAAACAGAAGTACTTCCCTCTTCACCCAGAGGGTATGCAAAGTCAGGCTAGTAAATCTAACACACACAGATTTTCCCCTGACTTCTTCCTCCCACCAATTCCCTGGTGAGCACAGACTCAATTCCCTGGAGTTCCCCACTAAAGAAAAACTCCAACAGGTCTTAAAAAGAAAGCTTTATGTAAAAAGAAAAAAAATACATAAAAATGGTCTCTCTGTATCAAGGTGACAAATACAGGGTCAATTGCTTAAAGGAAATATGAATAAACAGCCTTATTCAAAAAGAATACAATTTAAAGCACTCTAGCAACTACACACATGTAAATACAAAAAAACAAACCTATCTCTTTGTACTTACAACTGGGAAACAGGAGATTATAGAAAGGCAGGAAACAGAAATCCTCTCATAGCCGAGAGACAGATTTAAGACCAGAACAAAGGACTCACACCCAAACTTCCCTCCACCCAGATTTGAAAAAGTCTTGTTTCCTGATTGGTCCTCTGGTCAGGTGTTTCAGGTTACTTCTTTCCAGGTGAAAGAGACATTAACCCTTAGCTATCTGTTTATGACACACCCCCCAAATTGCAGACAGTGGGGAAGCTCACTGGCGGCGATTTCCTCCTAGAACTTTAAAATAAACAGATTAATACAACACATGCACCTTTACATATACCACTAAGTATATAACTAACAGACTTATACATTTTAAGAACACTTTTTAACTACTGGATTCTGGGAAACTCTCACGGGAGAGTGCATCTGCTACTTTGTTAGAAGCTCCTGAGATGTGCTGAATTTCAAAATCAAAATCTTGGAGAGCTAAACTCCAACGAAGAAGTTTCTTGTTGTTTTCCTTGGCAGTATGAAGCCACTTTAGTGCAGCATGGTCAGTTTGTAGCTGGAACCGCCGTCCCCAAACATATGGGCGTAGCTTTTCCAGGGCGTACACAATGGCGTAGCATTCCTTTTCACTGACTGACCAGTGACTTTCCCTCTCAGACAGTTTCTTGCTGAGAAACACGACAGGATGGAAGTTGTGACCCGTTGCTTCCTGCATGAGAACTGCTCCTATACCACTCTCAGATGCATCCGTGGTTACTAGGAATGGCTTGTCAAAGTCCGGGGCCCTGAGCACAGGATCAAACATGAGCTTTGCCTTAAGTTGGGTAAAGGCCTTTTGACACTCATCAGTCCACTTAACTGCATTTGGCTGGGTCTTTTTGGTCAGGTCGGTCAGTGGGGCAGCGATTTGGCTGTAGTGTGGTACAAATCGCCTGTAGTACCCGGCCAAGCCTAAGAAGGATTGGACCTGTTTGTTTGACTTTGGGACAGGCCACTTTTGGATAGCATCCCCCTTGGCCTGTAGGGGGTTTAGATGTTGCTCTGCTTTCCTCCTTTTGTGTCAGCATTAAATTTTAATTTAGTGCCACAAGGAGCTAGAGGGCAGGCTGAGGGTAAGACAGACAGCAGGGTAGTAATTAAAAAGGGATGAAGCCCATTAACAAGGGCAGTGTGGGAGCACTTTTCCTTTTCCCTCATTGTGGGGAGAGAGGTATGCTTCTCTGTAGTATTTAATATTTCTCCTTGAAGGGAAGGAATATCCCTCAAGAAAGGGAAAAGAAGAATATTCAAATTGCTTTTAAGACGGTCAGTTCTACATGCATGGAAGGGTTTTTAGATTCAGTCCACCCTTCAGAAATATATCTATTTAAATTCTATCACAATGTGGGCAGCCTTTAAAGAGAATGAAATAAATGCTTGTTAATACCTATAATGAGTTCCTTCAAATGAGTGTAATAGATTATTCTTTTCAATCTGATTTGTTTCAGCCCTGAGTAAAGACTGCACCAGAGGGACAATATATTTTAAAAATACAGTTATACGGTAACTCACTCCATCATTTCAGAAAACTCTTCTACATGAAAATGATTTTTAAAAATGCATCATGAAGTTCTCTTTATAGAAGCATTTGAGATAAATAATATTTTTAAGTTCTATTGTGAGGATGCATGTACTGTTTTCAGTGATTCTCATGTTCCTTTTTGGCAGGTTGCAGGTCTTGTGCATGCTAGCCTGTGATAAGACGTTTTGTCATAGGTTTGCTCAAAACTTGCAAAGGCTTCTTTTGGGTTAACCTGCCTGAGCTGCATCTGTGCTTCTGCAGGTTTGTATTGTTGTATCTGAATTTAGAGCAACCTATATTTAAAGGCGTGAAAGAGGTGAGGTTTTAGGGTAGGCATCATCTTGCAGGTTGTATACATGTGTAATCCAATAGAATGAGGGAGCTAACTGTGATAATTATTAATGTGAGAGCAAATGACTAAAGAAGTTCAATCTATTTAGCTTATCCAAGTGAAAGGTAAGATATGACTTTATCAGTCTGTAAGTATATTCATGGGGAGATGATTTCTGATGGTCGAGGGCTCTTTAATATAGCAGTCAAAACTATAACAAGATCCAATGGCTGGAAGTTGAAGCTAGATAAATATACTTGAAATAAATCAAATTGTGGGCAGTAAAAGTAATTAACCATTGGTACAACTTACCTTGAGATGTGGTAGATTTTTTATCACTTGAGGTATTTAAATCAAGATATAGCTCAACCAATGTTATGGGATTGGTGAAGGAACTACAGGGTGAAATTCTGGGTTGGTCAGTGGGGCAGCGATTTGGCTGTAGTGTGGTACAAATCGCCTGTAGTACCCGGCCAAGCCTAAGAAGGATTGAACCTGTTTGTTTGACTTTGGGACAGGCCACTTTTGGATAGCATCCACCTTGGCCTGTAGGGGGTTTATGGTTACTCGACCCACCTGGTGTCCCAGGTAAGTCACTGTGTTTTGGCCTATTTGACACTTTTTGGCCTTAACAGTTAGTTTGGCCTGCCTGATGCGCTCAAAGACCTATTCCAGGTGTTCTAGGTGTTCGGGCCAGGAGTCCGAAAAAATGGCCACATCATCGAGGTAGGCTACTGCATATTTGCCCAGTCCTGCTAGTAGACCATCTACCAGCCTCTGGAAGGTGGCGGGTGCATTTCGTAGCCCGAAAGAAAGGACATTAAATTCATACACCCCCGCATGGATGACGAATGCTGACCTTTCCTTGGCAGGTTCATCTAGCAGTACTTGCCAGTACCCCTTGGTTAAGTCTATTGTAGAGATGAACTGGGCACGTCCTAACTTCTCCAATAGCTCATCGGTGCGTGGCATTGGATAGTTGTCTGGACGAGTTATCGCATTTAGCTTACGGTAGTCCACGCAAAAGCATATTTCCCCATCTGGTTTGGGTACCAGAACCACTGGAGATGGCCATGCACTGGTAGTTGAGCGGATTATACTCATCTGTAGCATGTTGTGGATCTCCTGTTCTATAGCAGCTTGGGTGTGAGGAGACACCTGGTAAGGTGGGGTTCTAATGGGGTGAGCATTACCTGTGTCAATGGAGTGGTATGCCCGTTCAGTCCATCCTGGGGTGGCTGAAAACAATGGGGCGAAGCTAGAGCACAGCTCCTTGATTTGTCGCCGCTGCAGACGTTCCAGGGTGGTTGAGAGGTTCACCTCTTCCACACCACAGTCTGTTTTCCCGTCGTAGTAGACACCTTCAGGCCACTCGGCATCATCTCCCTGGACTGTAAACTGACAAACCTGTAAGTCTCTGGAATAGAAAGGCTTGAGAGAATTAACATGGTACACTCTGGGCTTTAGTGAGGAATTGGGAAATGCTATGAGGTAGTTCACAGTTCCCAGGCGCTCTTGGACCGTGAATGGCCCTTCCCATGAAGCTTCCATCTTATGGGCCTGTTGCGCCTTCAAGACCATAACCTGGTCTCCTATCTTGAAGGAACGCTCTCTGGTATGTTTGTCATACCAGGCCTTTTGCTCTTTCTGAGCATCCTTTAGGTTTTCTTTAGCAAGGGCTAAAGAGTGTCGGAGGGTGTTTTGTAGGTTGCTTACAAAGTCCAGAATGTTAGTCCCTGGAGAAGGCGTAAACCCCTCCCATTGCTGCTTCACCAACTGTAATGGTCCCTTAACCTCGTGGCCATACACAAGTTCAAACGGTGAAAACCCTAAACTAGGATGTGGTACAGCCCTGTAGGCAAAAAGTAACTGCTGCAACACTAAGTCCCAGTTATTGGAGTGTTCATTGATGAATTTACGTATCATGGCCCCCAAAGTTTCATTAAACCTTTCCACCAGGCCATTGGTTTGATGGTGGTATGGGGTGGCAACCAAGTGGTTCACCCCATGAGTTTCCCACAGTTTTTGCATGGTCCCTGCCAGGAAATTAGATCCTGAATCTGTAAGGATGTCGGAGGGCCAACCTACCCTGGCAAAAATATCTGTTAGGGCCTGACACACAGCGTTAGCCCTGGTGTTGCCTAGAGCTACTGCTTCCGGCCATTGGGTAGCAAAGTCCACGAAAGTCAGTACGTACTGCTTTCCTCTGGGTGTCTTTTTTGGGAAAGGACCCAGAATACCCACAGCTACTCACTGAAATGGGACCTCAATTATGGGGAGTGCCTGGAGAGGGGCCTTGACCTGGTCTTGGGGTTTTCCCACTCTTTGGCATACCTCACAAGACCGGACATACTTGGCAACGTCCTTGCCCGTCCCCTCTCAGTGGAAGGACTTCCCCAACCGGTCCTTGGTTCTGTTCACCCCAGCATGCCCACTGGGATGATCATGGGCTAAGCTTAAGAGCTTCCCCCGGTACTTAGTTGGAACCATCAACTGTTTTTGCGGCTGACATTCTTCCTGGTGTCCACCAGAAAGAATCTCTTTGTATAAAAGTCCTTGGTCTATAACAAACCGGGATCGGTGTGAAGAGCTGAGAGGTGGTGGGGTGCTCCGCGCCGCTGCCCAAGCTTTCTGAAGGCTATCATCTGCTTTCTGCTCAGTCTGGAACTGTTCCCTTGAGGCTGGGGTCACCAGTTCTTCCTCAGACTGTGGACTTGGGATTGGTCCCTCTGGAAGCGATGTAGGTGATGGGGTTGTTTCCGTTGCTGGTGAACCGCTCTCCGCTGGTGCACCTGAGGGTATTTCAGGCTCTGGCTGAGCCTCTTGGGTGTGGTTGTCTGCTGCTTCTGCCAGTTCAGGGTCGCTGGCGCCCTCTGGCGTTGGGGTTGGAGATGGATTTGCAAGCACTGTCGTCAGCGCTGGCACCGGTTCTGGTGCTGGCTGCTTTTCCAGTTCCTGGTCTGGGACTGGAAGCACTGTGGCTGTTTCAGTGGTTAGCATGGAATCCAGGTCCACTACCTCTGTCTGGGTCTCTGGTAACACAGACGGGGCGCCTGTGGACGGCTCAGGAACAGGAATGGGTCTGGAAGCTTGCCTGGTTTGGCTACGTGTAACCATTCCTACTCTCTTGGCCTGCTTCACCTGGTTGGCCAAATCTTCCCCCAGTAGCATGAGGATGGAATAATTGTCATAGACTGCAAAAGTCCACATTCCTGACCAGCCTTTGTACTGGACAGGCAGTTCAGCTGTAGGCAAGTCCACAGCTTGTGACATGAAGGGGTAAATTGTCACTTGGGCCTTTGGGTTGATGAATTTGGGGTCTACGAAGGATTGGTGGATAGCTGACACTTGTGCCCCCGTGTCTCTCCACGCAGTAACCTTCTTTCCGCCCACTCTCAAATTTTCCCTTTGCTCCAAGGGTATTTGAGAGGCATCTGGGCCTGGGGATCTTTGGTGTGAGGGTGGTGTAATGAACTGCACTCGGTTGGCGTTCTTTGGGCAGTTGGCCTTGATATGTCCCAGTTCATTACACTTAAAGCATCTTCCATCTGACTGGTCACTGGGTCGAGGTGGGTTACTGGATATTGGTGAGGTGGAAGAATAGGGTGTCTGTGGCTTTCCTTGGGTTGTAGGTGGGGTCTTTGGCTGCCCTCGGTTGTAGGGTTTATTGTCGGTGTGCCCTCTGGGGTATTTGTTCCCCTTGACAGTAGCTTTCTTGCTTTCTGCCACTTCCATCCATCTGGCTCCAATCTCCCCCGCCTCGGTGAGATTTTTGGGTTTTCCATCTTGTATGTACCGTGTTATGTCCTCAGGAACACCATCCAAGAACTGTTCCATTTGTATGAGGAGGTGCAGTTCGTCTATGGATTTAACATTGGTTCCTGATATCCAGGCCTCATAATTCTTTCCAACGTAGTAGGCGTGTTTGGGGAATGACACATCTGGTTTCCACTTTTGGGTTCTGAAACACCGACGGGCATGATCCGGGGTTATCCCCATTCTGTATCTGGCCTTGGTTTGAAAAAGTTTATAGTCGTTCATTTTCTCCTTAGGCATTTCAGCTGCCACCTCTGCTAAAGGTCCACTGAGCTGTGGCCTCAATTCTACCATGTACTGGTCTTCAGGGATGCTGTACCCAAGACAGGCCCTTTCAAAATTTTCCAAGAAGGCATTGGTGTCATCACCTGCCTTGTAGGTGGGAAATTTCCTGTGCTGTGGAACAATCATTGGCGCAGGGTTGTTAGGATTGGCTGTGTTTTGCTTAGCCTTTTCTAATTCCATGGCCTGTCGGTGGGTTTCCCTCTGGAGTTCTATCTGTCTTCTGTAGGCTGCCTCTTCTTCTTCTTGTTTCCTTCTGTGGACCACCTCTTCTTCTTCTAGTTTTCTTATGTGGGCTGCCTCTTTGGCTGCTTGTTCTCTTTTGTAGGCTGCCAGTTTGATGTTTTCTTCCTTTTCTTTCAGCTCCAGCTCTTTTTCTCTTTTTTCCAGTTGTCGCCTGTAGTCTGCTTCTTTGATTTGTTCTTCGGTCTCCATTTTTGCCTTAGAAGTCATGGTTCCTGTTTTCTTATGTTGGGGTGCCCTCCGGTGTTTAGTGTCTGAACTGCTGGCTCTGTTGTCTCCGGGGGTCTGCCTAGTAACAGTGCCTTTTTCCCTTTCTTCCTCTAGCTAATCTTTTAAATGTAAAGTAAACCAGAAAAACCACTTTATTTGCATGTGTATTGTGCTGGGTACTTGACTGTCAATTGGAGTGCTATTGTCTCACAAAAGACCCTTAATAGTTCCTTAATGGTTCCTTGCTTAATATGCAAGCCAAAAACTGCAAGAGAGAGCAGAAAAAAAAATTCTCTCTAGTTCCTTTTAAAACCAAACTGTTTCTCTCTGCTTAAAAGCCCTAGCAGAGAAAAAGAAAATAATATTTCTACTGGCTTCTGGATTCTATCTATCCCACAACGCTGCACACCATGTCATAACATTTCTTCCCAGATCTGGACCTTAGCGTCCAAAATATGGGTGTTAGCATGAATTCCCCTAAGCTTTATTACCAGCTTAGATCTGATAATGCTGCCACCAATCAGGAATTTTTAGGGCCTGATACCCTCTGGTCCCCCCAAAACCTTCCCTGGGGGACCCCCAGATTCAGATGCCTTGAGTCCTACAACAAAGGGAAATAACCCCCACCCCTTGTTTCCTGGTTACTTCCTCCCAGGCTCCCCTCCCTGGACGACCCTAGGAGATTCCCTGCTTCCAGTCCTGGAAACACAAGTACTGAGAGACTAATCTCTCTTCCCCCTTACCCAGAGGGTATGCAAAGTCAGGCTTAGTAAATCTAACTCAAAGAGATTTTCCCCCTGACTTCTTCCTCCCATCAATTCCCTGGTGAGCTGCAGACTCAATTTCCTGGAGTCCCCACTAAAGAAAAACTCCAACAGGTCTTAAAAATAAAGCTTTATAAAAAGAAAGAAAAATACATTAAAAATAGTCTCTGTATAAGGTGAAAAGATACAGGGTCAATTGCTTAAGAAAAAAAAGTGAATAAACAGCCTTATCCAAAAAGAATACAATTCAAAACACTCCAGCAACTACACACATGTAAATACAAAAAAAAACAATATAAACCTATTGTCTTACTATCTTTGTACTTACAACTTGGAAACAGAAGATTAGAAAGGCAGGAGATAGAAAAATCACTCCCAGAGCCGAGAGGGCACAGACCCAAGACCAAGAACTAAGAACTCACACCCAAAACTTCCCTCCACCCAGATTTGAAAAAGTCTTGTTTCCTGATTGGTCCTCTGGTCAGGTGTTTCAGGTTACTGGTGTTACCACTTTACAGGTAAAAGAACATTAACCCTTAGCTATCTGTTTATGACAATTCAGAACTGCGTTATACAGCAGGTTAGACCACATGACTGTAATGGTCCCTTATGGCCTTAAAATCATAGGCAGAGTTTGGGGAGATGGAGGGGGGGTGTTGCCCCCCCCAAACTGCAAGCCTTAGGCAGGCAGCCTGAGTGTACAGTGTATGCCCTTGGGGGGATTCTGCACTACTGCACATGTGCATAATTAATGAGCCAAAGATATTTTTAATTTTTTGCGGGAAAAAGCTTCTGCCAAAATGTTGCTGCAGTTCCACCTTTTGCCCACCAGAGTGCACTGTTTTGACAACAGAGCAGCAGCTCTCAGCCAGCAAGGGAAAAGAAAAAGCCTGCCTTCTTCACAGCACCTGTCACTCCAGGTCAGGAGACAGGCTATGGGGAAAACTGACAGTGTGTGGTGCTGGGGGGGGGGTCAGATGGGCTTATAAGGTCTAGTGGGGGAGGACACACTGGAGAAGGGGCTGAATGGGAGTGGAGGCATAGGGCCATTTGAGATAAATAATATTTTTAAGTTCTATTGTGAGGATGCATGTACAGTTTTCAGTGGTTCTCATGTTCCTTTTCGGCAGGTTGCAGGTCATGTGCATGCTGGACTGTGATAAGACATGCACAAGAGGGAGGGAGGTGCAGAGCCACATGGTGATGGAGGAGGAGGTGCAGAGCTACCTACGGGTAGGGAAGTGGCTGAGTGGGGGTACAGAGATGTGGGGACAGGGGGAGGGGGTACAGAGCCACATGTAAGTAACCTAAATGATAAAAAGTAATTGTAGATTTTTCTACAGTTGTTTTGATTGCTGTATTCAAGAGGTGGTAACAAAGTTACTAATATCTTTCTTTGAGAAGATAATTGAGTTTTTAGACAAAAGAAATGCAGTAGATCTAATCTACCTGGATATCAGTAAGACATTTGATACAGTTCCATATGAGAAATTATTAGTTAAATTGGAGAAAGTGGGGATTAATATGAGAACTGAAAGGTGGATAAAGAATTTATTAAATGGGAGATGACAACAGGTGATGATGAAAGGTGAAATATCAGTCTAGAGGGAGGTTACTAGTGGAGTTCCTCAGGGATCAGTCTTGGGACCAATCTTTAACATTTTTGTTACGACTTTGGCACAAAAAGTGGTGTGTGCTAATAAAATTTGCAGATGACACACAGTTGTGAGGTATTGCCAATACAGATTGCCAATACAGATTATACAAGAAGATCTGGATGATTTAGTAAACTGGGGTAATAGAAATGGGATGATATTTAATAGTGCAAGGTGCAAGTTCATGCATTTAAGGATGAACAATAAGAATTTTTGCTATGAGCTGGGGACTTATCAGTTGGACGTCACAGAGGAGGAAAAAGACCTGTGAATATTGGTTGATCACAGGATGACTATGAGCCATCAGTGTGATGCGGCCATGAAAAAGTTTAATGCTATCCTGAGGTGCATCAGGCAAGGTATTTCCAGTAGATACAGGGAAGTGTTGTACCATTACAGAAGGTACTGGTGTGACCTCATCTGGAGTACTGTGTGCAATTCTGGTCTCTCATGTTTAAGAAGGATGAATTCAAACTGGAACAGGTGCAGAGAAGGGCTACTAGGATGGTCTGAGGAATGGAAAACCTACCTTATTAAAGGAGACTCAAAGACTGGCTTGTTTAGCCTAACCAAAAGAAGGCTGAGGGGAGATATGATTGCTCTCTATAAATACCCCAGAGCAATAAATACCAGGAAGGGAAAGGAGTTATTTAAGTTAAGCACCAGTGTGGACATAAGATGTACAAATGGATGTAAACTGGCCATCAACAAGTTTAAGCTTGAAATTAGGTGAAGGTTTCTAACCATCAGAGGAGCAAAGTTCTGGAGCATCCTCACAAGGGGAGCACTCAGGGCGAAAAAAAAAAAACTTGCTTCACGACTGAGCTTGGTAAGTTTATGGAGGGGATGGTATGACAGGACTGCCTAATATGGTGTGTGGCCCATCAGCAACTGCCTGTAGCAAAAATCCCCAATGTCTGGACCCAGGACCCTAGATGGGGAGAGCTCTGATTTACTACAGAGAATTCTGTCCCAGGTATTTGCCTGGTGGGCCTTGCCCACATGCTCAGGGTCTCACTGATCACCATATTTGGCGTTAGGAAGGAATTTTCTCTCAGGTCAGATTGGCTGAGACCCTGGGTTTTTTTGTTTTGTTTTGTTTTGTTTTTAAACCTTCCTCTGCAGCATGGGGCACAGGTCACTTGCAAGTTTATACTAATGTAAATGGTGAATCCTCTGTAACTTGAAGTCTTTAAACCATGATTTGAGGACTTGAATAACTCAGCCAGAGATTAGAGATCTATTACAGGAGTGAGAGGGTGAGCTTCTGTAGCCTACACTGTGTAGGAAGTCAGACTAGATGGTCTCTTCTGACTCTAGTAAGAGTATCGGAGTAAAAATATACAGTAACTCCTCACTTAATGGTGCAGTTATGTTCCTGAAAAATTCTACTTTAAGCAAAACAATTTTAAGTAAATCCAATTTCCCCATAAGAATTAATGTAAATGGGGGGGGGTTAGGTTCCAGGGAATTTTTTTTCACAAGACAAAAGACATTATACAGTATAAGTTTTAAACAATTTTAAGCAAACCATTTAATAGTGTGCACAGCAATGATGACTGTGAAGCTTGGTTGAGGTGGTGGAGTCAGAGGGTGAAAGAGGGTAGGTTATTTCCCAGGGAATAATGAGGAGTCCGGTGGCACCTTAAAGACTAAGATTTATTTGGGCATAAGCTTTTGTGGGTAAAAAACCCACTTCTTCAGATACATGGAATGAAAATTACAGATGCAGGCAGGTGAATGAGCCCCTGATGGTGTGGCTTATGCATTTGGGTCCTCTGATGGTATTGCTAGAGTAGATATGGGGACAGAGTAGGCAACGGGGTTTGTTACAGAGGCAGAGGGCAGGAGCAGCACAGCAATTGATAGCCTGCTGGGTGCCTGCACAGCCACACATCTACTTACAGGGAACTTAGAGGAGCTGATAGAGGGCCTGCCAGCCCACCATGGTTCCAAGCCCCCATGAGAATGGGCTGCTTTTCCAGAGAATCCTGCAAGCAGGGGACAAAGCAGGCAGCCAAACAACTTATAAAGGAGTGTAATGAGTGCAGACTCACCCGGCAGCACCTCCTGCTGGTCGTCTCCAGGAATTAGCAGGAACAGTGTTGAAGCGGCCTCTGCAGGCTGGTGTCCCACTGCCGCTTGGCCCCCGTGTCCCTCCCAGACCTGGTGCCCTGTTATCGGAGGTGCATCCCCCTGGCCGTACACCCTTCAGTCTCAGGGTGTCCTGTCTCCAGGAAACCCCCACCGCTAGCCCCACCTTGCCTCAGTCTGGTCTACTGCCAGTCTTCATCTAGCCTCCCGCTCCCTGGGGCAGACTGCAGTGTAAAAGCCACTCATCATAGGCAAAGTTGGGTTTGGACCTGGTGCCTTTGCCTACCACGGGGTTGCCCTCTGCAGCTCCCAGTACATGTTGGCCTTATGCTAGGCCACAGCCTGGGGCTTTCCAGGCTAGAGCTCCCCAGCTCCTCTGCTTTTCCCCAGCCATGCTCCACTCAGGTATTCTGTTTGGGTCCCTGCAGCCAGGCCCATCTCTCTCTCTACAGCTAGAGAGAGCCTCTTGGGCCTCTGGCTCACAGCCTTTTTATACAGGCCAGCTGTGGCTGCTTCCCCAGTCAGCCCAGCTTTTCCCCTGCTGCAGCCCTCTCCCAGGGCTGTTTTAAGCCCTTCAGGGCAGGAGCGGGGTAACTAACCCGCTACAGGGAGCATTGCACAACTTTAAATGGGCATGTTCTCTAATAGGTCAGAAACTGAACAACCTTAACCGGGACAATGTGAAGTGAGGAGTTACTGTACATTACAATTTTAAACCTAACCAGTGTCCCTTAAGTGACTTGCCACAAGATCAGAACATGTTAGTACTAGAGCTGAGTGCGTCTAATATTTATTTAATTTTCTTTCTTGATACAGGAATTAGATACAGTGCTCCTGTCAGATAATGTCTAAGTTATTATCTGCAAAAACCTAGAGTTTTCAGTTGCCTATGTAGTCCCTGGAATCACGGTTAAAGTTGCCCATCCTTCCGCCACCCCGCCGCGAAAATTCTGAAATGGAGCCGCTGTGAGCAGGCACAGAATTTGCCCCCCCTCCATGCATTGCCCTGTTGGCCTGACTTGAGCCCCTCCCCTCCAACCTATGCTTAAAATTTATGAATAATAAAACCCACTATCTAATCATTTCCAGAACAAGTGAAATCAGAATTCTCAAAAATTCACCTCCCAACAAGTGACTGAACACAGCTGTCATCTAGCTACATAAAACTAACAATGAAACAAGAGAATCTTCATTCTCTGAAACTTTTGTACCTATTGTTGTTACAAGTAACACAGAGAGCCTTGTAAGAGAGATGTATTAGCAATTGAAAATCTTTCGTAATATTTTCCATTTGTTTACTTTGTACATTCAACAGCATCTTGTCATTTTCACTGCTTCTCTAGCTGTAAGTTCCCCCTTTTTTTTTGTTTATTTTACATAGCAACAAGAGAGAGAACCTTATTTTTTAATTAACGTGGTAGGAAAATATGATTTAATACCAGAAAAAAAATTGAGGGCAGAGCGGGGGTGGAGTGGATGTACTGTCTGAAAATACTGTGAACTCAGTTTTTGAGGTCCCCCACCCCAAATAGACTAGACTTCAAATGGACAATGAATCCGTTCATGGTAATGATATGTTAATAAGAGTAATTCTTTTTCCACTCGTGTTGTATGTTTTTTGAATACACTGAAACATTACAGGGATATTGATTGTCCACTTATCAGTCATTCCTTTAAAAACAGAAACTATTAGTTGGTTGTCTTGGTTTCTTCTCAACACAAGAGTCACTTTATTTGATACTGAAAAATTAAGATAATAAATTTAAGCTGTAGGAGAGGGTGGGAAGTACAAATATATACTTAAAATATGTCAACACCAATAAAATAACTTTCAGTAGCGGAAAAGCTTGTTAGGGTTTTTTTAATGTTAGACTGTCATGGATGGGATTAATTAAGCTTCTGGGGTTTATTGCTACTTTCATGTTAGAAAGGTGGTCTTCATTCTAAGCAAATATGCGCCTAATAGTAAGAAGCAATGAAGTATGATTTCACCTGAGCATATTGTTTATGATTTCAGTTGATATTATGGAAAAGCTTAGAGATATGGAGGGAAACTGTGAGCCTATAGTAAGTTTGGAGAACTTGGCCCTGTGGTTTATTTCTCCCAGGGGGCAGCCAGGAAGTGTACTCCATAAACTAATTGAGATTTAGAAATTCCCTGGGGCTGGCAGTCAATTTGTTCAAAGATGAAACTTACTATTTTTAAGGGGAAAGTAATTATGCAAAGATTTGCTTTGTTGTTTGTTAATTTCAGAGAGCAAAAGTTAGAAATTATATTGAAAGGAAATGTAATCTGATGCCTTTCTCATTAAAGTGGGAAGAAGGTGTGAGAATCTTACTCTACATAATATCTCTGAAAAAATAATTAAAATAATTGTGGTGCTAAATTTCTGTGGTTCTAAGCAAATTAGAAGAGGAGTTTGTGCTGGTCTGGAGGAACTCTAGGAGTGAACTAGACATTTTTTATTTACCTCCCGCAGCAAAGTACTTTGTATTCTCCATCGACTGCTGCAAACCTTGAAATGTGAGGTGGCTTAGTGGCTCTAAACTCCTGGTATATCTTTCTCTACTAGACCAGATTATTTTATGTAGTTTCTGATCCAGTGGTTACTGAGTTTTGTGGACAAATTCTGACCTCAGCTACAGAAGCATAGGTTTGGGGTTACTTTGGATTTACACACTGAAGTAACTAAGGCCCATATCCCACAAACACTTTATGCATGTGAGTTCTCCTAGTTAAATCAGTAGAACTAGTCACGTATGTAAAGTCAAGTATGTACATACATCTTTGCAAGACTGTGGCCTTCAACATTAATTTGACCTTTAGTGTTTGGGTTATTTTTTTTATAATTTTCTCATTATCTTAGTACTGTGCACTAATAAAGTACAGTGATGCCATCTAACAGTAGAGGGTTTGGTCAAATGATAACACCTTTAATACATTAACAGTGTTTAAATAAGCCACAATTTTCTAGAACAACTGTTTGAAATGTTTCAACTTTCAGTATCATTAGTGTAGTTCAGTGCATGTGTGTGGGATCATTATACCACAGGATTCTTTTTGGTAAGGTCAGATACTTAAGGAAAGTTTTCAGTGATCCTTTTGTGTTCTCGGAGGGTGAGACTCTAAAATGCATAGCAGCATAATCAGCTGAGGTGGATAAAATATAAAAAATATGATGAAGTAATATGTTGTTAGGAATGCCCTTATAAAAGGTAATGGAGGTAAGTGAAAGGGCTCTACAAAGACTGTCGCTGCAGAATTTGATCTTTTCTACAACAGTTCTTTACACTCCATTTCAAAATTACTGATTTTTAAAAATAAGATTGAGCTTCCTAAAATGGAATGTAAAAGCAAAACTAACCTTGAAAAAGTAGTGAATACTCAGAGCCACAAAGCAAACAAGATGCCCTAGCATAATGGCTTCTCAACTGATTTTTATCAAGAATTTAAGGACTTGCTTTCCTCTTGTTTAGCAGACATTCTTAATGAAGTCAGTTTCTTGAGTTTTCTCCCAGTCACCATGTTATCTGTGTCTATCTCAATCATTTAAAAAAAAGTGGGGTGGGAGGAGAGAAATGTACGGGAGTTTCTGTAGGTGAATATCCTTGCTTAAATGGATACTAAAATTATGCACAAAATGTCAGCATCTGGATTGGAAGAAATTCTGCCTACCAACTTCAGTTTAGATAAGATGGCTTTACTAAAAATGTAACTAGATGGATATGGAATACAATTCACTCTGCCCATTCATAAAAAACTCCATCCCTGATAAGTATATTGTTAGACACTAAAAAAAAAAGTGACTGGGTTAAGTGCTGTATCACTTTGTGGTGACAACAGCAACAAACTGTTATTAATTTTTGTGGTCATCACCATTTTACCCACCGCACATCTAGAAAAGGAAATATGCTTCTGTGCAGACAGTATTAATTTACCATAATAATGAAAGTTGTTCTGTGCAGACACTCTCTGACCACCCAGAGCCCTGTTAATTTCAGTGGGCTCCATACAGGAACAAAGGTAAATCCGCATACAACAGCTTGCAGAATTGAGGCCTCAGTTTGTAACCTATGGACCAACTGGCACATTATAACATTTAAACACCAATATTTGTTCCATATGAAGTTTTTTTTTCAACTAACCAATCCCCTGCAGTTGTAAGGCCCAGAAGAAGAGCTCTCTTATATAAAAATTCAATTAGAAAAATTGTGTGAACATTTGCTCAGTAGCATTTTCTCCTGTGGTATGTTTAGGTCTTTATGAAAACAGTGAAGGACAAGTTGGCTCTCTGACAGCATTTTGGTGGAAATGTATTCTAAGTCTCATTTGACATGACATTTGTAGTTCAGACACATTGCCATGGGCAATTAACACACACACAAGTACTTGTGAGGACAGATCTTTACTGAGATGTCAGTTCGGTGGTGCATTTTGTAAGCCTGTGATTATTTAGCTTACAGACCATAAAATGGTGACTTAAACCATCCCTTCCCCCATGTAGGTTCTGATAAAATGTTCTGTGTTCATGAGATTAAGAGATTTAGACGGTGCTGAAATGATTTTTACAATAAGCATCATTATTCCTCCCAAAGAATTACATGGTCCAGTTTTCAGAAGTGATGGGCTAGGCTGCTACCTCTTGCTGCAGCAACTCTGCTATTGTCTGGTACACCTTTTTCAGCTCACTTCCAGTTATGGAGAGGACCCAGAGGGAGGTAATAGAAGGCCAAACTGTATTACCTCCAATCTAAATTTCCAGGGACTTGTATAGTTCTGCAGAGAGCTGTACCCACCTCTGACCTCGCATCCAGAATTTGCAGAGACTCGTGTCAAGAATACTCATGGAGGGGCATTTCTGCAGGGTCATCATCTTCTCCTCTCCTCCATTGCTAGAGAGGTAACTGTGCATGAATTTCCAGGGGACGATCTGAACGAACATATTTGAACTGCTGAAGAATTTCATTTCCACTTGATTTGAGTAGACAGATTTTTTTCTCCTATACTTCTATACAGTAGAGCCTTTTAGTTGAGGATTAATGTTCTTTATTGTAGGAATCCTCTAGGCTCCCTAGATGTTTTCCGAGACTCTAATAGGTCTGCTGCCAGCTGAAGAGGTTGGATGCAAATATCTCTGAAATTGGTTAATGCTACTTTCTGGAAGGGAATCATATGAGAGACTCAAGTAAATCCTTCATCCGCTGGAGCTGAGTATGTTGCTTCCCTGTTATTCCCAGCTCTGCTTGGCCTAGATGATTAGGTACCCAAACCCAGATCCCCTAGCTTGGCAGTCCACTTGGATACCATTTACACTACTAGTTGGTTTGTGGATGAGCAATGTTTAATAATCTGACCCTGATTTATTTGAGAAAAGCATTTGCAACTTATCCAAGCCCCATAAAAATCAGTAGAATCTCCTGTTGACTGTTTTTAAACCCTACAAATACTATTAAATAAAATAACAAATGTGTTTTTAAATACAAGGTTTTTAAAAATTATTTTAGCATTTATCTATAGGTTCGGATAGAATTACCTAGTACTCCAGGCTGCCTACAGATGCTGCCCAAATACCTGATTTACCCACAGATAGGGCTGTGTGAAATTGTGGACATTTTCATTATTTCCTTTGTATTTCTTTAAATGGGATATTTGTAAAAGATGCATGAAAATGGGAATTTGTAACGTTTTTTACTGCAAAATCACTTAAGCTTGAAAATTTGCTCATTTTCAAGTGAACTTCCACCACGTTTGAGTGGATAATTAGCAAATTTTTCACAAAAATTAGGCAATTTTAGATTTTTCTTACCAAAATGAGAACTCATACTTCGAGTATTTTCAATTTCATCCTTAAAATTTTGTTACAGCTGTTAAAATCATCTGCTGGGCTACATTCTCTGCAACAGAGGAAATGAAAGTTCTATTAATAGGAAGACAGGATATGCTGGGAGTTGCTCCACGCAAGAACTTTGGTTTTTAGAACTGGTTGTAGCATTTTCTATCAAATATATTTTTGTTGAGATATGCTGTTTCATCAAAGCTAAAATGTTTTACAACTGGGAAGATTTCTGAGGTCCAAGAGAATCCAAAATTGAAAAACTGACCTTTTTAGATCTGAAAATCAACATTTCAACACATTTCTCAAGATCATTTGAAAAGTTTTATATCCATTCTGTATCGGAATGAAAAAAAAATTCAAAAACCTCAAAAGTTGTCCCAAAACAGAATTGTCATTCTCTGGCCAGTTCTACTCATAGTACTTGCCTTACACTGCACAGAAATCCTTCTACTTCCAGAGCATGGCATCCCCTCAAGGCCTTAGATTCAGATTCTGTCATCAATTGCACATGTGATAGCTGAACTGACCATTAGAAATTAGCCAATTAATTCCCTCTTGTTAATAATGGTTTGGGAACTAGGTCAGTGAACTGACTATATGTAAATAACTTTTGGCCAAGTATGAAATTACACAACTACTAACTGTGGTATGTAACCTATGATTTAAATCACCTTCTGTACCAGATGACTGGAGGATAGCGATACCAATTTTTTAAAAAAGGCAGCAGAAGAGATCCCGGCAATTACAGACTAGTAAGCCTAACTTCAGTACCAAGCAAATTGGTTGAAACTGTAGAAAAGAACAGAATTATCAGACACATAGATGCATGTGATTTGTTGTGGCAGAGTCAACATAGCTTTTGTAAAGGGAAATCATGGCTCACCAATCTGTTAGATTTCTTTGAGTGGGTCAACGAATGTGGACAAGGGTGATCCAGTGGATATAGTCTACATAGATTTTCAGAAAGCCTTTGACACCAAAGGCTGTTAAGGAAAGTATGAGTCATGGGATAAGAGGGGAAGGTCTTTTCATGGATAAGTAACTGGTTAAAAGATAGGAAACAAAGGATAGGAACAAATGGTCAGTTTTCATAATGGAGCAAGGTAAATAGAGGTGTCTCCCCAGGGATCTGTATTAGAACCAGTGCTATTCAACATATTCATAAATGATCTGGTACAAAGGGGGTAAACAGTGAGGTGGCAAAATTTGCAGAATTACTAAAGATAGTTAAGTTCAAAGCAAACTGCAAAGAGTTACAAAGGGATCTAACAAAACTGGGTGATGGGACAACAAAATGGCAGATTAAATTCAATGTTGATGAAAGCAAAATAATGCACATGAGAAAACATAATCACAACTATACATACAAAATGATCTAAATTAGCTGTTATCACTCAAGAAAGAGATCTTAGAGTCACTGTGGATAGTTCTCTGAAAACATCTGCTCAATGTGCAAAGGCAGTCAGAAAGCCTGTCAGAATGTTCGGAACCATTACGAAAGGGATAGATAATAAGACAGAAAATATCATAATGCCTCTATACAAATTCTTGGCATGCCCGCATCTTAAATACTGCGTGCAGATCGGTCACCCCATCTCAAAAAAGATATATTAGATTTGGAAAAGTTACAGAGAAGGACAACAAAAAATGACTGAGGGGTATGGAACAGCTTCCATATGAGGAGAGATTAAATAGACTGAGACTTTTCAGCTTGGAAGAATGTTGTCTAAGAGGGGACATGGTAGAAGTCTATAAAATCTTGACTGGTTTGGAGAAAGTGAATAAGGAAATGTTATTTACTCTTTCACATAGCATAATAACTAGGGGTCACTCAATGAAATAAATAGGCAGCAGGTTTGAAACAAACCAAAGGAAGTACTTTTTCACAGAACACACAGTCAACCTGTGGAACACTTTGTCAGGGGATGTTGTGAAGGCCAAAACTATAACTGGCTTCAAAAAAGAACTAGATAAGCTCATAGAGGATAGGTCCATCCATGGCTATTAGCCAGGATGATCCGGGATGCAACCCCATGCTCTGAGTGTCCTTAGCCTCTGATTGCCAGAATCTGGGAGTGGATGACAGGTGATGGATCACTAGATGATTGCCTGTTCTATTCATTCCCTCTGAAGCACCTGGCATTGGCCATTGTCAGAAGACCGGATAGTGGGGTAGATGGACCATGATATGATGCAGTATGGCTGTTAGGTTCTTACGAAAATTCTGCTGCCTTCAATTCCCATTGAATTCAGTGGCAGTTTTGTTCAGTAGAGTTAAGCACAATCTGGCCCTTTACCGGTAAGAAGAATACCAGTATTCTGTTATCTTTTAGCAGTCTGACTGTATTTATTTATTTACAATTCTTCAAGCTTCATTTTTCGTAAATATACTTGGCTGTTACTTGGGCATCAGTCTGAAAACTAAAACAAGGAAGCCAGATATGCAGACCTTTCCTTTTTAGGGTAGAGAGAGGAAAGGATTGTTGTGGAGTTAAATGTCAAACAAAATATTGTAAATACATTAATTAAAAAAAAAGAGACTGAGACACTGGATGAAGCAAACCAAAGTACATAAAAGATACAGGATCAAATGCAAAGTTACAGTATTTAAACCCCAAGAATTCAAAAATCATGACTCAAGCCCCCATAAATCATAAAATCAGCATAAAAATCATGAGATTTTTAAAAAGAGTAAATTTGGGGTTGTTTTTCTTTGCTTTCTGGATTTTGATACCTTAGGTTACACTCGGGACATGTTTTTGAACTTTTATCTGCTACCATGAGGGGTCAAAACACATTTTTAAATTAAAGCTCAAATTCTCATGTAAACACTTGACTTCAGGAGTTGGGTCTTTAAGGAAAACACCAAATCTGACATGACTTGTGTTGCCAGCTCTCAAGATTTTATCACTAATTAGAAGAAAGTAAAATGAGAAAGGGAAGAAGAGGAATTTTAGGGCTGATGTAGAGGTCCCATAAAGTCTTAAATGTTACAAAATTGTTCTGTTCTGTTAAGTGTGATGCATTTAGTTAATATGACTTCAGAACACTATTTTCATGTTTCATAAATATTTTGTATTAGCTTCTTGATGACAGCAGAAAAGATCATCCTACAGAGAACTGCAGGAATGTTAAACAAAAGGAACCACTTCATCCTTTGTGGCTCGTATTGTGCATCTTTGCTAGTTTCTGAGACATATAGCAGTCTATTTGGCAGATCGAATACTAAAGCTATGTTCCATGTTTGTATATTGTTTTACTATTAGCTTGAAAATATGTCATGATCACCAAACAAAGCAAACAAAAAGCTTCTCCATGTTTCCCTTATTTTTTAAACAAAACAGTTTATCATTGTTGGAGTTTGTATCACTTTAAATCAAAATTTCTTTGGTCAGCTGTCTACATGAAAACAAGAGATAGAGATTGCATATTGGTGGTGGTGCTCAAGATTTACCATAAAGGATCCCAGTTAATCTTTCTATAGAGTCAGAAAGGAAGCACTTTCTGAGAGGTAATGAGCATCCTCAACTCCTAGTAACTAGGCATGAGAGTTGAGGGTGCTGACTGCATCCCCCTGCAGGACTGGACCGTTTGTGCTCTAATGCTGTGCTGATGTAAGGCTCCTTGTAAACTGAGAGGTTACATGTGGTTTTCTGAATAGTGTTTTAGTTGATTTTTTTGCTAGAGTCTTCTTTAATAAAGGGACATGCGGCTTTAAAGCAGGCGTTGCTGTCTAAGCATCAACAGGCACCTTTGCACTGCTTTAGCCTCTGTTCTCCAATCATGCCTACCTAAGTCAATAAGGCATTGACATGCTTCCTTATGTTTTAAAGGTTACCTTTTAGCTTAGTTTTATGAATCAGAACAGATGCATAACTTGGCATTGACCATTTCTGTCCCTCCCCTTCTTTGCTTTATACAAACTGCAGCCCCCAGCTCATTGCTGTCTCGAGCCCCCTCCCCCAGCAGGGAGAAGTCATTACATGAAGAGATCAGCTTACCAGTTGTCTTCAGTGCAGTGGCTGAGAGCAAAGCTCCTGGTAGTACAGTGAGTCAGAAGGGGAGAGAGTGGTGCCCAGCAGAACTAGAGAGCTGTGATACTGAGACACAAGTGCATCTGCTAGCTGTTAGTACTTGGCAGAGGGATTTCTCCTTTAGGGTAGTTCTAACTTTGGGTAATAATGTTTGTCAGCTACCTGATATTAACATTGCTCTACTTTCAAACAGCAGTGTTAGCAAGACCTGAGGGAGAGGTAAGCCTAGTATAAAGTCTTGTCAAAAATTATCGTCTTGTCAGAATTTAATTTCCTCTTCTATCTGTCAACAGGGATCGTGAGTGATTTTATGTTGTGTAATACTAATGTGCAGTGTTACATTTTAGAATTGCATTGTCTGCTACTGTATGAAAATAGCTGCAGAATTCTGTACTTGCTAAAATGAAACTACCTATTGAAAACCAACTTGTTTTTAGTTGTCGCACAGAGGACACATCATGTTTTGTGGATTTTTCTCTGCTAATATGTAGAAAAATATAATTCTGTTTACAACAATCTGTATGTTGATGATATACAATGTTAAGTTCAAGTTTTCTGCAGGAAAGATGTATAATTGAAAAAAGTTTTTAGTTGGTGTTTTCCTTATGTAAAACACTGCAAGTCTTGTATGGAGTATATTTATAACTAGCCTCTGCATTCAGTATGTGTGAATTATTAGAATAATACATTAGAGATAGAAAACCTATACCTATTTTAGAATATATGTGGTATCCCTAAAGAGGGATTTTATAATATTCCTATTAATATGAGAATTCTAAGTGATGGAATGGAACAGTCATTCCTACACATTTGAAATTGCAGCTTCATTTGCTAAATGCACTTTTTCAGGTTTTTGCTCAGATCAGCCTAGTTCTACATCAAGCCCTTATTGCATATTGAAGCAGAAAATTTAAATAGGTCATTTTCCATTTAGGAAAGAATTCAGCAAACATAATTATATAGATATGAAATATCCTTATTAATGAAGTCACTGGCAAAAACATACCCACTCCTTGATACATTTGATATTCTTCTCTCCCCACTCCCTAACTAAAATGTGATGCATATTTATGCATTTTAGAAGAACAAATGGGTATGCTATTCTTTAATAAGCTTTTTTTCTTTACGTATGTCAACAGTATGCATAAGAGCAAAGTGAAAACTAAATCTTCTGAAGGATGGTGATTCTGCTTTAAAGCTCTGACTTTTGTTGTTCTTGTCAGAAGATTCTAATAGCCTTATAAAGCCCAGACCAATTACTTCCCCTGGTAAAAGAAAGTGGAGGTGTACTGAAAACACATCTGAGTCAAAAGCTGCTGGGTTGGCACTGGTTATTAGCTCCTAGTTCTAGACAGAGAGTGCATTTTGCTTTCAGAGTGGTTTAAAAAAGGAATGTAATATTTGTGATTCCAGAAACAAGGTCTATTTTAATGAAAGCGTGTGTTGGGAAATGCAGTCTTTGATCTAATTAAAAAAGTGGGGAAAAGTTTTCATCAGAGACTCAGGGAATTTAAAAGGGTGGACGTTCAGAGCGACTAGAAGCTAATCATTGCCCTCTAGTTGTCACTGAGGTTTTAACTTTCCTATTGATTGTTACTGAGTAAAGAAAATGATAGATGGACTCACCTTACCCAGGCGTAAGGACTTTGAAATGTGTGGAAAATATTTCTGTTACACTGCATGCACATGTGGTCTTCAGAGATCCATATAAACAGTAAATCTACTGCAGCAGCAGTGTTACCTGCCAATTATCCTTGTTAGTGAATAAAATAAAAGCAATGCTGTGTTCTTACCTGGAAATGAATTGCGGCAGTAGCAGTGCACTGTGGAATGTTTTAGAACTGTAATCTTTATGCCGTATACTTAACACGGCCGTACTGTTAGCTTGAGTTTTTCAGCTAATACTGCAGACTAAATATAAAAAGGGGATTGGAGCTGTACCATTGATCATATGCTTTACTACGATAATGAGAAGTCTGCTTTTTTAATCCAATTATGTGTCTAATTATGAAAGCCATATAATAACTAAAATACACAATGTCTGATAGCAATGGAGTAGTTCCTTTGTCTGTGAGTCGCCAGAGACCAATGGATAATCATGTGCATTTTTCTGCTGCAGCTGCAGAATCTTGGCTACATAAATATTATCTCTCTAGGAAATTTATTCAATTAGGATTTTTCCCTTGCTGGATAGACGAGGAAATAAAAAGAGGGAAAATAAGTGAGCAGCCATTTTAAAAAGTAGCCTGTAATATAGTGTGGATTTAAAGTGTTGCATTTATTTCTATGAATGTTTGTATTGCTTTATAGTTAGGGCCCTACCAAATTCAAGATCCATTTTGGTCAGTTTCACAGCCATAGGATTTTAAAAATCTGAAATGTCATGATTTCAGCAATTTAAATCTGACATTTCTTTGTGTTGTAATTGTAGGGGTCCTGACCTAAAAGGAGTTGCGGTGGGAAGGCGTGTCACAAGGTTATTGTGTGTGTGTGTGTAGGGGGGGTGTTGTGGTACTGCTACCCTTACTTCTAAATTGCTGCTGGTGGCTGTGCTGCCTTCAGAGCTGGGCAGCTGGAGAGTAGCGGCTGCTGGCCAAGAGGCCAGCTCTGAAGGAAAGAACCAGCACCAGCGCAGAAGTAAGGATGGCATGATATGGTATTGCCATCCTTACTTCTGCACTGCAGACTACAGAGCTGGGTCCTCAGTCAGCAACCACCACTCTCTGGCCGCCCACTTCTGAAGGCAGTAGCGCAGAAGGAAGGGTAGCATGATATGGTATTGATACCCTTACTTCTGCGCTGCTGCTGGTGGGGAGCTGCTTTCAGAGCTGGGCGCTCAGCCAACAGCTGCTGCTCTCCGGCCAAGCAGCTTTAAAGGCAGTGCAGAAGTAAGGGTGGCAGTACCCCAACCTCCTTAAAATAACTTTGTGACTTTTTGGGTCAGGACCCTCAATTTGAGAAACATTGGTCTCCCCCATGAAATCTGTGTAGTATAGGATAAAAGCACACAAAAGACTACATTTCATGGGGGGAGGCCAGATTTCATGGTCTGTGATGTGTTTTTCATGGCCTTGAATTTGTTAAGGTCCTATTTATAGGGTGTGTGTGTGTGTGTGTGTGTATATTTGTTAAAGATCTGCTCATAAAAGCATCAGCTTGTGATGGTCTTTTTCTTGATGGCTTGTTCTTTCCTGCATTGTAGTACATGCTCTTTGGATATTCAAGAAGCATTCAAGAAAATCATGAAAATCCAACTGTTACAATTTCCTCCTTTGTGAATCTTAAAGAATTGCTGATTGTATCTGTCTGGTGATTTCATGCTTGTTTTTAGTCTTTGGGATAGCGAATGACTCAACATGATGTCACTTAAACTGCATTGCACCACTTTTCCTGTCTTCTAGGTGATATTTTAGGATCAAGATTTTTTTTTATCCTGTAGGGGAATGTGGCAATTAACCTTGCAACTTGCTCATTGCTCACACTAGCCCAGTATCGGAACCCTTTTTGATACTGTTTGCGAGGAAATTGAAACTCTCTTCACCCATAGCTGGATGCTCAAAATGTTACCTTCTTCCTAACTCAGTCTCTCTGGAGGTCAGAGTACAGATTGCTTCTCTACTGAGTGTCCAGGAGCAGTTGTCCCCACCAACAGACTATACAATTGGTTCCTGTGACTAAGAAAGAAGTAAAGTTTATTTGGCATTGGATAGAAAATCATGAGAAAACCACAAAAAAGTGAAGCAAACTACCATCTATCTGAATTTAACATTGCAGAAAGTGCAGCGCTCAGCTCTTATTTTTAAAATTATGGTTAAACAAGATTTTTTTTTGAAATGCTGTATTTTTGCAAGTCCTGTGTCATAGCTCCCAACGTGACCATTCACTGAGTTCCATCTTGTCTGTGAAACTTTCCTCCAGGGCCAGTGTGTCAGGGCTTAGCAAGGTAGGTTGTCCTGGGAATTCTCCATGTGCAACTGGAGAGTCTCTCGTTTAGTAGTTCTGAAGGACTTTGTATACCCATATGTTAAGCCTTCATTAGCGTGCTCCACATTACCTCATTCCTTGGTTCAGACATCAGCACACAATTACATCATATTTGATTAAATTCATCCTTCTTTCTATTTCAAAATACTCAGACTTTTAAATGTCCCCTTTGCAGTTTGCAAGGTGCACGTTTGAAGGGACTTATTTGAACTTATATAAGGGTTAAATCTCTTCAGCTGAATACTCAAACCATGCCTCCTCTTCCATTGTGGCAGTTGCTTTTAGCATGGGATGGCTAAATTGAGCCACCTTACACTGAGTCATACCCTGCTCCTGCAGTAGTCCTATTGATTTCTGTAGGTGTCAGTGGAGCTATGTTGATTGGACCAGCCGAGGCTCTGAGCCTAAAGGAGTTAAGCTTTAAGCAGTGAAATATAAAAGCATATTTCATAAAGAAAATGAATATCTCAGAGGGTGACAAACTTTAGATTGTTCTTGGCATTTTAATCCTGACTTGTACTGAGTTTTATTTTTCAGATTTATTAGAAGTTTGATAGAATTTCTCACTCATTAAAAATCTCTGGGGTCTTCAACCTGGTTGTCTTTAATATGTTGTAATTTAATCCCTACACCCTTGTCCCAAGATTCCTGCACTTGCATGGAGCACCTGTGAGGTTAGTGGAGTTTGACCTGGCATAGGGGTGGACCCAAATGGGTTCCCTAGCAGGATGGAGCCCGAAGGGTATGTCTACACAGCAGCTGGACACCCGCAGCTGGTCCATGCCGCCCACTCGGGCTCTCTGGGCTCGAGTTGTGGGGCTGCTTCATTTCTGTGTAGACTTCCCGACTTGGGTGGGAGCCCAGGCTGTAGGACCCTGTGGGGTGGGAATATCCCAGAGCTCAGGCTCCATCTTGAGGCCAGGTGTCTACACAGCAATGAAACAGCCCTGTGAGCCTGGGCCCCGTGAGCCTGAATCAGCTAGCAGGCGCCAGCCGCGGGTTTTTCTTTGCTCGTAGACATACCCTATGTTGCTTATGGCCACTGACTTCAGAAAATAAAATGTATGTGGAAATGCATAAATCTTTACAAAGAAATTCACCCAGCCTGGGCTCCTTAGAAAATTCTTATCCAAACCCGTGTGATACTATTTATTATTGTTTGCAATTAGCATTTTTTAAATTCTGTCGGACTGACAATAAATAGGTGAACATTATAGACATGTCAAAAAAAATAGCCTCAAATGTAAAATAAATGTCTCCTTCATCTGTGTTTTCAGCTGTATGTGAACTATTCATAAAAGTATATTCCTAGCTGATCTATTGGTGCATTTAAATGGATGGGAACTAGCTTGTAAACTTCTTCCGAATCCTGTTCAGCTCTGGGACGATATTGTGTCCAGGCAAAAGGATTTTTTCTGCGATCACTGTAGTAAATGGATTTGTTAAAGAAGCAGAACTTTTATTCAGACAAATGGGATGTCATTTGCTTTGTACTTCCTACAGCAGTCAGTATGAAGCACCGAAAATCTAACCACATTCTTAAAGGCTAGTTTCATCAGCTATCTGTTGGAAATACAACACGTTTTATTAGCTTAACGGTTGTAAAATCATCCCCTATGAGTTTAGGCATGGGGAGGGGATCAAGACAGCAAAGTGAACATACAAAAATGGGAAACAGAATCTATAGTCTTTATATCCCTGCCCTCTGAAACCACAGAGGATCCAATGTGTGAATTATGGATGTTTCAGACACTTTGATTTGGCTGAGTGGAGTAAAAGTTGTTGCTAGGAGAGAGTGCTTTACACAGCATCATGTATTGCAAAACTAGGAGGAGATATGCAGGAATGCAGTTGATCCTGCCTTCATCAATTCCTTGCCCACCTCATGGAATTCCAAACCCCAGTTCCTGACTTAATATTTCCCTGGAAATGTCACAGCTCTTGGAGATATAGGTCCTTGCTTTGTGGGTGGCCAACATATTTAGCAGAAAGGTTGGCTTGCTGTGGCAAACCATCATGGGTGGCCCTTAAAAATTTCCGTTCAGTTGCTTATCTGAACCATGCAAACTTTGCACTGAAAATCTTGCGAGAACAGCCTTTCTCTTAGTATTTCAGCATGTCTGTTCCCTTTTCTAACCGGAAGCAGGAAGTGCAAACATGGATAAAAATGAATAGAATATACCTATCTTTAAAATTAGACTAATTTGTTCTCATCTAAAAAAAACCCCTGTTTGGTTCAAATTTAGGCCAACGATTCAGGTCAGTTCCTATTATATTGGAATGAGTTTCCCACTCCTAATTATTCTCTCCCATCCTGTGACAGAGCTGAGGTCCATGGTGCCAGCTTCTAACTGGGGTTTTGTTTCTAAAAATACATATACATTTTAAAATCTTTGCTGGGTTGCATGGTAGGAGCCAAGTCATTTAACAGCCTTCTTTTGAAAGTATCTTCAAGTGTTGCTCGTGTAGTAGTCTTCCTTGGCTGACAGGTCTATTGCTGAGGTCAGCCAAAGAGTATAGCTTATGCCAGCATTGTGACTCTCTTTTCATACAGTAGGGTATAAATCATGCTCTCTCTCACTGTTATGAGAAATGAACTGCTTGAGCAAGCAAAGAACCTAGTAAACAACATCAGGCTATGGCCCTTTTAAATGTTTTCCCTGGTTGACTGACATTTAGTCTGTCATGAAAGAATTCACCCCCCGATCTAGGATGTATGAGCAATTTTCATAGCATGCTCAATGGAATCGTCTGGTGTCATTCTAAAAAGCCCTACACATTGTGTCAGATGCTCTATCCTTGAGATGAGACAGTGTCCTTGAGATACTCTCCAGTCATGTGCTGCTGTTGCTCTCTCTCAACTTTAACTTCAGTACTAATAGTTATCCTTTGCCATAGAAATGTATGCTAGGGTGATTTACCATCAATAAAGTTGTGATTTATATTGCTGTAGAAATAACTCCTAAAATGATTTTTTCACATTTCATGAATTTTTCCTCTCCTCCCCCCCGCCCCAAATCCTCAAGAATTTCTCATTCCTTCCCAAGCATTAACTGCTCCTGAATCCTCTCCTCCTATGGGAAGTCCAGGTCTGTAATACCAGGAATATTGCAGATCTGAGTGTAGTGCACTGGCAGTGATTTGTGAATAGCTTTTGGCCCATAAGCAGGGGTGGCAAGCCGCAGGGGCACTCTGCCGGTCGCTGCGAGGGCGGCAGGCAGGCTGCCTTCGGTGGCATGCCTGCAGAGGGTCCGCTGGTCCCGTGGCTTCGGCGGACCTCCCGCAGGCTGCCACCAAATTTGCGGGACCGCAGACCTCCCACAGGCAAGCTGCTGAAGGCAGCCTGCTACCATGCTTGGTGCAGCAAAATACCTAGAGCCGTCCCTGCCCGTAAGACCTAATCCAAAGCCCATTGACTTTAATAGGCTCTGGGTCAGGCCTATGTTACATTTCTTGGTTATGCTGCAGGCATCTGAGGAACACAGAGACTAGGTTATAATAGTGCATACAACTTCTGACTATAGCCTCATATTTGCAATCCGCTATAGATTAAATTCACTTCATCATTGGCAAATAAATGGTTAAGCTTGATTGGTTAGCTCATTGATTCTTAAATTTCATAGACCATTTTTCCAGAAAGCTTTTCTCTGAAAAACCCATTGGATCACTTACTAGATAAAGACACATTTAAAAAAATTTACCATGAATTTTACACATGGAAATATCATTTTGTTCAGAAACTAATAGTGCAGTAAATGCTTTTTTTATTGTACTGAACTATTGGTTTACTTGCTTTATTTAGATTTTCTTTTATCTTTTGCTTTAAAAATAATTATCCCCTTAAAATACATTCATCAGCATTTAGATTTAGCAATGTAATATTAATGGTTTTATTTACTCTGGCATAGCAAGTTAATCTTGGATAGCAGAAAGTTTCTAAGAATGTTAAGATTGATCCAAACATGCTGAATATATAAGGGAACAATGAATGTACAAGGCAGGGTAGTTTACACTGTGATGTATTGAAAGATACTCACTTAAAAAAATGTGTGCCACAAAGGCAGAATATTTCACCATAATTACTTTTAAATCATACAGTTGTTATACAAATAGTTCTTTCTTCTAAAGATCATTTCTCTGGTTTTCCTATCTCTTTATGGAGATATTATAAGGATCTGTTTTTCAAATGCTCTGATGTATAATGAGGCATAGAAATGTTTAAAGTTCTTGTAAACTCCTGCTGTTGCCTGTGTGAGGTAATATCTCTTTTTATTAGCTCTCTACTTTAATATTTGGGTTTATGTCTATTACTTACAGCAGCATCCTGTACGTTCTCTCTCTTTGCACCTATGGTGTGCACATTTTGAAGGAGACATAAGGAGGTTGATGTATTAACCGAATTATCCAGCCTCTTCCCACTAGACCTCTTCCAAAAATAAGAGCAGGCACATAAAAAAAGCTGCTATAACTAAACACACAACCTGCTGTTAATGTCAAGACTGTAATTTTACTACAAGCTTTCCTTCAGGTACAGTGATATGGATGTATTACTAGCAATGCTCACTGGGCTGTGGATCAGAGTCCATAGTTCAGGTGTTAGAGGTAATTAAGTAGTAATCATGAACTTAAAGCACATTGTCTTTGTGTGGTTGAAATACAGTGGACAGGAGGCAGACTGAAAAACATAAGCTGTATTCTCAACACTGCTGGATATCTGTAGCTTTCTCGATTATGCCTTCCATGTGACTCACTGATCATTGCTGCTAAAAGGACAGCACCAGCAATCGAATGTTATCCTCCAATGTGTTTTAATTAAGACCCTTATTTACTAACATAGCAATTATATCATTGACAGCCGCTACCTTGCTTCTCTTTAAAGACTCTTTTTAAATGAGACACATGAAAGTGGAGCAAGTGAGAGAGCGCGAGCAAGAGCATTCAAGTAAAAGGTCTATCTGTTTGTCTGCCTGAAGATATTGATCTGCTTCTTCATGGGTGCCAAAGAATTGTTTTCTCTGGGGAAAAAAGTCTGTGTGAATAAGAAGGAAGAATATGTGGGGAGGGGGAAAGAAAGTTTCTTGAAGAGTTCTCTCTCATCTTCTCCCTCTTCCCCAGAGAGGTGGTGGACATTCTGAGTGAATCTTCACCATTGAAACTGCAAAGCAGCCATTTTGGGAGATACAGTAGGCTAAGGATAGTTTTGAATGATTTTTATCCTGCCCTGCAATTTTGTTTTGTATTTTTTTAACAAAAAATGGTTTTTTGTTTAATTTTTCATTAGATTTCCCCCAAAAAGTTAGGTTTTCATAAAAAAACTCCAAAGTTTTTAGTTTTATACTTTAAATCAAAATTATTTTCATTCTTTTAAAATAAAAAATCAAATATTTTCATTAACATTTTTGGTTAAAAATGTTATTTTCAACAAAAACCCATTTTTATTTTAAAAAGTGGTTGAAAAAATGTCTTCCCAACTCTATTGCTTAACTGGTCACAAATAAGGGAAATATGGCAGTAAAAATCTTTTATATTTGATGTTTCAGTGTATGATTGTTTCCTTTCTCTTTGGAAGTTAAAATTATGAAAACAATGGTAAAAACATGTGGGAATGCTACATTTTAATATCAAACAGTCAACAGCTTTACCAGAGGAATTTACCCCCACTAAAGGAAGATTTCTTGTTTCTCTCTCCTAGTTTAGTGTTTTGTTGTTATGTTCCTTAGCTTTACTTAAGCTGTTTTTCGTAGTTTTATTGGTGAGGAAATCAAGTAGTCTCTTAAAGGTGGGGTTTTAGGACGAGGCATCATTGACACCTCTGTTGTATTGGATTATATTGATGATGATGTTTATATTAAACAATGTACTGTACTTGAATCAGGTCCGGAAACCAGTAATAAAATGTAATTGTTAGAGAGAAAATAGACTGAGATTCCTGTAAGATAAGCATTTAGTGGGTGGGAAACATAACATCTGTACATGAGTAAAACACTTCAAACAGATGTGCTGAGCTGTTGCTTGTAGGTGCTTGAAAACTGAGATTTATTTTAGTGCTCCAATGAGCAGGTGATGGTGAAGTATTCTAGCCAGAGGCGCCAAGTGCTCTGTTGAGGGCTCTGAACCCATATCCTCTAGAAAAGCATAAGGACACAGAATGGCTATGTTAACTGCATTTATTGTTTCCTTGTTAACCAGGAAACTATCTGAGGTTATATAGTAGAGTTACATGTTCTCTCCAATCTATTGAACTGAAAGTGACTTTAAGTGTCTGCTTAGGTGTCTAGATACTGAATAGCTGGTTTCGTCTGGGGCATCTTCAGCCAGGCTCCTAGACCATTCTCTACCATTTTCAGGGTAGGTGTTCAGTGCTGCCTAATGTAACAGGTAGCCAAGGTCAAATGCATCACAAGTGCCTCTCTGTGTATTATACCAGGTATATCTTAATTGATGTCCATGGTTTCCAGTGGAATGGTGACACTCAAAAGCACAATGCAGCAACAAACAAACCAACAGCTAAAAATAACTGAAAGTCGTAGCACTGTATTTTGACTCTTCAGCAGTTGCCTCCACCGTTGTAGAATGCTGCAGGAAGAAATGGCAACAGAGAGGAGAAAAATGATGGAAAAGAGTTGAATTCTATTGCCACCCAGAAAATGTCTAATAGGCACAACTTCTCATTGCGCTGCCTAGTCCAGGATGTGACCAAAATCATTTTCTTTTCTTTTTTTTTTTCAATTCAGCAGCAATTTGTGGTATCCAGTCAGTGCTAGAATTACTAAATGCATCACTAATATTATGCTGACTTATTTGCAGTGTAAATAACAGAAGGTATTAAGGTATGCAGTCATGCACCCAGACAGTGGCATGATAATGCTTAACATTTAACTAACATTGAGGCGTCTGCTAGGTTCTTAGCTAATGAGTTCTCTCTTTCAGCAAAAATAGAAAGGGATTGAGGGCCTGATTCTCATTTATGCTAAGTCCCCTTTACATTACTCTGGTAATAGAAGGGAACCTTAGTATGAATGAAAGGCCTGAATGTATTGAATTCCATTCAGTTTATTTGTGTATGCAGACTTCCCCACTACTAGTGTGTCCTAGACAGGGCCTCTGTCCTTTTTGATTTGTTTAAGGACCCTCACCAGTGAAGTGCCATGAAAATAAAGTCAGTGTCTTTACCCAAATGCCCCAAAAATCTCACTGTGTTTGCTTCGCAGCTTTCCATGCATACACACATTTTTCTCTTGCTTTAATGATTTGGAGAAATTACTTCACAGCAGGTATTAATGAGAAGTGAAAAAGAAACATCTTGTCTGTCGGCATTTGATACAGGCATACAATAATAATGTTAGAAATATTTGAAAGGTATTTGGTGGGAAAAGGATCTCTTTCCTATAGAGCCAGCACCTGGCTGCCATATGTAGGAAAAGAGAGAGAAGCGTAGAAAAATTATTGAAAAGTCATGTAATACAAAAGGCTGCAGCACTCATAAACTTCTACACAGAGAAAAACTACTAGAGTTAGGCAGAGAGCAACCCTGCATTTGTCTGGGTTTCATTTACAATAAAGACTTGGAAAAACAGATAGATTCAGCATGTGCAAAATGTATGGAAAGGAGCGAGATCTTCCTGGACAGGCCAGTAGATCTGGCTGCCCATGGAGGGGGGAGCATTCTAAAGGTTTCTAAGGAGTGGTTGTGCTCCATGGGATGGTTATTGTTCCGGTGTGAGGTGCAGTACCCAGTGGGAGTGGTGCACCACTCACAGCTCAAGGAAGGGGAAAACTAGGTGGGAAATCTGTGAGACCTGTTCAAAGAATCAAAAATGCATCCCTCACAGCTGCAACTTTGCAGGACTATATCGTAAGGAGTTTGAGTTTTGGGGTGGAGGCTTGGCAAACAGATCCAGCGTAGGAATCCATCATAGATCTCATGGTTTGAAGAACATCTTTAGATCCAGGAATGCTTACATGCATCAGTTTTGCGGTCTTTGATATATTTGTAACCTACTTAGAACTTTCCAAACTGCATGGGGCTTTAATTTCATTATGCTCAGGTGAATCTATGGCATATTGCATAGGCCACTTACTGTCTGATAAACATATGAAGTGCTTCATCTTGAGTTTCAAACGTCAATCTTTATGATCATTGGAGTAGACATTGCTAAATAGAAGAGTTTTGTTAGTAGGGAGATGCATCATAAAAGTTAGGGAATTAAAAGACTTATTGGGCCATTCTATATACCTTCTTGTGAATGCACAATTATTCCTTTTCTAGTGTTTTGATCAGTAACATTTTTATAGTCCCAAGTCTTCTGTTCGGTGATTCTTCCTCCTCAGTAGATCTAACTAAGCGGCCAGTGACCACCAAATGCTTGTTTCTAATTGTTGGTATTTTTTTCTTGATTCCAGTAGAGACAGTTTGAATTTTGGAGTAATATATGGTAAAGTGGCCATAGGGAGGGTTGACCAGTGACCCCAGTAGTTTAGCTAAACTCTCTAAGAGACAGAAACACAAGACATTGCTTCCTGGTACCTTCTTGTTATAAATTTGTTATTGGATCAGAGGATGATTAGGGTCAGGGCACTAGCCTTTACCATGAAATCTAGAAAGCTGAGCTGGGCACAGAGATGAATATGTCATACTTATATTAGCAATCTAGAGCCCTGAACAGGTGGGTGTTGGCAAAGATAAACTGTTAGCTTTTCTGGCTGTGCTGATTAGGTTGTGCTGGTTGTGTAGTCCAGCTTCAAAATGTAGGAGGAAAGTGAAGGATGAAGGGCTTCTCTGGAGCAGGATACTGCGTCCTCTCAATCTCTATAGTGCTTGGTTTGTGCTTTACCATCCCAGCTCTGGATTTAGAAATGTTCCCTCTCTTCTTTATCCTCTCTTCTTTAGCTCCAGTATAACTTAAGAGGCTAGGGAACACCTGTGGCTTGTCTAGAATCTCTAGCCACTTCTGCAATCTGTAATATCTTACCCGGCCTCCTTTGGCAGCCACAGTGTATCAATGAGTCTTGCTGTCAAAACTCACATTGTGGCACTAATAGCAAAGGAGAGAAATGTCCTGTAGGTTTCTGAAAAAGACTCCAATAGAGATTACTGTTATAGCTCTAGACGTTCACAGTATTGTGCATTCTTCTCCCCCTTTATCTAGTAGCTTTGAATTTATTTCTTACCATTAGGGTATAATTTTTGGTGCATTAAATATTGGGTAAATGCAGTTAATGCACTTCCATGAATTAAATGAAAGGTTGTCCAGACAGTCTATGCTTGGGGTCACTGTGATCCTACAGAACTTCTTTTCATAGTGCTCAGTTACGGGACTCTGGAAAATGACGGGAAGAAGCTTGAAAGCTACATTCCCTGCCTCTTCCATGTGACACTTGACACCTAGCAACTGCATTGGAACTGGGGAGAGAGCTGCTCAGTTGCATAAGTAAAGTAATTGACTGGTCTCATTCCAGTTCCTGATTCAGAGGTGTCTACAAGATAACATCATCATCACAACTGACACTGATTGGTGTCTTGTTGGTAGTTTCAGCAAATAATCCAAGTACTGAATGAGCCATGGAGACTGAATTACTCCTTTGCCTGTGGAGGTGATACCAAGAGGTTGAGTTCAAGTCACTTTGGAGAACCGTAAATAAACTTATGCCATTGATGTCTATCCTGTGCCTGTCCGTTGAGTAACAGACTTTGCAGAGGATTTTGCTGCCTAAGGATGTTGGTCTGGCCCCTTTCATTAGCAATAAATTTAATATAAAACAAATTATCATTTGTAAAATGTTTGTTCCTCCACAACAGAACTACTGAGTGCAGCACTAATTTCTCAGAGTCTGTACTCTAGTATCTGTTTGTTTGGCCTCAGACCTCCCACCAGTGCTTATGTTTTCTTTTGTTTAACTTCAGAACCAAGGACTATAATGTATTGTCATGTATAGCTGTCTAGCTAGGATGTAAAACTGCAATTTTTGAGATTACTGAGAAATGTCACTGTAATTTCCAATTTAATTTCCATTCAATCTTTTGGATTCACTAGTTGTGACATCATTCATTAGGTTAATCCTAATTGTGTCACTTCAATTATCATATATTTTAGTTGTGAAACGAAGACCTTTCTAATCCTCTTACAATTTTCCCCAAAGGCAGTTAGGGAAAAAAAATGTAAATCAGTGTTTGCAAGACAAGGTACAATGTGCAGAACAGGTAGGAGTTAACTTGCAGGATGTAATATACATTTCCATGTTGTCAGAAGTCAGTATGGCAATGCTGAAAAGTCCATTAGTCCTTGGAAGTGAGGAATGGCACTTGGTATAGCTCCAGCCATCTATGCAACTGTTCTTAAGATTTGATTGAGAGCAGATGAGATCAAAAGTTAACATCTGCAGCTGTTTTCAGCTGCTAAATAAGCACAGAAGAGCTGGTGAAGCAGTATTTAAGTGAAAGAGAAACACTTCAGGGCTGGAAGGAGCAAATTTCAACACTTACAACAGTACAGCACTCTTTCCACATGAGTTTCAGGACTGCGTTTCTTTGCTGTGTGCAGGGGGAAGCTCTGAATGTCTAGCAAGCAAATAAAATCCTGCAGAACTTTCAAAACTTCCATTAAAATATATTAAAATTTTCTTGGACAGGAAAGTAATGTTGCCAGAAGGTGCTAATGTTTCTGCTTAAGGTCAACAAAAAAATTCCACGTTATTGCAAATGGCTTGGCAAGAATTCAAAAATAATGAAAGAAAAAGTATTGAATACATTAGCTGTTTGCTTAACAAAATTGCCCTACGTTCTCAACAGGATCGTAAGGAAATGAGCTGAAAATATCAGTCCTGTGGAAATTATTGGGGGCTTCATTAGGGGTGCATGAAAGGAAAGCAAAAGTTGTGAATTACTGAACACCAAAATGAGGACAGCAGGGTGAAAGATAATGGCAGCACTTCCATTGACTTCATTTGGGCCAGGATTTCACCCCAGAAGAGAGACAGCACTCAGATTTAGGGAAGAGATGTCATGGGCGAGTGCACTATATTCTGTGCAGATGGATCTGTTTACACGTGCACTAAATTCAGACCCATGGATTGGAAAGACCTGGAGAAAATGTTGATATCTCTTGTGACATTCTATACCTTGGGAGAGCATCCTGTAACCCCTATATTCTTCATCTGTATATAATTGTGATATTGCATATAAAGCATGTCATGTGAGGTATCAGAGGAAAGGTTATGATTGGTTGAAAGTCTCTGTTCTATCTAAATATGTATATCTTTAGTGCATATGAAGTTATGAGATTGTGTTGTATGGCTGTCACTAAAACATGCTGTAAACTGGGGAATCAGCCAGATATTAGCTCCCCAGAGACAACAGCAAGGAAAGCAACTAATGTCTGAGCGGGTTGTCAAACAACCATTAACAGCCATTGTCCAGCCAGGGAGCTACAATTCAGTGACTCACCTGCATAAGTTTCAGAGTAGCAGCCGTGTTAGTCTGTATCTGCAAAAAGAACAGGAGTAGATGTGGCACCTTAGAGACTAACAAATTTATTTCAGCATGAGCTTTTGTGCTGAAATAAATTTGTTAGTCTCTAAGGTGCCACAAGTTCACCTGCATAAGGCCACACTGGGAAAATTGCTCAGCCTTGCCTGGGGACTCAGAAATGCCCATCAGACATGTGTGGACTTGTGTTCTCCAAGCACATGGGCTAAGGATATAAAACAGAACACAGAGGACCCATGTTTCGCTTATCTCATTCATCCACCTACTCTTCAGCTAGCAACAAGGACACTCACAGAAGACTGAAGACTACAACAGAGGAGACTGGCCCAGGCTTAAGGGACAAACCTGTATATTAAAGACTGCAATATCCAGTGGGGTGAGAAAAACTGCTTAGTCTAGATGTTGCCCAGTCTAATACGGTTGTGAGTTTAGACTGAGTGTTTATATTTTATTTTATTTTGGTAACTAACTCTGACTTTTTGCCTATCACTTAGTATCACTTAAAATCTATCTTTTGTGGTCAATAAACTTCTTTTACTGTTTATCTTTACCAGTGAGTTTGCCTGAAGTGTGTGGTAAATCTGCTCTGGTTTACAAAGGCTGGTTATATCCACTTTCCATTGATGAAGTGGTGAACCAATTAATACATTTGAACTCTCATATTGAGCAGTGCAAAACTGTATATTCCTGAGGTACAGTGCTGGGAGCTGGGGGGATTTGGCTGGTGCCTTTCTCTGTGTGATTCATAAGTGGCTCTGGGAGCATTCATGCAGTATAGCTGGATGTGGGGCTCCACATGCGTTTGTGCTGAGTAATAACAGGGCCTAGAGGGGTTTTGCTGCTTGTCACTAGCAAAGCATTGTGAGAGAGAGCCCAGGCTGGAGAGTTAAGGGGGCACATTGGTCCCACAGTCCCAGGCGGCATCCTAGGGGTCTGTCACAGCTCTCAACATAGGGAAAGAAGAGAGCTGTTTTCTGACGCTTTGAGGGCATGGGGTGACTTTTGCGACCAATATTCCTAAAGGCAATGGGAGCTGGGTGGCTTAATCTAATGTAGCTCATTGTAAATTTATGGCTGGCAACAGCTTTTTATGGTAAGAAAGAGCCATCATAAACCTGTGCTTCTGGGGAAGGTTAACAGTATAGTATTGTAGCTATTTGATACTAAGTTCTTCACACAGTTAACAAAAAAACCTCTCCAGGCTAAAGCCTTTCATGGCCTGTGGGAGTGTAGTGGAAATGGTCAGTGCATGTGAAAGAGACAATGACTTTGAACATGGATAGCTCTGCCAAAATGATAACATGTCCTTCCTTCCACTTCATTTGCAAAATTCCCACTCTGACCATAGAAGATGGGCATTTTCAGATTCATAGCATTGGTGAGATGAGACTTTGAGACTGTAGTTTTACATACCTTTTTGTTATAAAGAATGTGTTATGTCAGCAAGGGGAAAGGTTATATATGGATACATCTTAGTAAATATCTGTAGCAGCTGGCTATGGACCTCCCCAGACAGGTGTGAGATAACAGGGATCATCCCAGTTTTGCGTTCTCATTGGCTTTGAGGTTATCAGTGGCCTTGGAAAAGAGAGGGGTAACTATGCATTCTACTAGTGCATGTTAATAGGAAGCCACAACATTTTCTGCATACATGAGATACCCTAGCATGAAGTGAGGTGTGAGAAGAAGTCACTGGAATGGGATGTTAGCTGGACACATACACTTTGAAAAGGTAAATCTGCTTTCATCAGGATGATTTCATTCACATTTCTTAGTATAAATCATTCACTAGAAGGTGTACATAGTATAAACAATTGTGTATGTTTGGTTTATTTTGTTTTAAATGAGGCTACAGCATCAATAGGTGTTTGTTCCCGGCATTAATGTTCAAGGGATAGGATCAGACACAATCAGGACATTCCAGTCTGAGAAGATCATGTCCAATAGCATCTCTTTATTGTGGTTCTGCATAGTACTTGTTAAATGCCTCCAGCTGATTGTACAGTATTCACACAGAGCCCCAGTTCACTGACAGTTTGCCAGGGGAACCCAGACTGCAGTACCCTACCAGCCGAAAGTCATCTCACAGTGGGGCGAAGCAGTGTAAGCTTCCTGCATCCCCTTTTCTTCAGGAGGCTCCTGCTCCAAATGTTTCTGGCCTGTGATGTGTGTGTAGATGAGATGTTCCCTTCAAATGAATGGATGTTTTGTTTAAAACAATTGCTGAAATGCATGGATGCTGTGAGAGTACTGAAGGGGTTAAAAGGAGAACTTCACATAAAAAAATTTATACAGTAGATGAAAAGGAGTGGAAAGCCATCCTCTGTGGAGCTGTAGAACTGACAAGTTTGATGAAAGGTAATGTGCATAACCTATTGCTTTGTCAAACCTTAATTACCTCATACTTTTCTGCACTATTGACCACATCTTAAAGAATGACTCCCTGTGGCTGGCCTACAGGGATCACCCTCAGAGATTCCAGTAGTTATATCCTCTGTGTCTGAGCTCCAGTATTATCTCCTTCAGGCTTTTCTTAATCAGTTTGACAAGGGCAGTTCAGATTGATCAATCTCAGTCCAGCAATGTCATTTGCAATAGTATTGCCATGTTTTTTAGTGGGCTGCCTTCTCCAGGGATGTATTAAAAGACTGCTACTTATTTTATTTTTTTTTAAGTTCCTCTGTCTTAAATATTCAGACAGTTCTAACTACTGCTTAGTTTTTCTTTTGAAGAACATGTATTGTGAGCTGTTGGTGTTCCACTGAGTTGGTCAGCCATTAAATTTTTAGGCCCCAATTCAGCAAAACACTTAAGCACGTTTTTGTCCAATGCTTAGTAGTAAGGATTTGTACAAAGTTCTAAAGTTATCAGTGTTAGAGGTTCAATTAAATTAACTACTCTACCTTGCCCCCAAGAGCAAGCCAAGGGCTTCTTCTAATGTGGAAAGTTTATCACTGGTTGACATGGACTCAGTGTTAACACCGTGCAAATAATACATAAATATCTGGGGCAATTCCACTTACTAATCTCCTCCTCTTCCAGAATAACTTGAGACACTTCAGATATAAGAAGTAAGGAGGAAATGTGTTCTTTATCTGGTTTAGGATTTTATACTGCTGCCCATCTCTAATATCTTAGCACCTTCCATATAAGATCAATAACAATAGCAAAGTTCCTAGTGGATTTCATAGAATCTCTGGCTGTTCTCCCTTTTTGAGAGCAAAACTCTGCTTGGAGTAATATTTTAGGGGAGGGGTTTAATTGTAGAAGGGGGTTTCAGTGTTGTAAGTGTCCTCCCTGAGGTGGAAAGTCTTTTTATCCCTGTTCACTAATTGGGACCATTAGAATATTAACAAGTCTGGAATATTGTTTCCTTTCCCTGAAGTAGCCACTCTTCCACATCAACAGCTTTTGGGAATATAAACCATGCAGCATTTTTTTAAGATATCTCTTGAATTGAATATGAGTGCCTTAGTTCAGCAATGTACTTATACATGGGTAGCTTTAAGCACCTGAGTAGTCCCACTGAAGTCATGTGCTTGAGTACTTGGCTCAGTTGGGGCCGTACTTAATTATTGCTTTGGTTTTCACTTCCTGAGGGTGATGGGACTTCCTGCTCTAAGTAATAGTGCCACGTTTACTGCAAATTTCAGGCCACACATAATGTAGTTGAGAGATAGTTAAGGTCTTATATGAGTTTTGCTTTCTGGGTCTATTTTATGTGTTGTGTCTTGGATTCCCTGATGTTCTATGGTGCATGTGGGATTGTGGAAGGGCACTGCTTGGAAAGCACCTAATCAGCTTCTGTTACCCCAGCCCCGGGTCAGGGGGAATGGATTGGGGCTGGGTAAATAGCCAGTGCTTGTCTGGGAACTGCCCGCACCTGCCAGCCTCATTAGCAGGAGCTAGAAGGCTGGTAGGAAGTGGAAGAAGGAGGGTGGAGACCAGGAGGGGAAGGTCTGGCTCAGAGGGAGGAAGGAACCTACTAATCTGCTGCTGATCAGGCCTCTGTGAGGCCAAGCCATGTAAATAGCCTGTAAATAGCGGGAAACTGGTGGTGGGAAACGGACCCAAAATAAAGAGCACGGGTGTTACACAAGCTTGGAGTGTCCCTGAGTTTTTAAGGAGCAGGGCCAAGGGGCTGAATCCAATGGGGCATGGCATACACCCCGTTACAGGGATTTATGAAAAATTGATTAGGTCAAGAGTGCCTGCTGGTGCCGATGTCATGAAGAAAGTGTCTTGAACAATCAAATAGAATGTTGTGAATAATAAGCACTTCACTAAGGATGGACTTTTTGATTATGTTTAAAAAAATAACCTCATCACATCTGTTCTTTCTGTGAAAAGCCTATAGTTGATTAGTTCGGATTCATCTTGCTTCCTCAGAGAGAGAGAGACAGACAGACACACACAAACACCAAGAGAGCACTATGAAAGAGTCTGGTCTCAAAATTGCTTATTACAATTTTTTTTCCTGACGAATTCCTTCTCTCCCCTGTGGTCTAGCTCAGAGGTGAGCAAACTTTTTGGCGCAAGGGCCATATGTGGGTATGGAAATTGTATGGTGGGCCATGAATGCTCACAAAATTGGGGTTGGGGTGCAGGAGGGGGTGAGGGCTCTGGCTAGGGGTGTGGGCTGAGCAGTGGGGCCAGAAATGAGAAGTTCAGAGTTCATGAGGGGGCTCCAGGATGAGGTGGGGGTTGGGGAGCAGGGGGTTGAGGGCTCTGGCTGGAGGTGTGGGCTCTGAGGTGGGGCTGGGGTTAAAGGATTTGGGGTGTAGGAGGGTGTTCTAGGCTGGGACTGAGGGGTTTGCAGGGTGGAAGGGAGGCTGGGGCTGGGGCATGGGCATTGGGAGGGGTGAGGACTCTGGTTGGGGGTTTGGGCTCTGGGGTGGGGCCAGAAATGAGGAGTTCAGAGTGAGTGAGGGGGCTCCAGGCTGGGGCAGGGGATTGGGATGTGGGGGGAGGGCTCCAGCTGGGGGTGCAGGCTCTGGGGTGAGGGTGGGGCTGGGAATGAGGGGTTCGGGGTTCAGGAAGGTGCTCTGGGCTGGGATTGAGGGGTTTGGAGGGCAGAGGGGGATCAGGGCTGGGGCAGGGGATTGGGGCACGAGATGGGCTCAGGAGTGCAGGCTCTGGGTGGTGCTTACCTCAAGCAGGTCTCGGAAGCAGTAGCATGTCCTCCCTCCGGCTCCTATGTGGACACACGGGAAGGCAGCTCTGTGCGCTGACCTGTCCACAGGTGCCACCCCTGCAGCTCCCATTGGCTGCAGTTCCTAGCCAATGGGAGCTGCAGGGGCAGTGCTTGAGGTGGGGGCAGTGCGCAGAGCCCCATGGTTGTCCCTTTACATAGGAGCTGGAGGAGGGACATGCCGCTGTTTCCAGGAGCTGCACGGAGCTGTGGTGCACAGAGCGGCCCCTGACCTCCTCCTTGGCTGGAGCTTGAGGGACGGATTAAATTGGCTGGTGGGCCACAAGTGGCCAGTGGGCCTTGGTTTGCCCGCACCTGGTCTAGCTGAACTCCCATCTGAGACAAGGCAACATTTTGGGAAGGCCCATTGTTTTCAAGGTAGGAAAACATTGTGAGGCGGGCTATGAATCAAGATACAGAAGTTCAGATAGTCTTTGGCATTCTGGGGAGTACTGGAAATCCAGTCAATAAAACTCATACAGTAAAAATACTGCTACAGTGATCACTGGAGATGGGGTGATGAGGCTGAGCACAGATCTGAATAAGGCTGGATCAGATTTAGATTGGTCTATACTGAAATCCCATCTGTTTTCATGAAATTTTGACTTAGTGATGGTTGGCCCTTATGTCAAATGGGCTATAGAAAAGACATTTATTCTGAATGATAGAGGGATGTTCTGTATTGCATATATCCCTCTATTATACACACACACACACACCCCCTGAGAGGCAGTGATTTTTTGATTTTCATTAGGCTGAGGTTTCCTTTTCTTTTAAGTCAGTACACTTGCATGAAGCCTAGTTGTGCTCCTCCTGTGCATTGCGTACAGACAATGGTGGAGAGCAGTATTTTAAAATCATGAGTCTGGTGTGATGGTCAGGAGAGGTAGGCAGGGAGGAATGAAAACTGGTCATTTAAATCCCAAGCATTTTTACTGGAACCTGGGGACGGTTTTTTTTTTAAAACAGGACCAGCCCTTTGGTGTTTTGAAAGCACTGAAATGTAATCATAATACAAAACATATGAAAACTACTGGAGTCCTAGAGCCTACTAAAGTCAACAACAGTTTTTCCATTGATTTCAGTAGTATTTGAATCAGGCCCTTAGTCTTCTCTGTAATTAAACAATGAATGATATGTATAATTCCAAGAGACCACAGAAGAGTATCTGAAGCATGTCAAGTTATTCTGGAAGAGGACATTAGTAAGTCGAATTGCTACAGATATTTATGTATTATTTGCATTTTGTTAATACTGAATCCATGTCAACCAGTGATAGACTTTTCACATTTGGAGAAGCCTTTGATTTGCTCTGGGGGTAAGGTAGAGTAGCTCATTTAATTGAACCTCTACCGTTGATAACTTTGTCTTTGTACAAATTATTTAAACTTAGCTCAAAAATGGAAGTAAATTCAGGAAAGATGCATATTTCTTCTAAATATGTTTCACTGGACTATTGTATCTATTAGTGTTGCAAATTCTTAGTATTTAGTAGACATCGTCTGGTGACATCATGAAAGACTATCTTTTGATATTTTGATACACATGTTCTTAGGAAAATGATTTTTATAATTTCTTGTCTATAACATAAATATGCATAAAAGAAAAACACATAAATTAAAGTCTCCGAATACAAGATATATTCCATTTAAAATTGAACTTCATCTGGATCAAACAGGAAGAGGATCTAAGCTTACACTCCAAGAACGCTGAGAATTCATTTATTTGTCCTGTAGTTCTCCAGTAAAACTGTGGCAGTACAAAAATGGTACATGAAGTAAAATCATGATGATGTATTGAATGGCATACTTTGAGCATACAGTTACACTATCTTTATTTTAAATATTTCATGTCCATGAGTATAAAATCAGTTATAAATATAAGCACTGTCATATTAACGTTGTTATAGCTGGTATTGTACAATGAAATGTTTCATAAATGCAGTAGCATACTATAAATATGCAGTGCTACTTAAAATATAGTGATGGTTACATAGTAATGGTCCCTCCTTATACTTCCAGTTTTTCCTGTTTAACTTCAAATGAACAGTTTTGCTTTTTGGCTTGGCCTGATCACTTACAGAGGAACTTGATGAAGGCTTGTGGAGAGTGTTTATGTAAGCTCAGAGGGAGACCGGAGCTTTTCTTGAGCGATTAATGTTCCAAAAAAGGCTTTAAAGGAGTTGCCTGAAATCATCTAGAATACCAAGTCTGGGCGCTTAGAAACCAAGTATACTCAAAATAAGCTAGTGGTGTGGTGTTGATTCACCAAGTTGTCAAATTTCCTAAAATGAAGTGGTAGCGAATTCAAAAACTTTATTGGAAGCTATCGGTGAGGGGTAAATAGCTGACCGAATCTGAATTGCTTGTTATGGTAATAGGTTTGGTTTGTTGCACTGGAAGAAATGGCCTCTTTTGACAGACAACTCTTACCTGGCTACTTTAGAGCACAACACTGATGTATGTGTTAAATAATCTTCTATTGCCCTTTCTATGACCATTGTCTCCCAGAACTTCCAAGTCACAAAATGGAGAAATGTACTAATCCCATTTTCTGTTCAGTAAGGGATGCCTTCCTCTAGTCTATGTTTTCAGTTTTCCATTGTTAAAGGTTTTACAGGTGAGCTGGCTGCCAGCAGACACCTTTTGTTTCAGAGCTAATTAAATTTCTCTTTGTTGTTTTCATTTTAGAGAAGGGTTAAAAGCTAGATTGTCAAATACTGTACCTGAATATTACGTATACCTTTCAGACTTTGTGTTCATTAGGAATCTACAGATTTAGAAACTGAAAACTAGGGGTAGTCTGTATATGTTATAAACTTGTTCTGAAATGTTTGTCAAAGATGGGTAAGTATTTACAGTTACAGTTAAATCTAGTTACCCTTATTTCACAAACATTTGTTATAAAATGTGTTGCCTGGTTAATAACAGATCAGCTTGAATATAAGCCTATAAAAGTTAGTCTACTAATAACAGTAGCCATTAAGTTTGTCCACCAAAATTTATCAATTATATTCAGATTATTATTCAGACTCTCTTTGCATTATACTGTTTTGATCAAATATAAGTAGTTAATCATTATAGATTAGATTAATATTTCTTGGATTATTATTAAGCACTAGAAAATTTTCTTGGCTAATTCAAATAGGAAATTGCAGTTTCATTTGTTCCTACATTATAATGTCATCATATTTTTGCCTATAAATGTGATTTTCTTGTAAATTGACTTCCTTTCTATACATTTGTTTGCAAATTATTATACAACAATCTTGAACAAAGTGTTTACATTATTAAAAAGCATCTGTTAAAATTAAGATGATCTTAATTGAAAAACACAATCATGCCATAAAAGGAGCAACATTTTTTTTTCATGGTTTTTAAAAACCAAACACACCAGAATTGTCTCTCTTTCCTGGAAACTGTCCCGTCTCTCCTCCCTACACCCACCCAGAACACCCAGGATTCAGAGGCCTTTGCTTGTAGGAATAATGCCAAATCCATTAATGAAAGCTCTCATTTCCCACTCAATCTTTTACTGCTTGGTTGTTCCTGAACATCTTTGGTATGATATTGGCTTCTGTTCGTCTCTCTGTCAACCACAAAGATAATGTGTTACTCAGTTTTCATGGCCTCTTATAACTTGGAGATGTATTGTAATAAGTTATCAAAACCAAATATACTGCGCTTAAAATGCATCCAAATGAAATAGTTTGCTGTGAGGGAGGGATGTAACCATGTCAGGTGAATAAGAACCTCTGCACTCTGAGACTTTTCCCGAGAGTAAAACAAAACAAAACTACATTTCTTTGAACTTCAGAAAAGTATAGTTAGCTTTTCTCATTAATTTGGCATTTTTACATGTTTTTATTCATCTGCCTTCAGCAAGAAACGAAAGCACCAAAATCCTTTAAAAAATGGTTTTAATGGTATTTCTGACCTTTCCAGGAAATATACAGAATCCTGTTCAAGTTAGATTTCCGTTAGTGGTTTTCAGGCACAAGAAATGTGGCTAAGATTCCAGTGAAGCAAGCAAACGTTGTGGTACTTATCCTGGGTTCGTATCCCAGGTGAGCTCTCAACTTTTTACACACTCTGACTTCTCTGCAGGAAATTCTGTTCCCTCCTCTGTGGCCATGGGGGAGCTGTGCAGAGTGTTAATACCCCTGAGCCATTAGACATCGGTGCATAGCTGGCAAAAGATCAGTTGCTATGAAGGCTTCCATGTATGGCAAAGAAAGCTTATAATTGCCCCGTTCAGGCTACTCCAGTTACACTGCTCTACAGCCAAAATGCTTCTGAAATAAATGTAGTCCAACTTTACTAATTCTGGGTCACTGAGAATGAAAATGATGCTTAAAATTGTTGATTGGCTCTAGTTCTCAAGATATGTTATTGGGTCAGTATATACGACCCTTGACTTGGGAATGGCGGAGGATAAGTGAGTTATAAAGGGAAGGGATCTCAATTTAAACCAGAAATGACTAAAATACACCTTTGACTGCATCTATGAATAAATCTATGACTGGGTTGGGACAGTACTTGCTTTTGAGGCAAAACAATGAATGATGCAATCTGAAGCTGGTATTGCATCATACATGATATGAATTGCATCATGTTAGTCCTAGAAGTCATGGATGATGCAATCATAATGAAGCTTACATCACTCTGCTGAACAAATTGCCTTATATCAGCTCTAGAAATCATACAGTGTCGTGCTCTCTTATTTGTCAGTGTTTGATTTTGCAAAGGGACACATTTCTGTTTAGCCAAAGTGAGCAGAGATGCCTCGTACTTGTGTGAACAGTGCAGATAACTTCTGCTATGTTTGTGAAGTGACTTTTGCATCACAAAAGCGCAGTATAACCACTATGGTTAAGAAAGTCTATCACCTTTATTGTGGCTGCAAAATTGGAGATCAGGACAAGAGGTGGGCCCCACACATATGCTGCAACAATTGTGCAACAAATCTTCGCCAGTGGTTGAACAGGAAAAGGAAATCTATGCCTTTTGCAGTGCCAATGATTTGGAGAGAGCCAGCAGATCATACCAGCAATTGTTACTTCTGCATGGTGCCTCCAGTTGGGAAAGGTGTGTCCAAGAAGAAAAAGTGGACTGTGCATTATCCAAACATTCCATCAGCTATACGCCCAGTAACCCACGGAGAAGGACTGCCGGTTCCTGATGCACCAGAATCATTCTCTCTTGAGTCAGACGAGGAAGAGGATGAAACTTCTGGTCCTGAACCATCAATGTGACTGGACCCACATTTTCTCCCATCCTCCTCCTCTGAACCACACCTCATAACACAAGGTGAACTGAATGACCTTGTCAGGGATTTGGAACTACCCAAGAGTAAGGCAGAGCTGTTGGGCTTCAGACTACAGCAGTGGAATCTCCTGGCAGGCTATCAGGGCAAATGGAGCCCATCAATGCTTGCAGACTATTGCTGGACAGTGACACGAGATGCTCCATTTAATGAATACAAGAGACAAGCCAAGAAGCGCCGAGTAGACACTGAATAGGACTAAACTATGTACATAATAGTTTTTTGCCTTTTATTTCCTAATAAATTTTATTTATATAATCCTTTTTGTTGATTTTTAAAGTGTTACATAAACAGGACAGGTGAAATATTATCATGTAAAGCAACCATAAACACATGAAAAGACCTAGGTTTACAATTTATGATTAAAACTCTACTATCTACACAATATACATAGACATAAAATATAAAAACTTAAATATCTTAGAAACAGTATCCAATCAGTTGTTTTAATTGTCATATTTGAATTCAGCACATCAAAATACATAATAAATATCACATTTTATCTGAAGCAGACGACGTCTCAAAAATTGTAGACCAGTGTTATTGGGCGGAAGAAGCCTCCACAGAGTGGTTCTGCAGCTAGGGTTGCCAACTTTCTAATTGCACAAAACTGAACACACTTGCCCTGCCCCTTCTCTGGGGCCCCGCCCCCACTCACTACAGCCCCCCTCCCTCTGTTGCTCACTCTCCCCCACCCTCACTCACTTTCACTGGGCTGGGGCAGAGAGTTGGGGTGAGGGCTCTGGGTGGGCCAGAAACGAGGGGTTCAGGATGCAGGAGGAGGCTCTGGACTGGTGCAGGGGGTTGGGGTGCAGGTGGGGGTGAGGGCTCCACCTGAGGGTGCAGGCTCTGGGGTGAGGCTAGGGATGAGGAATTTGGAGTACAGAAGGGGGCTCTGGGCTGGAGCTAAGGGGTTTGGAGTGCGGGAGCAGGCTCAGGGCTGAGGCAGGGGATTGAGGTGTGGGAGGGGGTACAGGCTCTGGCTTGTGGTGTGGGCTCTGGGGTGGGGCCAGAGATGAGAGGTTTGGGATGCAAGAGCGAGGTGGTAAAATTTGCAGATGATAGAAAATTACTCAAGATAGCTAAGTCCAAAGCACACTGCGAAGAGTTACAAAGGGATCTCACAAAATGGGGTGACTGGGCAATATAATGGCAGAGGAAATTCAATGTTGATAAATGTAAAGTAATGCACTTGGCACTATATTCCCAACTATACATACAAAATGATTGGGTCTAAAATAAATGTATCAGATGGATAAATATCAAGGAGAGAAAGGAATTATTTAAGATTAGTACCAATGTGGACACAAGAACAAATGGATATAAACTGGACACTAGGAAGTTAAGACTTGAAATTAGACAAAGATTTCTAACCATTAGAGGAGTGAGTTCTGGAACAGCCTCCAAAGGGGAGTAATGGGGGCAAAAGACATATCTGGCTTCAAGACTAAGCTTGATAAGTTTATGGGGGGAATGGTACAATGGGATAGCCTAATTTTGGCAATTGATTGATCTTTGATTATTAGCAGGCAAATATGCCCAGTGGTCTGTGATGGGATGTTAGATGGGTTGGGATCTGAGTAACTGCAGAGAATTCTTTCCTGGGTGCTGGCTGGTGAGTCTTGCCCACATGCTCAGGGTTTAACTGATCGCCATATTTGGGGTCGGGAAGGAATTTCCTCCAGGGAAGATTGGCAGAAGCCCTGGAGGTTTTTCGCCTTCCTCTGCAGCATGGGTCATGGGTCACTTGCTGGAGGATTCCCTGCACCTTGAGGTCTTTAAACCATGATTTGAGGACTTCAATAGCTCAGACATAGGTTAGGGGTTTGTTACAGGAGAGTGGGTGAGATTCTGTGGCCTGCATTATGCAGGAGGTCAGACTAGATGATCATAATGGTCCCTTCTGACCTTAAGTCTATGAATCTATGAGGGGCTCCAGGCTGGGATCAAGGGGTTTGGAGTATGGGTTTGAGGTGCGGGTGAGGGTTTGGGATCTGGGAGGGAGTTTGGGTGCGAGAGGGGGTTCTGACCTCAGGCAGGGGGTTCTGGCTGTGGGGTCTGAGAGGGAGTTTTGGTGCTGAAGGGGGTTACAACCTGAGGCAGGAGGTTCAGGGTGTCGGCTCTGGCCAAGCGGTGCTTATCTCATTCGGTGGCGGTTGGCAGTGTAGTGGGCCTAAGGCATGATCCCTTCCTGCCCTGGTTCAGCGCTGTTCCCAGAAATGGCCACCATGTCCAGCCACATGGCTCTGTGTGTGCTGCGTGCACCCCACCCCCACCACTGCCATTGGCCACAGTTCCAGACCTATGCATAGGAGCCGGTCACTTCCAGGAAACTGCAGAGTCATGGCAGGCAGGGAGCCTGCCTTAGCCCTGCTGTGCCACTGACCGGACTTTAAATGGCCCAGTCAGCGGTTCTGACTGGAGCCGTCAGGGTCCCTTTTCGACCGGGCGTTCTGGTAAAAAAAAAAAAAAATGGACACCTGGCAACCCTATCTGCGGCTGATCTGGGGCCTGGCAGACAGGAGTCTTTTTTCCCCTTACCTACCATGCATCTTCCCAGCCCCTGGCCCCATTTACTAGGCTGGATATTGGGCTTGGGTGGTGGATATAACAGGCCAGAGGAGGCTAAGTCTCCTCTGATGCAACTGCCGCCAACCTCACCACTGGATGCCTGGGCTGTAGTGGCCCGCCTCTTCCCATCCCTGTTCCGCCGCTTCCCTGAGGCCTCCACCGCCCGCTGTTGCCTCGCCACTCCTCTCTAGCTCTCTTCTACTCCACCATCCCTCTCCGGATGTCCCCAGCACTGCTCGCTGTGTCTCTCCTCTTCCCCCCTCTCCAATTGGCACCCCCCAGTACCACTCATCACATGCATTCCTCCTTTCTTCCCCCTCGCCCCCCGCTGCCACTCACCACATCTCTCCACCTGGCCCATAGCTGTTTAGAGTGTTCCCAAGTAAGCAGCAGGCCGGTGGTAATTTAGGGATACCTGGGGGCAGCGAATGCTCCTCCCAAGTTTTTTTACTTGTTCAAGTTCTGCAATGGGTGAGAGGAGCACTCGACTCGGGGGAGCAATGGAAAGAGCAAGTGGCGGGGGCCTCAGAGGAAGGGGGGTGGCGGGTGTGGAGGATAGGAGGGATGCAGTGAGCAGCAGCAGACAGGCCAAGCAGGGGCGGGAGGAGAGGAGGGGGACACGTAGTGCGTGGTGGCAGGGGGCCAGTTGGGGGGAAGAGAAGAGGTATGCATGCGGCAAGCAGTGGCAAGAAGGCCAAGCAGGGGAGATGGCAGGGCCTGGGGCGGAGCAGGGATGGAGTGTAGGCAGGGCCACAGGTGGAAGAGGCGGCAAGGGGATCTAGATTTCCGCAGTGGAACCTTCAACTGCTGCCCTTGGTATTGGGGTCTGGATTTCAGCCAAAGTGCAAGCAGAAAAGAGCAATGGGGTCACTTAGCATATTTAAAACAAAACTAGTCTCACTTTATTCTGAAGAAAAGTATTGCTTGATGTTCTATTGCTGCTTTTCTCATTCGGCACAGAAAGCAAATCCTTAGCTGACCAGTGGGCACACCTGGTTATTGAGTCCTGCTGCATCTCTCATAGTTGTTTGGTAGCTTCACTGTACCTTACACTTAAAGACAAAAACATGACCCCAGTGGGTGACCATTAGTGATAAGTGTTGTGCAAGCTTTAGAGAACTTCCGTGGTTTAATCTGTATTGGCGGGTCATTTCTGTGGATTCTCCAGCGTTGAAATCGCCTGAAAAATGCAGCAAGGAAGATCTAGTTCCTATGGGACAGCATCCAGGGTGCTACTTGCCCAAAGGATAGCCCTGATTTTTGAAAGTGGATGATCTATGGTATTCTGTAGTATTACCACAGTCGCTCCACTTTCCACAGACTGAAACACACGTAATCTGATTGGAGATTAAAAAAAATATTTTGAGCTTCTGCAGCAAAAGAATTGCCATTTTTCCTTATATTTAGATGTCAGTTGTTCCTGCAAACTTGATTTCTGTTCATGCAACAAAATTTGAGGTCCATGGGCAAGTTACTTCACTTCTCTGTGCCTTTCACTGTATGATAAATGGGGATAATGCTACCCACTTTCCTTTGTAAAATGCTTTGAGATCTAGGGCTGAAAAGTCATACATGAGAGTTGATTACTGTTATCACCTCCTTTGAAATCGGTTTCACTTTCCAAATAAAATACGACTTTCTCCTCCATAACAGTAAAAAGTGCTGCTCTACTGTGATTCAAACATAGGTGGAGGATACCTGAGGTAAAATGGTGGATGACTCAAGCCAAAGAGCACAATCAAAGTGTCCACAAATGGTCTTAAAAATTTCTGGTGTCACTAATCCCCTATTAGGTATAATGAGGCCCCACTTAATTTTCAAGCTGCCTTCATTAGCCTGGGTTGCATGTAACTTGGAGAGGCAGATGTTAAATGTCTTTGTTAACATAGCAGGAGAGGTTGTTAAAGGTTAATCCCTGCAGCATGACATTTTTTTTATGTAGCTATAAATTTATTTGTGTATGTTAAAAATACAAATGGTTTAAAGTTCAGCACTTGCAGTCTGGAGCTAATATCAATGCACAATTGTGGCAGATTTCCAGGTAGTGATTGTGCCATGCTAAAGACCTGGTTTTCTTGTCACGGAGGAACAGAACCCACCCTATTCCACATAGTTAGAGCCGGATTACTATTGATTTGGTAGCAGCTATAGTCAGGTACCAGTTGAAAGGAAATGCCTAGCTACTTCCAGCTAGCCTTTTGGGCATGGGGACTTGTAAGGAAATAAAGCCATCTCTGTCCTTGAGACCCATGATGGCTACCTGATGGAAAAGTGTGTGGGGTATATTTTCCCTCAGAAATATGCATGGCTGGAAGGCATGCAAGAAGGCTGAAGTGGTATAGCTTGTTGGACTTGTAATGTTTTGTTTTCTATGAACTTCAACTGTTCTTCTTCCAAGATTTGCCAGACTGGGCTGCTCCAGGAACACTAGAAGTTAAGCTCTTCTGCTGCTCTCTCATATGTGGAGAGATATTTGATAAAATACATGGAGCAGCTAGATTTTGCCCTAGAGGAAGCAGGGAGGAGGAAATGTTACTTTTAAATACAACTTTGTGCCACAAAGGTTTAAACCCAGAATCCCAATGACATGAAAAAATATGGTGAAATCTCAGAAGGGATCTGTTTTGACTTTTACCCACCCACTCCTGCCCTCTCTAAAATAGGAATAAAACCATTTTCATGTCTGAATTACTCTGTCTCTTTATCAACTGAATCTGAGAAGTCTACCTTCCAGTGGCCGTCCAAGATCAAATGTTTCTACATAGTGTGTTTTGCAATGCCATCCTATTTAGTTATAGTTTGAACTGGATTTAGTTTTCTTGTTCTCAGCCATAAAGTGGAAACTGGTCTTGTGGCAGAGAAAACAGTGTGATTTACATACAGGCCTAGTTAACACAGAGCTTTTTCTGGATGGATGCATGAATCTTGATGGTGCTCACAATCTTCCTTCCCATGCTTTCAAATATTTCTGGGGAAAGAATCACTCCTGTTTCCTGACTTGGGGATATCATAGTGGGAGCTCTCCCCTTCTCCAGGAGAGGAGCCGGAGCTTACTGAGGAACATGAGAGTCTGAAGTTGGTGTGTGTGTAGGGGGATGCGGGGGAGGGAGGGTAGGATCAGTCTACTATGTATGAGGGAGGGTAAGCCCCAAAACCCCTCATCTTCTGATATGTAATTGAGGTTGAAATGCAGGAGGTACCACCCTGCAAGAGTCCAGGTCCACCTTGTGGTAAGGAGAGTCAAGTGACATGCCAGACTTCTTGCCAAGTGGCTCTGTTAACCAAATAGTAATGGGGTGGGTAAATGTGGGGGGGGCGGGGAGATCAGGGACCCTTTCCTTTTTGGATTGGAGTGTGCGGTGGAAGGGTCTCTGGAAGAATTACTAATCAGCAAGGACTTTGCAGCTTGTGGAATCCCAAGTGCTAAAGAGAAATCACTTGTTATTGTGGAGTTGCTGAGGAGATTCCAACACGCCGCTCTGACTCTGTGTCTTTTTATTTGGCAGCATGATGGTCTGCAGGCAGGAACAGTTGTGGCAAAGCTCCCATTCTATGCTTCCTGAGAGGAATTCCTCACAAATGGAGCACTGCTTGGTCTGTTTGTTCTGCTTGGCCTGCTCATGCACAATGGGAGAAGGAAATATAATTAGCAGGTAGCTGGTCCCATTCCCAGAATGGAGCCCCAGAAATTGTTTGCTTCCTGGGGGAGAATGAGGAAATGGGAGGCTTTGTTTTTCTGCCCCAAACTGAGCATTGAAAGCTAGGAAGTGATTGAGAAAGGAGGGAGTGTTGAACTGCTGCTCTGTTTTTGCCTCCAGAAGCAGAGGATCTGGTTCCAGGGCAGAAGGGGCTTGGCTAAGCCCCAGAGCCCTATTGATAAGTCTGAGCTGAACTCTAGTATTTGCAGGAAGAGTTTCAGTCCAGCTGTCTGAGCTTGGTGGAGAGGTCAGGATCCAGAGAGCAGCTGAGAAGGGCTTTGTGGTTGGCCCTATTGGAGGAAGGGGCAAAGAGAAAAGCAAGCAAGGAAAAAAAATAAAATAAAACCAATTTCTTTAAAAAGAATGTATTCTGAGAATATGAGCTGCAATCCAGAAACAGAGGAGCTTAAGCATGGTTGTGGAGAAAGAAAGGTGGGCCATATCCACAGGAGTGTGTGAGAAATAGAGAGGGCGCACTGAACTACTTTTAAGGCATAGAAACAGGCTCATTTGTTTATAGTAATAGAATAGTAGTAGTCTACCTGTTAGTTATCCCAACAGGTGGCCTTCATAGACATATATCTCAGAGTCATCCCATTCCTCAGATACCATGCTTCACAGCTCCCAAGTGGGGCAATGAGCTATTAGGGAGGATATCTGTACTGTGTTAGAATAAGCCACAGATAGCAGAGTGAATATGAGGCAGAATCATTTCAGCAGGCTAGGGGGGTTAAGTAGTCACTGCCTTGCAGCTGAAGTTTGTTGTTAGGCCTCCTTGGCTGTTTTAATATTGCCAATATTGATGAAGTGAAGAAGGGAGTTGTTCTGGATGGCCCTGAAAGTACACAGAAATAAGGCTGAACGTCTTGCACCCTGCTCCTGCCAACACCACACAAATGGACAGCTGCCTGCCATCCCAGAAGTGGGTGCAAAGAAACTCCTTTGGACAGGCTGGGAATGTGCTATATACATGCAGTGTTGAATCTTGGTCACATTATCCTTGGTTTCTAGAGCATATGTATATACTCTGAGCCAAACCTTGTAGTCCTTCCCTAGGCAAAACTCCCAATGACTTCAGTGGGAGTTTTGCCTAAATAAAGACTGAAGGATTTAGATCACCAAACTTAGAACATAGAGTTTTCTATAACCTTGAACTGGACTGCACTGAAGACGGTGGGTGTTGGAAACAAAGAGGAAATACACTTCTTTCTACAATAATTTCAGCTTTGTTAGTATTGAAGTTAAAAGCATTCCTTCTGAGAAAACCCTGGCTTCTGAACTGTGCAAGCATCTGGGAGTGGGGATGTTGAGAATTACATTTAGATTTCTTTGTACTTTACTGCCAAGTACAAGGAGATACTCTTTAATGAATAATAAGAAGTATTAGCTTGGTCAGTGTTTTGTCATGTGGTTACAGAATAGATGTTCTGTGAAAAATAAAAGGGTACTTTCAAAGAGCTTGTTTTAAGTTTCAAATGGAGGCTTATTTGTGCAAATAGTCTTCACACACAAAAAAACCTCGAACAAGGTCCAGGAAATAATTATTTATTTACGCAATATAATAAATATACCAAAGGTCCATCTTCTAACCATTTGCTACTTACCACTTGTTTAAGACTTGCCCAGTCTTCCAGAATACGCACTGAGGGACCAGTTCTCTTTTACCTTGTATTGTCCCCAGGTACCTGGTATTTACACACTTTCCACTTGTGTAAATGAATATAAAATACGTAAGGTAATGGAGGGTCAGGCTCCCTCTGTAGTTATACCAGAAATGCAGGTATGGGTAATTTTCTAAGCAACCAAAATAACGTTGGGATAACTAGTCCAAGGATGGACTAGAAATAGGGCACATTTTATTCTGTGGGATCCGTTCCTCTTGCTGCAGATTGGTGGCGGCTGGGTGTCATAAATGTGTCTTGCTGAAATGTGGGAGTAGGCCAAGTCAGTGGCTAGTAGGAATTGGGGATGTGTTGGTTTTACTTCAGCCGGAGCAGTTTATCTGCTTCCTTATTAGGTGGTTAGATTAGGTACCACCGCTGCTGTAATCTATGGGATTCTGCATAGTCTTGGAGAGCACAGAAGAATGGAATGGGGAAAAGTTGGTGAGACCTCATGGCAAACCCTGGCATCCTGAATTGCTGCCTCAGGATAGAAATCCTGTGGCCAAAGGTAGGGGGAAGGGAAATCTGTCAGGAAGGTCTGGAGCCACACAGGACTTTGGGGAGGGAGTGGAAGAGCGGTATCTAAATCAGAATATTCAGGCCTACAAATTTCATAGTCCCTTTTTAACTGTATAGTTCAGCCCAAACTCTTTGAGGAAGTGGGTATTCACCCACGAAAGCTCATGCTCCAAAACGTCTGTTAGTCTATAAGGTGCCACAGGGATTCTTTGCTGCTTTTTCTTTGTTACTGTTACAAACAGACTCTGAAGATTTTGTGTCAGAACTTCAAAGGGCTGCTAATTTTGCTATAGGGTAGAAAATGGAATATTTAGATTCTTTCTTAATTCTAGTATCAGGTTTCAGTGATTCTCTCAGTATGCCTGCCATAATTTGACATTTTTTGGTTACCCTGAGTATGCTTTGTATTCAGAATAATACAAATCAGGCTGTTGGAAGCAATGCTTTTTAATCCTTAGAGACTTGGTAATGTCCTGGTTTACTTGAATTGTATCTTTTTGCATGGTGATGCACAACAGACTATAGTACACACTTTTATTTTTTTACATCTTTGTGTTGGATGTTATTTGCAGTTTGGGGTAATTGTGGAAAAACTGTATATTTAATAGATAACATACAATTGTAACTGGCCAAACTCTGAATCTTTAGTCAGAGTTTTGTGGCCCTATGAACAAGAAACCTGTGCTAATGTCAGGAAACTTCTTGGGTTTCCTACTCATCCCTATCCAGTGAAGTGAAGGAGAAGGGAATTCCCCTTTATTGCAGAGTAGATTGTGTGTAGGACCTGAAAGGCTAGCATGAGTACAGAGTGAGGGAATTGCATGCCTCAGCTGACCTCCATGACAGCATGGCTCTCCCAGCAGAGGTGGTGTTCTGCAAACCGTGCCTGCACTTGGCTCAGCAGCTCTCTGCAGTGCTACTTTCCGATTATTGAGTCTGGTTTGATAGTTTTCAGAGTAGCAGCCGTGTTAGTCTGTATCCGCAAAAAGAACAGGCATACTTGTGGCACCTTAGAGACTAACAAATTTATTTGAGCATAAGCTTTCAGGTACGCCTGTTCTTTTTTTGGTTTGATAGTGTGGGTTCCAGGCGGCGCAATGCTGACAACATAGGGTGCTGTACCCGTTCTCATTTCATACCCCCACTATAATCAGTCCAACACAAGGGGACAATAGCAGGAACCTTACAGAGCTCTCTGGTTCCTTCTGTGACGCTGCCAAGTAGATTTTTTTCCATGGGAGGGAGACGATGATTGTAACGGTCATTACAGCTAAAAGAAACACCACAACTAATGAAGGGACATGGAGAGATTTTTCTTTTTGAAAGGAGAGTTTTTTAATTGACATTTTCCCCTTAAAGCTATGTCTTAGACATCTTTAGGCTCCATCTCACTGTCATTGTATGGCAGTCCAATACCCAACCAAACTGCAAAACATTCACTTTAATCAAAAAGAACCAACCAGCCCAAATGTATATCCAGGTAGAATGCTGGAAGCTGGCCTAGGAAGAAACCCAATCCACCTAATGTCAAGGCAAGTAATTCCACCAAGAAAAAGGAATCAGTTCCATCAGGTAAAGAGGATATGAGGAGATAGCAGATGCGAGAAATTATGGATGGAGCCCCCAAAATGGTAAGGTATAGGTCAAGTAAAATAAATTGGGGCTTGCAGTGTCTGCCCCTAAAAGTAGCCAGAAAATGAATTTTTGGCAGACTTTCTCCATCTATGGATCCTCAGCTATGACAATCATGCCTCCTGCCCAATCCTAACTGAATGGAGGCACTTGAGAGCAGTAGTAGTGGTTGAATCCCGACTTAGGAAATAAACAGAAGGAAAACAACTGGTACATTGTTTTGTATCAACATATTCTAGTAATTAATAACATTGTGTTTATTCTAGTGTCAAAGTGATAATATAGTTAAGGTCAGGATTCTAAAGCCCTATTTTATTATTTTTTTAATTTATCTCACACTAGTCTGAAGGCACAATACCTTACTTGAATCCAAAAAATGGAAAACTATAAACAGTTGAAAAAGTGAATCTATCAAGCAAATGCTAAATAAAGACACGGTCTTTTAAAGCTGCTTTTTCTTTGGGCAGATCTTTTGTGCCAAATGGATTGAGATTTCTTATTTAAAGCATAACACTATATTTTCAGCTAACAGTGTACAATCTGTTTCTGATTAACAATTCCAACCTGATTGATATTTGACAAAAAGACCTTGTACTGTCAGTGACTAGTTTTTGTTTGTTTCATATCCACTGGACAACCTGTTAACAATTAGTTATTTGTAACTTTACTGAAGCTAGGAAAAGCAAAGAGATCACTGAAAGACGAATTTCTGGCTTGAGCTGTACTGAACTTCTAAGGTTTGTTTTAGGAAAAAGGTGTGAAGAAATCTTGTCTAGTCGTGTAGGCATTTCTAATAATGCCAGGGCATTCTTTTATTAATGGACTGGCTTGCTAAACATGACCAACAGCTAGTGTTGGGATACAAAGCTGATACTATAAATAAAGTCCAGTTATGATTCTTATCTCCATACAAATAGGCTTCAGTGTGACTTATTTCTCAGCCAGTGACACTTTGGTGATGATGAATGATGAGACTGCACAAGGACATTTAGCCCCAGCCCCACTCCCACTGGAATGTTTTGATAGTGTTAGAGTATTTCAATCAACTGGACATTTACAGCAGGCATTCACTCTCCTCTGGAGTAGAGTTCCCATCTGCAACATTTCAGAGGTCAAGCTTAAGCCCTGTACAAATGCAACACCTTATGGAAACCAACATAAAATTTCCAACAAGCTGGAGAAGCTTTCCATGCTGCCTCATGAATAGCTGTGGACAAACGTCCTTCATGTGAACTATTTGCCCTGTCTGATCTTTTTATTCGTCTCTTTCACTGGGGGTCAGATTGAAAGACTTGCAGATGACAAAGGCAATTCTTCAACAAACACTTGAACACTAATGCAGACACCCTTTCTTTTGTCATATTTGAGCTACTGAGGCCCCTTGTCTCATTTCCTTTTTCTCTTAGAGTTTCAGTAAATGCTAAGCTTGAGACCACAATAAACACAATCTGAACTAGAAGGTTAAGCACTTTAATTGCTGTAAAGGATTTAACTGCCAGACCGGGCTATTAAGCACTAAGCCAATATCAGCCATTTAGTTGTTAGAGATACGGAAAGTTGAACATTGGCATATTAAGTCTATTTTAACAGGGCCTGTGCAGCCAGCCCACCCAACAACTTTATAGTGACACAACCTAACTTTTTACATGACAAAAGTAATAAAAGGATAATGTAAAAGATAATGAGTAAATTAACCACAATTTATAAAAGCTGCATGTGGAGTCCATGCATTTTTAACTGTATTTAAAGATGGATGGCCAGACTCTCAGCTGGTGTAAATGGAGCTATGCCAATTTACATCAGTTGAGGATATGGGCTAGAGTTTTTTAATGTTATAGCCACATTTCCGAGTCTTCTGGTTGTCATATTGCTGAAAAGGCACTTATTGATAGTAGGGTGGGAACCTAATGTCACGGGCATGTAAACCATTAACCATTATTAAAACTAAATGCTAAATAATAGAGATTTCAACAAATCAACAGGTTTTGTTTTTTAAAGAATAGGCAGTCAGGTTCTGCTTCTTAAAGCAAAACCAGAATGTGATTTAGTTGTGTGCAGTACTACAATTGTGTTAGCATCCCAAAATGGCATTGTATTTTCAGCAAAAACAATGAGAAGACACTTTAAAGGCTAACAGATTTATTTGGGCATAAGCTTTAGTGGGTAAAACCCCCCACTTCTTTGGATTTTTTACCCATGAAAGCTTATACCCAAATAAATCTGTTAGTCTTCAAGGTGCCACCGGACTCCTCATTGTTTTTGTGGATACAGACTAACATGGCTACCTCCCATACCTATTTTCAGCAAGATAGCTTCCAACCATGGTTGACTTGGATTTAAAATCTTTTTAGTCTGAAAAGTGTATTTTCCTCTTTTTGTTTGTATTTCTTACTGTTGGAAATTCCAGAAAAATAAGCTAAATGAAGCTGGGATGGATTTCTTGTGTTCCTTTCCTTGTTTGTCAGTCACCACAATTCCTTATGAACGTGCAAAAAGTGTGCTTGGAAAGATTACCAACAACTGCAGTAGTGTTGTTAATCTGGCATCTGGATGAGCATGTCTTCCACGGGAGATTTTCAGTAGTCTTTAGGGATGGATGGGCCTCAGTCAGCTCCACATTTTCTAACTGTGGGGGACAATTTCCAGGCAGGTGGGGGACAGTCTGCCACTTTTCCCAAATAGAAATATAGATTGAGAATATAAGGTTCTACTGCTTAACAGGTAGCTCAGTCTTTCTGAATGTCACTGGAAGAGTTTTACTTCTGAGTGGTGCCTATCTCTTGAGCTACTCCAGTTTGCCACTACTATCATGTCATTCTTCAACTGTATTTTTGATTCACATCAAAGTCAATGAGAGAGAAGGTGGATGAGGTACAGTCTTTTATTGGACCAACTTCTGTTGGTGAAAGAAACAAGCTTTCAAGCTTACACAGAGCTCTTCTTCAGGCCTGGGTTCTGTGTAAGAAGAGCTGTATGTAAGCTTGAAAGCTTGTCTTTTTCACTAACAGATGTTGGTCCAATAAAAGATATTGCCTCACTCGAATCATCTCCCTAATATCCTGGGACTGACACATCAACTGCACTGCATGAAACTCAATGCTCATTCTCCTACTCCCTCTTCTGAACTGGCAAGTCCATCCATTTGACAATTCAGTTATTTCACCTCTCTTTTCTATTATTACTGTTTTATAAGATTTGTGAAAAGTGATGTCATTATTTAACACATCGTTCATTGTAAAAATCCAATCTTCCACCAAGAATATTAGCTCCTTGTGTTGTTCTTGGCTTCTCTTGCCATGAATGGGTCTCTGCTTCATTTCCAGAAACAGAATCATTTTACATGGGAAGATGACTAAAACACTTGAAGAAAAATTGAAACCATGAAATATTGTGTACAAGTGCAATAAAGAATAAACATACCTGCAGCAATTAGGATTTTCCATTGAGGGAACAACATCAAATGAGAAAGGAGACAGTTTGTAGAGCAGTGAAAAAATATTCAAGTGATAGTAATTCAGTGCTTAATATTTTGTTGACGTGGACACAGCGGCAAAATGGGGACAGACACATGCATGGATTTAAGTGGCTTGCTGAGACTATTAAACTTACCTCCTCTATGCTGTGCTAATCTGCCCATCACCCATTCATTCTTATACCAGGTATTTAATTGATTCCAGTGTGGAGGCTACAGGGCTTCTTACCACATAACCAATAACCCTTTACCATATATACCCCCAGCATCCTTCTCCCTGTGAGGGGGACAGAGGGTGCAACAGGTTAGGGACCTCGGCCTGTGAGGGCTACAGGATCTAACCTTGGCCCACAAAGGCCACATGGTCTCACCTTATCCCATGAGCCCAAGGCCCAACACCAAAATCCCAAGTCTTTTACCTCTGGGAACTGTTCATTTATTCTCTTAACTGTACTGAAAACTGGCCTAAAGTTGCAACAAATAACTCTCCCCCCAGTACCTCAGCTAGGCACCAGGCATGTTCCTACTCAATCCACTGTGGCTTGAAAGTGCTGTGAGGAAGGAAAAAAAACTCCCTGATCCTCTGCCAATTGGCCCATGAAGGAAAAATACCTTCCTGACCCTCTTAGAAGGCAATTGGCTAGACCCACAACATCCATTAGGCCAGGCTCCCATTCCTGGTTCTGGTGGGTAGGGTGGGCTTCTGGTGTGGAGCAAAAAGAGGCTCCACATGGCCCCTGCACTGAACTAAATCCTGGGAACTGGAGAATGCTGATCAGTCAGCACCCCTTTCTCTGAGTTGGCCAATGGGTGCCAGAGACTCTCAGGGGTGGGAGTTACCTCTTGTCCCTTGGTGAGTGTCTCCCTTCCTTGCTACTGGGACTGTCCCCCTTTACCACTGGGTCCATCAATTCCCACACCCATTAATGCTGGTGGGTGGCATTTCTGCAAATTTGTAGTTAAAGCAATATTAATATGTAAATGTACTTAGTATAATGTAGGAGCAGATCCCCAGCTGCTGTAAAGAGATGAATGATAGTCCTGTATATAAGGGAATGAACTGTAACTAGGAAGTACTGGATTCAATTCCAATTCTGTCAAAGACTCAGTGTGATTTTGGACATATCCCTCTGTCCCATAAACCCCCATCTGTAAAATGGGGATAACTACATATCCTTTCTCAGTCTGTCTTTGTTTTCTATTTAGACCAGAGGCTGGCAACCTTTCAGAAGTGGTTTGCCAAGTCTTCATTTATTCACTCTAATTTAAGGTTTTGTGTGCCAGTAATACATTTTAACATTTAGACAGTCTCTCTCTGTAAGTCTATAACATATAACTAAACTATTGTTGTATGTAAAGTAAATAAGGTTTTTTAAATGTTTCAGAAGCTTAATTTAAAATTAAATTAAAATGCAGAGCCCCCCAGACTGGTGGCCAGGACCCGGGCAGTGTGAGTGCCACTGAAAATCAGCTCGCTTGCTGCCTTCAGCACATGTGCCAAAGGTTGCCTACCCCTGATTTAGACTATAAGATCTGCAGTTCAGGGACTTTTTCTTACTAAGTATTTGTACAACACCTATCCCACTGGGGCCTCCAGGCACTACATAGTACAAATAATACATCAATGACGCTCTGTTGATTTCAGGGGAACAGCATCAGTTTACACTAGATGGGGATCTGGCCTCTAATGATTGTGTGCTTGGTAATTTCTTCCAGCATAGACCATGCTGATCTAATTTGCTCTTATTTTCCTACTGATTAAATGTTTTAATAGTTTTACCTTGGAACTACCTTACCTCCACCAACACAGAAATTTTTGCATTTGCTGCTGATTTCACAACTGGCTCCATTGCCACTAAAACCACAGTGAAGTATTATGCAACAAGATGTAATTCTCCTTCTATCTTTCTGTATTTTCTTGGCTGTAGTAAACCTAAGCAATGACAGTGTACAATCTGCTTTTTAGTGCCTCTCTGGAGTTTCATTTAAACTGAACTGTCAAGCAGATTTTTCTTCTCCTACTTTGTTAATATGAGATGGAAAGATTCATATAATAATAGGATGGAAATTATACAGACAGTACTGAATGTGTTTCACATGTTCAGGAGGAACAAATTCTATATTGTACAAGGGTAGCATGATGTAACAGAATGGCTTGCTGGAGCGGCTGGAGATCGCCAGGCTAAGTCAACCCTGATTACAGAATGACCCCCACCTGAGGGGAATCAGATGATTCCAGTATAAAAAGGAACCAGAAATTGTAATAAAAGGGGAAGCTCAGGAGACAGTAGTTATGTCTGTGTGGACTCTGCATGGTGTAGTAAGAAGGCTTTTACAGGGCCCTGATTCAGCAGAGGGCACTAACGGAGAGGACCTGAGGAGAAGGGCAGACTCCAGGCAGGAGGTGCTGAGAAGCAGAAGGACAGTCCTTCCAGGAGGAGGGGCTGTGTCCTGCAGAATCTTGTATGAAGTGTCAGTGAGTTTGTGTTCTATTTGGAAGGCTTTGTTATTTTGGACTATCAGGAGAGAGACACTGAATGAGGGTTGATGCCTGGAGCACCAGTGCCAGGAGGGGATTGTTTGAACTACTTTTGAACTGAATGGGTTCTTAGGAGGTACACAGGAGGGCTCTAATGGGCAGAGTGCCTAAAAAGCAACCTCTGGCCACAGGAGGGTGCTTGGTAAATGGCCACCTTGCTACACACTGAATACATAAGAATCAATATGCTTCTATTATCTGTTCTACTGATGCCACAGTTGAGGAAGATAACCAAAATTATGATTCAAAAAATGTGCCACAGCACAGCTTGTGACCATCTAAATAGCTTGCAATGGTTTTCCTACTGTGTATTTTAACACAGGGAGTTTCTACACGGTGAGAAGGGGCTTCCTAGTTCTTTTAATGATTAGTCAGTGTAGAGGAGCAGACTCACCTTTGCGGCACCTCCTGCTGGTGACTTCTGGGAATTAGCTCAATTCCAGCACTGGAACACCCTCTGCAGGCCAGTGATCCACCTGCCTCTGGCACCCATGCCCCTCCCTGGACCCAGTGCCCTTTTACATGGGGTGCTTCCCCCAGGCAGTAACCCCTTTCTCTCAGGGTCTCCCCTTCCTGGGAAACCCCCACCCTCTATCCCCACCTTGCCTCAGTATATGGCTACTGCCAATCATTGTCTAGCCCCACATACTGGGGCAGACTGCAGTATCAGCCTATTCATCACTAGCAAGGAGGGTTTGGACCTGCTGCCTTGGCCTACCCCTGGGCTGCCCTCTGCAACCCCCAATACCTTATAGCCCAATGCTAGGCCACAGCCTGAGGTTTTTCAGGCAGGAGCTCCCCAGCTCCTCTGCCTTTCCCCAGCCCTGCTTCACTCAGGTATTCTGTGTCCAGCTCCCTGCAGCCAGGCCTATCTTACTCTACAACTAGAGCAATACTTACTGGGCTTCTGGCTCCCAGCCTCTTGTAGGGGCCAGCTGGGTCTGACTGGGGCATGGCCCCAGCTGAGCCTACTTTCTGCAATCAGCCCAGCATAAAAGCTGCTTTCTCTAGCCACAACCCCGTCGCAGGGCTTTTTTTTTTTACCCCTTCAGGGCAGGAGCGGGGGTCTACCCCGCTACAGTCAGTTAGTGGTGGTCTTATTTTTCACTTTCAGAACCTCTGTCCATAAAATGGTCATTTACAAGAAATGCATCCAGGCACCAATCCTGCAAGCCATTCTCCACAGGTGGATCCTGGTGTGCAGGCACACCAGGATCCACCTGCCATATGGAGCAGCTTCCGGAATTGGAGCTCTATACTCTATGGAATCATCTTACTGTGTAAGTCAAGGATTTCAGCCCAGGTGCATGCATGGGCGCTCATTGACTAAAGCAGAGCTGTGCACTGAACAATCACCTTTTGCTTTACGAATATTTATTTAGTTATGAGCGAGTGAAAACTGATACATGAATGAATTTGCAGATTTGATCCGGGATATTAATTTGATATGCTAGCAAATTCAGCTGCCAAACTTCCACACTCTGAATAATATTAGGAATTTACACGAGGTGGAAATTCACCTTTTTTTACTCCCTCCCCTTTCTTACATAAAGAACCCAATGGTATATTCATTGAATGATTAGTTCCATGCTTGCTATGGATATTTCTTTGGCTGTGTTCTTATATCCTTTGGCTGTTTCTCTAAATGGAAAAAACTAACCATGCCATAAAAATTATTGCCACACTGCTACCTGCTGTTGCGGTTATTTGTTTTCTTCTACTCCATGCTTCGGAAAATAGCAGTTTAACCCTTCCCCTGAGTGATATTGGATTCACTGTATAGGACTGAAATGAGGAAATGATTCAGGATTTTTTCAGTCAATTTATATGCACTAGCATAGGTGCATGCTGCAGTTACAATCTGATTTTACAAGAATTATTTATTAAGTGTTTATGAAAAGTCAGTATGAGATACCTGGTAACTTCCACTTGGGTAAGACATTATTGGTACAGGAAGAATGATGTAATCAAGTGACTAGGATGACATCAGCAGAAAGATTAATTAATGTATTTGCATGTTGGATTCTTATTTGTACAGGTAACTAGAACTCCTGTTTCATCTATTCAATCTTAGTATTGATTGATTCATTCCTTGAATTGTATTATGGTAGTGCCTAGAAGCCTCATTCATTGACAGAACAAAAAGACCCTGCCCAGAGAGCATACAATCTGCTGAAGTCAATGAGGCTGCGTGAGTGCGACTGAGAGCAGAATTTGGACTATGAAGTATGTGCACCAAAATTTTTGTTAGAGCTGCTTGAGTTGTTTGTTAAGAGTAATGTTCATTATTAATTTAACTCTTTATTGAAACCTATGCAGGTATTGTATGTCCAGTTTCTCAGTTTGACCCCAGATATGAACACTGGAGTGAGTAGCATTTTTAGGGAAAGGCCCTTGTCTCTGGAATTCACTTCTTCAGCTTGTCTAAAGGACCCTGAGTCTATTATGTGTGGATCACTCTGGAAGACTCATCTGTGTCCCTAGGCCTTTGTTGTGTATGTCAGAGCACAAGATACAGGAATTACGTTTATTTTATTGTGGACTGGAGTGTAATTTGTATTCACACTAAAATATATATATGTGGAATTTATTGGACCTCTCTATGCATTTTTAATTTGTTTATGCTATAAAATAAATGTTAGGACTTTTTTCATTCAATCCAGTTTTTTAAGATGAGGGACACTTTTGATCTTTATTCAGTTTAAGGCTTCCATTGCAGTCAAATTTACAGTGCTTGAGTTAGGACTTCCGGTTTTGTCTTGTGGTAAGATTGCAGGCTTAGCAGCATTTATGAGAATGTACTAAGCAAATAATGTTTCACTTAGATGAGTGCTCAGTCCTCCTGGAGGGTATTTTGTTAATTTGTACTAATTTGTTAAAAAGTGACTTTGTAAAATTTTGCAGCGTATTTTTAACCTTCCCTATATTCTGTTATTTATCCAGGACAGCTTTTGTGATTAGTCAGAGAACAAAATCCTGAAAAAGTCATTAATGCCTGGGTTAAGCCTGACAAACCCCAGTAGTGTACGTTATTAGGTTATCTTAGACCAGCAAACTTGCTGTGTAATGAAGAACAGTCTGTTCTCCATCACTGTTGTTCCTCAGCTAGAGGGGCTCTTAAACACTATGTAAAATCTAGGTACAAATGGAATGACAGGGCTGATGGAATTGGACAGGCTCTCTTGTGAACCTTTCTAGTCTTTGGCAAATTCATTCTTATCAATGTTATACAGAGATTTCCAGTCTATAGAAGAATTGGCTTTTTTGCCTCTGTTTTCACACCAAGAGGAAGGGTCAAATTGTACTGTTTAGCCACTGGCCTGAGCAGGGGAATCTCATGGGGAACTTTTTGGGGAGAGTGCTAATATGATGTCAGGGATAATGCGCAAGCTGATTCCCCACACTGCTGATACTGTGTGCCAGTGCAAGTAGCTTTTACCCTCTTCTCTACTCCGTTGGGTGCTGTGCGGCCCTGATGGAAGAGTTGCAGGCTCATGTTGCGCTGTTCAATCAGATACCCAGTTGTGTAAGGGCCTGTTACAATCTGGCCCCAAATCAGTGAGGATGTTCCAAAGCCGTTAATACAGACGTTAGTGTGTGCAACTGCGTAGGAGTGGCCAATGTGTAAAATACATATGAGGGACAGCGAATGGGAATCTTAAATTTAAATTGTTTCAAGGGTTCTGTTTTCTTCTCTAGCTATGATTAGACATATTTTTCAGTGTTAGAATATCTCACCCATTCCTACTTACGTTGTTCTTCAGTGATTGCCACATAAGAGTCACTATTCGTCAACAGATACCGTGCAGCAATATTTGAGATATCACAGTTTTCCCCTATAGCCCCAACAGGAACTAGCTGCAAAATATGAGATACCATAAGGTAACTGGACAAATGCTGCCTGTCTAATGACAACCACAGTATATCTTGTGAATAGGATATGCACTGTAGTGTGCATAATGCTAACTTTGATCATAACTGTTTAATTCATTTTGTCTCCTTCCTCTGAAGCATCAGAGATGGTTGCAGCTGGAGATGGGACACTGGATGGGGTAGGCCAATGCTCTGAGGTGGTATTGAGCATTCTCTCTCACCCAGGTGCTTGTCTTGCTGGTTCTTGCTCACCTGCTCAGGATCTAACTGATTGCCATATGTGTGGCTGGGAAGAAATTTCCCCTCAGATCAGACCAGCAGTGACCTTGGTTTTTTAATCCTTCCTCTGCAGGATAAGGTGTGGGTTGCTTATGAGGATCATTTAATCAGTTCTGCCTCTACAGGGGCCTCAGGCTGAGGCTTATGAGACAGATTCTAAGATTTATTTCCTGCAAGGCCTCTGTATCCCAGTCCCTACTTTCCTGTGACTCTGAGACACATTCCAACGTGGAGTTAACAAAACCTACCTGCTAAGTTGACTCAGCAAAAATATCTCTGCATTTCTATGTAGGTTTCAAACACCTGACATGAGGAGGATTCAACTGGACAATCCCATATCCCCACACAAGGCCCTAGACTTTGCTTTTTGTTATACAGAAGCTCCCTGATTTCCGGAACGCCTTGCATGTCGAATTTTGCCTAAATCAGGAACGTATCTCCGACAATTACGCGCAAAAAAACCCAAAACTTACGGGGCTTTTTGTATAAGTCTGGTTTTCCGTAAGTTGGGTTTGCGTAACCTGGGGAGCATCTGTGCTAGCATTTGTAGTATATGTACAGCACGCATTCTGGATTGTCATAACATCACAGTATTTTTCAGAAGAGGAAGTGAAACATTTTTCCTACTAAAACTAGATGGAGTATTTTAGGCAAATTGGAATTTGGTCAGGGTGCCAGGGTTAAAACCTCCTCCTCCACCCATGGGGCCCTTAAAGAATACAAGTACTCAGAATTTTGGCTCTGCCTCTCACTGAAGATGGAAATCTCCAAAGGTTTAGAGTTGTGGCATTCTGAAGACAAAGCAAGGAGCCTATTGTTAGCTGGTAGGACAGTTGTCTGGGATGTCTGGTTGTACTCCAGAGAATTTGAATCATTCATTTTGTGACAGGCATTTGTATTTTTACTAGAAGGTCGTAAACACTACAGCAACCTAAATATCAGACAAAGCTAGCCCAGGTCACACAAGTCCAGGTCAATAAATCACAAACCAGAGGCACTGGGAGTTTTGCCTGGACAATACATGTATCCCATCTCCTGTTGCTGAGTACCACTGTTGAAAAAGTAACAGCTATTTATTCATAAGATCTCTCTTATGCTTTCAGTAAATGGAAGACAAATGCAGAAAGCCCTTCTGAAGACTGTGGCAGAATTCCCACTGAATTCATTACAAGTGGGTCTGACACTTAAACTTGTATTTCAAGAGTTAAGTATAACAGCCACTCCCAAAAAACAATTATCTATTTATCCCTATATATATATATATATATATATATATATATATATTTGTGAAGTGCTAAATACAGTAGACAATAAAGATTTGTGGGTAGTGTTGAGAGAGCTAAAAAATGGGGGCATGAATCCTGAGTAGTGCCTAATAAAGTAGTATAAGCATTTGCTTTCAGGGTATAGTAAATATAGGAGAACTAAGTGAAAGAAGCAGTTTTTTATTTGCAAATCATTAACTGAAAAAAGTGTGTGTGTGGGGGGGGGGTTTGCACAATTAAATAAGAGAAATTCAATTTTGGGATCAGATCAAAATTCACATTTATTTCCTGTGAGGTCCTAACTGAGGATTTGCCTTGAATAAAAATAGAGTAAGTACCTTGGTCTCCTTCAGCATATTTGCTTGACAATATGATCATAGGACATAGAGAGGCACTAAAGAGGAAGGACCCTAATAAAGCTATTACTGTGCTTTAGCTGGGGTTCAAGCACTGACAAACTGTGGAGAAGGGGAAACCATGGCTAATTCCAGCCTTCATGTCCTGGCAAGAGCAATGTGCTGTAATTACATCAGTGAGTTCATGGATAGTTAGGGGCAAATGATTTTGGATGGGTCTAAACGATAACTTGAACTGTTTAATTATTGCTCTGTAATGAGTGATTGAGGGAGTATTAGCTAATCCCTGCAGCCAGAATAATTTCATAGCAGATGAATTATAAATTCTGACAGTGGAAGTATCACAAGGGAAAGAGCTGTTTGTAGAGAGGTACGTATTGCTGTTAGGGTGTAAGTGCTGCAGATAGTTTCCCAGTGTGGAAATCAGGTTAGAAAAACAACACTGTTGAATGTGTTTGCTGAAAGATGCCTGAAGAATGGGTGCTCTATTATGTGCTATTGCATCATGGTAGAGATAAATTATGCCCGATCTTCATTCGGGTGCACTTGGGGAATGGAGAGGGTAGTGGGAGATTTTCTTCCTCCTGCTACCCTGCATTTCTGTGTAGTGGCCTGGAATAATTGGCCTCCCAGCACACAGGGACTATCACTACCAGCTTAGGGGATATTTCTGGGCAGGGAGAGTGCTGGTTATTGCCTCATGTCCTTGCATGTCAGGAATTAGTATAGCTGGGCTGGGAAGGAGGAGGTTACAGGCTGTAACTTGTTCAGATGTAGCAAGGGATGCCCTTTCCCACATTCCCACCACTGCTTCTGGAGTTATCAAGAGATATGTTTAAATGGATGGATTAACAGATCCCCTTAAAGATGTGATGGAACAGATTTGGGCTCCCGTTGTGGCCCCCTCCATTATGCCGTTTCACTGGTTCAAGGGGATGAAATGGCTCCCTGGGGAAGCGGTGGTGTAGGGCTGAAGTAGACTGCTCCTTTCTGCTCTTTACCTGTTCTAAGGACACGCTAGGGGATGGCCAGAGGCAGGAGAGAAAGGAACAGTCCAGATGTAGGGGGAGAGAGCAGCTGGCTTAAACCTACCGTTCGCCACCTGGATTCCTGCTCAGCAGAGAATCTTACTTCTGCACACTGCTGGTTGGGCATACTGCCTCCTCTCCACCCCAGCACAACTAGGCTCATAAGAGTCCTAAATGAGCCCTTATTACTTATAACACATAAGTGGTGAGCCAAACTTTTCAATAAAATCTGTAGTGTTCTTTTATAAAGTATGAGAAAATGTTACCTAGCAACTTCTCATGTCATAAACATGTCAATACACTATGCCTGTTTTCCATTGGCATGGGATCTATTAAGGTCCCTGCATCTGGGGTACAACTTAAAGCTATCCTGAACCTCAGATCAGGGCCTCAGCTGGCCCTGAGAATCAAGGAAATACCTGTGGAAAAATAGTATGTAATCACATAATTAGTATCTATATCATACACTCCAAGGGGCCAAATGACTGAAAAGTGGTATTTCTTAGGTCTTGACTGATTGATTTTGCAACCTTAATATTTTCTTAATGGAGTTCATTGTATGGTCTCTCTTCTATTTTTAAAAACAGCAAACTGAAGGGGGAAAAAAACCACCAGAAATTCCATCACATGGAATCATATTGACCCACAGATAGACCAGCAGCTGGTTTAAAATCTGTAGTTCTACACCACAGACCACTGCCGCTTAAGTTAACAGAGTAACTGGCAACAGTTAAAAGCTGTTGTCTATGTGAACCAGTCATTAGAAGGGAATAAGACACGTGCTTTAGATGTTTACTAGATAGCCAGGAATACTGAGACTCAGGAATCCTGGATTCAATTTCAGGTTCTGGAAGGAAGCATGATCTTGTTACAAACCCTTTTGGCCTGTCTCACTCAGCCTGTCCCCTCTGCCCCAGTCTTCTAGAATGCTCCCCTTCAGCCTGTCACCCTTGCTGCTGTTTCCCTACCTCCTATGGCTATCACTTTCTGCACCAGCCCCTCTCGTTATAGTTCTGTCCATCACTGGATGCACTAGAGTCCAGCCTTTTCTTACCTCTCCTTCACATTACCTGGGCATAGAGAGCTCAGGAGAATCAGCGACACTGGTTCCTGGCACCACAGTAGCACTGCCGTGGCAGAGGCAGGAATTGCTGGAACAGTCCTCATCAGCCCCTGGAGCGTGCTCAGTACAGATGGAATCTGGAGAGAATTTTAGTGTCAAATGCTAACACTTCTGTTCAGCATCTAGAAATGGTGATTTGGGTGAATTTCACAGGGACAGAAAATGGTACATCCCTGACACTGGAATGAACTTCCTGACAAATTTCAGGTCCAGGCTGCAAAGCATTGAAGTGCCGGAGCGTCTCAATGAAACAACTGTATATTTTTTTTAATATTGGTGAAACAACATATATTTCCCTAGTCTTGTTCTGAGAAATGACAGAACTTTTTCTACTAAAACTTAAAAATAAAGGACAATAACCATCAGCAGTGGCAGGTACCCTACATGTAAAATTTCAGCCCAAAGAGTTCAAATTCAGCAAAAACATAAGCAACTGAAAACAGGATTTTCTACTAGAACATGCCTTAGCTATAAGCCATAGTTACCAGTTCTGCCTATAATTTGCTCTATAAGCCATAGTTTGGATGACTGCCCTTGTGAAGTGCACGTAGAACTCCAGTGGTTAGCACAGAGATGAAGCCATCTGCAGTGGACAGCATTTAGAGGAGAAGATTGGCTGTGGGCAATGGTCCAGCAAGTCCTGCTGCACACTCATTTCCCTTCATCTCAGTTTCAGTGGAGGTGCTGCTACTTGGGCGGCACACCTTTTACCTCTCTTCAGCACAGCAATGGCTTGTAATAGGCATAATTGAGCCCAGAGTGCAAATATAACTTCAACATTGTTTCCAAGAGAGTGCCTTTTCACTCTAATAAAAAGTTAAACTAATTAAAGCAATGTTGAGAGACCATGTAGAAAAGGGAATACAGCTTTCTAGGCTACCATTTTGTGAGCCACTGAGCGGGTGGACAGAAACACTTGCAATTGTAGAACAGTACTCATGAGTAAGTAAGTGTTTATTGCACAGATATTTTCCTGTAACATTAGCTGCTGTTTTCAAGATCAGACATCTGTCCTTAAAATATTTTGCTGCTTGAAGTTTTTGCTTTACCTTGAAAGGAGGCCAAATGTTTTCTTCATAAAGGAGAACACTTGAATAAACACAGCCCTAATGTAAAGCCAGTTGGGACTAGCTTGTTAGCAATGGCCTGAACCCCTTTTACTTTGGGAATTATTGGAGAGACTCTGAATCTGCTATTTCTTTCCACAAAGTGGCTCATGAAGTCTTTGCATTAAAAAGAAAGAAGTAGCAAAAACATAGTTGAAAGATGCCGAGAGTGTTACACTAGTAATTAGATCACCTTTATATAGTGTATTGTGTTTTATGTTTCAAAATTATTCATTTAAATAGTGTAAAGATTTAACATTAGCCCTGTAAATCTATCCTTTAACTTTGCTGTGGCAAAATGTGCAAGCATCCATTTGTGTGCAAAATCTACGCTTGAATATGCAAACTGGGAAATAACTCACCTGAGCACTTGTTTTGCACGGGTAACTGACAAAACAAGGACATTTAGAGGTAAACTTTATTCAAATAGTGAATCATTGTCATGTCTTGATATTCCACGGGTCCAGTATGTGTTTGATGTTACATCCTATGGACTTGAAGATGCAGACACCATTACACTTTGTCACAAATAGTCCCATTTAGAGCTGGTCAAAACTTGGAATTGCCATTTGGTGGGAATTTTTGAAATTTTTAAAATTTATTTTTGTTCTGAATTGGGACAAAACAGTGTAAAAATAACAAGAGTTCTATACAAATGAAAAAAAAATCCATGAAATAAAATAAAATTATTGAAAGGAAAAATTCATTTTAAATCAAAATTGTGAGGTTTCTTTTCCACAAATGAGATTTTCTAAATGAATAAAAGTCCCATGTAAGGTTTTTTCCACATGAAATTCCATTGTACATGAAAAATTTGGGTTTATTTGAAACAGCATTTTCCAACAGAAATCTTTTTTGTTGTTTTGACAATTTTCCAACTATCTCTAGTCCCATTCTCTCATCACACAAGATTCAGTTGCCTGTGTACGTAAATGATGGACTTCCTTGTGTTTTGGAGTGAGGTCGTGACTTGTAGTCAAGTGACTGTGATGAAGGAATTGGGAGTCAGAACACCTGGGTTCTGTTCCTGGTTTTGCCTGTGACTGCCAGTTTGCATATTATTACACTCCTCTGTGTTTCAGTTTACATCACTCTGAAATTGGGGAATATAATATCTGCTGCGTGGGGTTTTTCCAAGACATAATAAATGTTTGTAAAATAATTTGAAATCCTTGGATGGAATGTGAAAATATGAGTGCAAAGTATTATCATTTTTAATTAAAACTAATGTAATTTTAATATATTTTTCCATGTTTTCTTTTTTCCTTAGTAAAAGACACAAGGTCTAAAATATGTCAACAATGATTGCATGTTTAAATTCGCCTCCAGACATTTTAATTTTTTTATTTTAATACAAGACATCCCAATGCATCTCTGGAGCACCAGACCATACTGGAGCCTGAAGAATCAATCCTGTGGCATAATACAAACTGCAGGCAGTGTTTTAATAAAAATTAAATATGGGCACAGAATTCATACAGAGAGACAGATACTTCCCCTAAATTTCAGAGTGCTGGGTTTTGGTTTGGGCTGCTCTTTAATAACACTTCCCTGCCTATTTAATCTAGGTGTCATGAAGGCTGATTAATGTCTGTACGGAATTTTGAAGCTGTAAAGTGCTTTATATTGTAACTATTAAGAATTATTGTCAAATTTGATTTCACTGCCCTAAAGTCTTTTAGCTGTAGAGTGTTACACTGTTTACATTTTCTGATTTGATAGAATTTCTAGAAAGTTGAGGAATATTATGAAGTAAATTTGCTCCACACGTTTAATTAAGAACTATCTCCTAGTTTAAATGACAGTAGTACAATACTTACCTACAGTGAATACATAAAATGGGAGCCCAAGTGCATGACAAATTACAAGATTATAGACTTGCTGTAATTATGAGATTATGGGCACTTCAGGGAGGTTTGTCTTGTTTACCAAATCCAATATAATTTTCAGTGCACTAATTTAACTTTAATGCTAAGCTCAAATTTCACCTGAAAAACAAGCTACCAACTTTTTTTTAAAAACTAAACTTCTGCAAACTTTCTGTTCTCAGCTGCAACTCTTTGAATGTTTAGGGCCAGATTTTTAAAGGTATTTAGATGCCTAATGATGTGCATAGTGGGATTTTCAAAAGTGCTAAACTCCTGTGGGGAGATAGGTGCCTATGTGCCTTTGAAAATCCCAATTAACTACCTTTGAAAAATCTGGCTTTTAATTCATATTGGATCCTGAATAAGGAAATTCTCTTCTCCTCCCCACCCCCACCCCCAACAGGTGTGACAACATGAAGGCAAAATGGGGAGTTAGGATAAAATTTAAAAAAGCACCTAAGTGAATGACCATGGTTATATTTTGAGATTGAAACTTAGGCTTCTAAGTCACTTAGGCACTTTTGAAAATGTGACATCTAAATCTAAAAAGTGCATGTCACAGCTTAGCAGAGTACAGTAAGAAGACTATCTATTATTGACGTACATGCACAATACTCAGGAAAGCCATGAGCCTTAATGTGGATTTTGTCATCCATCATTTCTAAAGCTTTGATTCTGTAATCAAATCTACTCAGTAAGACCATGGGTGAATCTAACTGCAGGGCCACGCAGTTTCTTGCACTGTTCATTGGGCATGAACTCATTCTGCTTGCACAGTCATATGTGTAAATTGAGTTGCCATATGGTTTATGGTTACAAATGTCTATTTTTTTAATGTTGACAATGGATGTGTCCAGTTTGGTGGGATGCAATCAGTTGTGTATGTAAAACTGGATACATGCATACGAAGGTTGACTGTCCATTGGTTAAAATTTTGGATATGAATTTTTTGATGAGAGTTACAGCCATGTGAAACCTTTAATATCGCACCTTCCCACTTAATATTTGAAATTGAAGCTCCAAGGAGCCCAATCTTTTGCCATTCAGTAGATTTTTCTGTGTAACTTGTATGTTGGGAGGACAATAAACCAAGTTAGTAAACTTGACTTGCCAATTGATAGGTTAAACTTGATGATAAGTTTAGATATTGAATTAAAAACAAATCTTTAGTTTAATTTAATTTAGACAAATATATTTAAAATGCCTAGTAGCTGCCTTGTGAAATAATCCATTAAGGAAACAGAAATGTCATGCATTTGGGGAAAAAATTGTATTAATATCAGTTTTTCCTTAAATAACATTCTGGACAAGAATGCATAGGACAAGATGGTGAGATAATATTTTTTATTAGATCAACTTCTGTTGGTGGAAGAGACAAGTTTTGAGCATCACAGAGCAAGCTTATTTTCACTGAGCTTTTTGCTTTAATTCTTGTTAATGCTGGTGCTTCTGGGTATTTAAGAAACAAGTAAAGATTTTTTTTTTGTCTGTGCATATGCACTTGTGAATGTAAAACACCTTGGTAACATTAGCTACCTTACCCACAGCATGGTGGCAAGCAGGCAACATGCCTCTGTATTGATACAATCTTGACAAGAAAGCAGAATTAATGAAGTAATCCTTTACAATGACAGTCAGCGGAGGACAGATTATCAGATTTCTAGTGTTAGAGCAATCTTCTATTGCATTGCACTTAGAAATTGAACAACTATTTATATAGTTTGAGATGGAAGGAAATGCAAGATGTTACTAAAAATAGTCTAGGTGTAAGTGACCAGTGGAAGTGAAACATAAAAGGCCAGATTCTGTAGGCCTTACTCATGCTAAGTAGTATCTTTTTCTCCACAAGTCACCCCGTTAAGCTCAGACACTATCCACTGTGAGTAAGGAAGACAGTAATGAGTCCAAATAATGTCATTAGTGGTACAATATATTAGCAGTTACATGGTTTGAGCTTTAAAAGTTAATTTTAATTTTTAATTTAATTTTTCTGTCTTTGAAGAGAAGTTGTTGACATGACTGATATTTCTGCATGCAAAGCTGCAGTTCAGAATGTCTGTTACAGCTATCCCCCTATTCCATTTTGTTTCTTACAGCTGTCCCCATTTTGTTTTTGTTCTCCTCCTGTGGCCGCCCTTCCCTGGCTGTTAAGTCGTTTACCAGGGCCACTGCCCTTCTCAAAGGAAGGGCCCCTTGAGTCGTTTAACAAGAGCCATTGCCCTTCTCAAAGGGATGGCCACTTGTGCTGCGTGCTAAATGGGACCACTGCCCTATTCAAAGGGTTAGTCCTGTTATCACCTTGTTGAACCTGGGCTCGGTGTAGGGCAGGCAATGTCCAGAGCTGGAAGACCTATTGTGTTTTTAAGATCTTGGGCATGAGTCATAGGCCTCATGTGCTTTTGAGTCACCTATTGCACAGGACTCTGCCCAGACATGTTTCTGTGCTCACCTGCAGTCTTTTCCCTGTGCCTCCTCCCCTGTGACAGAGGGAGCCTATCAGGATGACTGACGGGAAACTGCCTGAGTTTGCCTTTAAAAACAGACATTTTTGAAACCAACATCAGAAAGGTTCCTGCATTGCTGCCTGGTCTGATCAGCCAGGGGTTCTGGGGGGTCCTTTCTCCGCTCTCGTTTTATTTTTGAGCGTACCCCCGTTTTTTGAACCCCCCCGCACGAAGAACGAATTGCTACCTGAGAGATCTCCTGATTATTGAGACTGTACCAAGCCCTCCTTGCTTCTTCTGATCTTGCTGCTGCTTCTGCCTTTGCTGCTGCCTTGGGGACTGGTAAGAATCCCTCTATGAAACTTTCCCTACTTTTATTTTATTATTTTAGCTGCTGGCTCTGTTTCCCCAGCACACAGACTCAAGCTAAACCTTGGTCTGTGTCTTAAAACCTCTCAAACTCCGCGGCACTTTGCTGCTAAAAATAAGTTTGTGCCGCTCTGCTACTGTGTGCTTTGCCTCGGGGCTCCCTGCTTTCACCTGTATCCCTTGGCTTCAGCCACTATCCCTTGGCTTCCTTGGGAGCTATATCCTGGGCACATACCACTCTGCCCTCTGTGACTTCCCCATAGCATAAGGTGCACCATAGGTTTTGTTTTTTTTAGTTTAATAAGTCATAGTTTGTTAAGATTGTAGAGCTTGTAAGTTCACCTGCCTTGTTTTAGTTTACTGTTTTGTTGCTCCGTATAGTTGCTTGTTATAGTTTTGCTTAGAATTGTGATATTTGTTGTTTTGCCTAGTCGTTGGTTAAGATAGATAAGGTTTTTGCTGCCTAAATTCGTCTTCCCGCTGTCCTGATCTCTCCCTGAACTTTCCCATGTCTGTTTTTCCCCCGCTCCAATCCCCCCCCTCTGTGTACTTCTCCGTGCCTATAGATAAGGTTTTTGCTGCTTAAATTCGTCTCCCCGCGGTCCCGATCTCTCCCTGAACTTTCCCGTGTCTGTTTTTCCCCCGCTCCAATCTCCCCCTCTGTGTGCTTCTCCGTGTTTCCCTGTTATAACCCTTTACTGCTTTTTCCCCTGCATCTGCACTCTCTCCAAACTTCCCAACTCCTTGCTGCTTCCCCACCCCCCGCGTCTGCATCACCCTCCAAACTTCCCCAAACCCCTTGCTGCTTCTCGCCCTGTGAAACTTCCCAAACCCTTTGCCACTTTTTTTCCTTTGCTTTTGGTGTCCGCTTGTTGCTTAAACCTCTCTCTAGCCCTTCTTTACACTTCTCCGCTGCCCCTGCCCTACCGAAGATCACCATCACACTGCTCCGTTGTCCTTGCCCTGCAGGGCTTCAGAGTCCCTCGCTGCTTCCAGCCACACTCTCCTCTCATCAGTTGCCACTAATCATTCACTTCCCTCCCTCCTCCTGTTCCTTGACAGATTATCTGCTATCCTAGCCTCACAAATTAAGTCATTACTTTTCTTTTATACTGTTACATTGCATAAATTCACTTATTCACATTTTACTTGTAATTATAACACCCCATTGGTTGCTTCCACTTTTCTGATATACTTTGTATTTGCATTGATACCATTGTGTTACATTGTGTATAAGGCCACTAACCACTTAATACATTCTAAGATTGTTGACTATTTTATATAGAAGCTACCATTTTATATTGCATTTCTTTTTGATACGCTTATTGACTTTACTGTATCCCATTGTGCTGAACCCCACTTACTGTACCCCACTGTTAGAACTCCCTACACTGTTCAATAAGAAGAACCCCCCCATCATTGTCTATTGTAAACACCCTATACACCCCATCCCATCGTATTTCATTGTTAAATTCCCACCACTTCCTTTTTCCTTTAATAAAGAAATTAATTGGCACCCCACCTGTGTGGTAATTGCTCCCCAAGATCCCATATACCTGCTGGCAGGGGGACAGAACAGCTGAGGTGCTTTTGCTAACAGTCCTTACTTTTAAATATCTGTGAATTGCAGTTTTCAATGAAGGTCCTTGAGTTTGAGGTTTGGTGCCCCTTCTTCCATCAGAATACAAGTCTGACTGAATTATTTTACTGAATTCCAGTTAGTCGTGCCTATGCAACCCCATTGTAGACTATATGTCAGATATAACTGAAGGAATTATATGAGGCCTGATCCAAAGCCAACTGAAGTCAAGGGGAGTCTTTCCATTGATTTTAATAGGCTTTGAATCATCCACAAAGGTCCACAGAATCCCTTACTGGTTGTGTTGTGTGAGAAGGAAAGAACCCAGTTCTCTGTGCACTGAATGAAGCTGGGATCCTGCAGTATGTGACCATGTAATTAAACTGTCATAATGCAGGAACACAAGGGAGCAGAGTTAAGGTTGCACAGGCAACCCTAATGTTGTCATTTGCTGAGCTCCACTTTGCTGTTCTTTTAATATCTTTTTGTTTGTGTGAATATTGGTTGCTTTATATTTTCATAAGACACTGTAGGCCAAAGTGACAACATTGTGTGTATGGATACAGTAACTGTTCTGTTTATTAAAATGTGTATTGAAACATTCCTTTTGAGATATATTCCCTCAATATAGATTTGTTTTACTTTGTATTTGATTGATATCCCTTTAAATATATATGTTTTCTTTGGATTTACTTCTTTCTCTGTATGTTTCTGACCGGCTACTTAGAAACATGTAACCTCCCATATTCCTTCAATTTGTAAAACTCCCAACTGTCTCCAAAAGCATTGCAGTGACATAAGGAAAGATACTTGAGCTTGTAGTTTCATATGGAGAGTGAACACTGACTTGGCAAATACACAGCATAGGCACACACAAGTTATTGGAAACAGAAGAAAGTCATCACCTTATCTCTAGCTATAAATGTAAGTGGGTTTATAAATTAAACTAAGCAGGGATTACCTGGTATCTAAGTTATCTATTATTTGTGTTTGGTTATTGGATATTTGGAAAGTCAGAGGCACATTTTTATGGCTTTAATGCTTCAGAGGCCCCAAACTACTCTATTTTTGGTCTGCCGTCACTGACCATACTGCTGAACCAGTTGGAAGATGACTGGTAGAAGCTTCATTTGGTGCTTCTGACAACCTTATTTAAAGCTATTTGATTTACTGTTTCCTTGACTTAATCTGAGGAAGGAATGGCATTCGAGTTTAAGTTTATCATTAGTCACATCAAGTACACTGTGAACTTGGATGGTTTGCCCACACATCATCATCCATTTAGTCTATAAGGTATTTATGGAAACATAATATGGCTATCTTATGCTGTGGATTTAAAAAATGGTTTGCCATTATTCTACTACTACTAATACTTGCCTTGCAAGGATGATGTGAAAATTAAAGTGTGTATATTGATTTGAGATCCTTGGATGAAAGGCTTTGTATACGCATGGCCCTGATTTAACAATGCATTTAAGCACATGCGTAGTTTAAAGCATATGACCAAACACATCACTATTAATAGAACCCTGCAAATCCACAAATATCTGCTTTATATCTGCAGATATCCATGGAGTATTTTTGTGAATCAAATAGCTCAGTGGTTTGAGCAAATAGCTCAGAGGGATAGCTCAGTGGTTTGAGCATTGGTCTACTAAACCAGGGTTGTGAGTTCAATCCTTGAGGGGGCCGTTTAGGGATCTGGGGCAAAAAAACCAAAAACCTGTCAGGGATAGTACTTGGTCCTGCTCGTGAAGGCAGGGGACTGGACTCAATGACCTGTCAAGCTCCCTTCCAGTTCTATGAGATAGATATATTTTCATATATTCTATTCATTTTATTTTGTATCTGTGCAGAACTCTAACTATTAAGCTAATCATCTAAGCTTGTGACATCAGTGGAATTTAAGCATATGCTTAAAGTTAAGCACATCTATACATGCTTTGCTAAATATGGCTAGGAATATTTATTTGCTTAAAGTTAATAACATACTTAAATCTTCACAAAATAGAGGCCTTTAATTGTGTCACTGAGCTGTTCAAATAAATCTGAACAATCAATTTCTTGAAGGGCTGTTTTGATTTTCCCAACAAACAAATGGGAATAATAAGAGAAATGTGTGTTCCTGTCTGTTCATAAATATGTCCTAAGACATTTACTTCATGGTTTACAGCATGTACAGATTGCATCTGCAATACTACCTGTTAAATTTGCAGACCAGTTTCCATTAATACCTCTGTTTTTATCATGGCCATAATATTCTGAAGTATCAGAGGGGTAGCCGTGTTAGTCTAGATCTGTAAAAACAGCAAAAAGTCCTATGGCACCTTATAGACTAACAGACGTTTTGGAGCATGAGCTTTTGTGAGTGAATACCCACTTCGTCGGATGCATGTGCATACATCTAACAAAGTGGTTATTCACCCACGAAAGCTCATGCTCCAAAACGTCTGTTAGTCTATAAGGTGCCACACAACTCTTTGCTGATAATATTCTGAAACATACTGGTAGATCCTTTGGACTAAAATTTCCCATGCATGTTCTCTTCCTGAAGGTGAAGTGTTTTGCAAAACTAGGTCAAATTGCCACCAGCTTTTTTTTTTTTTAATTCCAGGCGGGTGAAAAAAACACTAACACTTTTTTTCCCATTAGGGAAAAATTAATAGCTATACTTTCAATAGAGCAACAACAATACTGGAGAAAATTTGGAAATTGAAAATAAGTAAAGATATAATCTTCCCTGAGGTCTGTGGTTTTGGCTTGGATTAGACATTGGAAAAGTGCATACGTGTATAAATGATAAACAATTGAAAAATCCCTTGTGAGGATCCTCAGTAGTGCTACCAAGCACAGCTTCAACCTGCTTCTATCCTTGTGACACTGCTGAATGCTCTTCTCTCCCTGTCTAATTTAGGTAGGGCACTTTGGTAGTTACAGAGACTGCTTCCCCCAGTCCCCAGCTGCAGACAATTTACAGATTGCAAAAACTATAAACTGCAAGTATATCTTAGAAATACCTCTCCCCACCACCCTCAAAGCAAAAGAAACACACACAGAGAAATTATTAAATGAGGGGGGAGAAAAAAGTACGAATCCTGAACTTTTAAAGTCTCTGAAATTTTAGCAGGTTTTTGCCAATATTCTGCCTATTTCAAGCCATTTTAAAAAACAAACAAAACCAACAACAAAAAAACCCACCTTTTTTTCATTGTCAGAATGCATCCATCCCAATGCACAGTGGATGTACTTAAAAAGTTCGTTTCAATTTGAGAGAGATTACTGGTTCCAGCAATATTGCCCATATTTATAATTGCCTTTAAAATACTGCTAGAACCAGTAATATCTCTAGAAGTGGAATGAGTATTTTAAATTTTCCCACTGTAAGCAGGTATGCTGCTGCCTGGTTAACTCAGCTTAGTAGACAGCTGTCTCCAGCCAACAACCATAGTAGCAACCAGGGCTGCCTGGGGGGGGGGGGGGGGCAGGTGGGACAATTTGCCCCAGGCTCCGGGCCCCACGGGGGCCCCCTTGAGAGTTTTTTGGGGCCCCTGGAGTGGGGTCCTTCACTCACTTCGGGGGCCCCAGAAAACTCTCGCGGGGTCGGGGCCCTCGGAGCTGCTTCTGCTCCGGGTCTTCAGAGGCGGAGGAACCCCCTGCTGCCAAATTACCGCCGAAGCGGGACCCACCGCCGAAGTGCCGGGTCTTTGGTGGTAATTCGGCAATGAGAGGCTCCTGCTGTGGGTCTTCAGGGCACTTCGGCAGCGGGTCCTGGAGCGGAAGTACCCTCTGCTGCTGAAGCAGGGGCCCCCCGCCGCCAAAGACCCTAGGCCCCCTAAATCCTCCAGGCAGCCCTGGTAGCAACAGGCCTTGTTTCTACTCAGACACCTTAATGAAATGTGAACTTTAAAGCTTAACTGGGACTAATTAAATATTGAAGATGCCATTTCTAAAAACACCTCAGAGACTTAGGGGCATAACTCCCACTGATTTTGAATGCGGCTTCTGCTCTTAAATCATTTAGGTCCTTTTTTAAAATCTACACCTAATATATTATTACAGGAAATTTCCTTCCCCCCCTCCTTTCCTTAAAAAAGAAAAGAGAAATCTTAATACAACATTAAGGGTGTACATTTAAATATCAAACAAAAAACTCATAAATGCAAAGTTAAGATTCTAAGACCAGTCATAACTCTGCCCTGTTGCCTGTCCATAGTATTTTCTCTCATTGCTCTTCTAGTTAGATATACAGTTTAATATATAATTTGTTTTTAAAGCATTCCATAAACATACAGAATAGTCAATGAGACAACTTTAATATCACTTTTAGAAACTTGATATTTGCATTTCCTATTGTTTTGTGCCTGGAATATAGTTTTGTTACATTTATGTACCTGGTAGCATTGGAACAAATTCTTTTGTTTCTCATAAACTTATAGACTTTAAGATCAGAAGGGACCATTGTGATCATCTAATTGACTTCCTGCACATTGCAGGCCACAGAACCTCACCCACTCCTGAAATAAACCCCTGACCTCTGGCTGAGTTACAGGAGTCCTCAGTTCAGGGTTTAAAGACCTCAAGTTACAGATAATTCACCATTTACATTAGTTTAAACCTGCAAGTGACCTTTGCCCCATGCTGCAGAGGAAGGTGAAAATCTCCCAGGATCTCAGCCAATCTGACCCAGTTGAAAATTCCTTCTCGACCCCAAATATAGTGTCAGTTAGACCCTGAGCATGTGGGCAAGACCCTCCAGGCAGACACCTGAGAAAGAATTCTCCGTAATAACTCAGAGCCTTCCCCATCTACTGTCCCATCTCCAGCAGCTGGCAATGGCCAGTTTATAGATATTTGTTCTTGTGTCCACATTGGCACTTAACTTATATAACTCTTCTTCCTCCCTGGTATTCATCCCTCTGATGTATTTACAGAGATCAATCATCTCTCCCCTCAGCCTTCTTCTGTTTAGGCTAAACCAGCCACACTCTGAGTCTCCTTTCCATTCCTTGGATCATCCTAGTAGCCCTTCTCTGCACCTGTTCCAGTTTGAATTAATTTTTCTTAGCAGTGGGAGACCAGAATTGCACACAGTATTCCAGATGAGGTCTCACCGGTGCCTGGTATAACAGTACTAACAGTTCCTTGTCTCTACTGGAAATACCTTGCCTGTTGCATCCATTGCTGCTACCAGGGAATAATCTAAATATATTATTTGTTCCTTGAACTGCTCACCTACATTCTGCCCACTAATCTCTGCTGGAAAATTCCCAATCTCTAATAGCTTTCAGATGGCTATCATTAAAAAATAACTTCCATTTAGCTTCCCAAAAATGTGGATCCAGGGACAAGCAGAATTTGAAAAATACACAAGCGGCAGCATTCATCTCTATAGCCAATGATATGTTTGAGGTCTGATAGCTGCAAATGACTGTCTAGAAGTGTGCTTTATTACATTAAACATCAGGAAATCCTGGTTCTCCACTGATACAAATATTATATATCTAACTGCATTTTGTATCCAAAATTGCAAGATGTAGGACTTTCAAGTCATGGCACATTTACTTTTAGAAAAGCTATTTTCAACCATTTTAGAGATAATATTACTTATTTCCCTGTTCTGTCAAGTCTGGAACATGGGGCACTGGACCTGAAAAGTGTTGAGATTCTTGTGCCAGTGCCGAGTGCTCACAGTTGGACTTCTGTAGACAGGTGCATCATACTGAATTTCAGTTCTGGAGTATGGGCCTCATCCCATGCCCCTTTAAGTCAGTGGTGAATCCCCTGTTACATAAGAACATATGAATGGTCATACTGGGTCAAACCTTTGGTCCATCTAGCCTAATATCCTGTGTTCCAACAGTGGCCAGTGCTATTTGCTTCAGAGGCAATTATTGTGTGTTGTCCAGTCAGTTTCTGGCAGTCAAAAGTTTAAGGACAGCCAGAGAATGACCATCTTGGCTAATATCCATAATGGACATACCCTCCATGAGCTTATCTAATTGTTTTTTTAACCCGGTTATACTTTTGACCTTCACAACCTTCCCTAGAAGTAAGTTCCACGGGTTGACTGTGTGTTGTGCAAAATACTTCCCTCTTGTTTTAAAACTGCTGCCTATTAATTTCATTGGGTGATCCTGGTTCTTGTGTCATGTGCAGCTTAAATAACACTTCCTTATTAACTTTCTCCTGGCCATTCATAATTTTACAGACCCCCTATCATATCCCTCTTAGTTGTCTCTTTTCTAAGCTGAATAGTCCCAGTCTTTTTATTCTCTCCTGAGATGGAAAGTGTTCCATATCCCTAATAATTTTTGTTACCCTTTTCTGTACCTTTTCCAATTCTAATATCTTTTTGAGAGGGACTGACCAGAATTACATGCAGTATTCAAGGTATGGGTGTTACCATGGATTTATATATTTACATTGATATTTTCTGTCTTTCTCTCTCTCCTTTCCTAATACTGAATTAGCTTTTTTGACTGACTCTCTGCATTGAGCAAATGTTTTCGGAGAACTACCCACAATGACTCCAAGATCTTTCTTGAGTGGCAACAGATAATTTAACCTCCCTTATTGTGTATGCATAGTTGGGATTATGTTGTCCAATGTATTACTTTGCATTTATCAAGATTGAATTTCATCTGCCTTTTTCATGCCCAGTCTCCCAGTTTAGTGAGATTCTTTTGTAACTCTGCAGTCAGCTTTGGATTTAATTATCTTAAGTAATTTTGTATCCTCTGCAAATTTTGTCACCTCACTGTTTACCCGTTTCCAGATCATTTATGAATATGTTGAACAGCACTGGTCCCAGTTCATATTCGGAGGGGAGCCTGCACAAGAGAATGGTATATAAGTACACCCCGGCCCTTGGGCGAGGCGGGGTAACACACACAGTCTAGGCTCAGGCCTTTCAGCAGGGGCTGAGCAACAAGAGAGCTGAGACGGCCTCCTCAGGTCAGGGGAGGGGGAGTCTGCCACCCTTGGAGGGGTGGCAGGGGGAACGCAGGCCCTCCCACTCCACTGCATTCCAGCCCGGGGCCCTAGCAGCGGTTAACGCTGCTGACGGTCAGTGGGGGATCCTGACCGAAACACACTGCCATTGGCTCAGGTGAGCCTGCAGCCTGACTGGGGTTGGCTGCCCCCGGGCCACTTCCAACTTCCCCCTCGCTGGGTACCTGCCCTCTGCCAGTGTCGTCCGGGGCGTCCCAGACCATGGGTTCATCAGGGTGTCCGCCATCGGGAGGTCCAGTCCACTCCTCGGGGTACTGGGGTTCGGGAGGTCCGATCCACTCCTCGGGGTACCGGGCATTGGGAGGTCCGATCCACTCCTCGGGGTACCGGGCATCGGGAGGTCCAGGCAGCTCCTCTACAGGCCGAGCGTCGGACCACTCAGTTGGCTCCTCTGAGTGCTGGCTCCAGGGGAGGTCAGGCCAGTACCCCTCCGGTACCGGGCACGGGGTAGGCCGAGCCCAGCGGGAGCTCAGGCCCTAGCATCTGCTCTCTCTGGCCGCCTCCCCCTAACTGAGCCCTGGGGCCGGGCTTTTGTACTTCCTGTCCCGCCCCTTGACTTCCGGGGGGCGGGGACAGGCGGTGGTGGCCTTGGACTTCCTGTCCCGCCCCTTGACTTCCGGGGGGCGGGGACAGGCAGTGGGGGCTCCGCCCACGGCCACGCCCTTTCTGGTGTGTTCTCCTCAGGAGCGCGGGGGACTGGGGCCCCCTTGCTACACCCCCCCCCAAACCTGACTCCGGTCCATTGGGGTCAGGCCCCCCCATCTCCACAAGGCGGGACAAGAAGTCGGCATTAAGATGCTCTTTGCCGGCCCGGTGGCGGATGGTGAAGGCATATTGCTGCAGCGCTAGGTACCACCGTGTGAGCCGCATGTTGTTGTTTTTCATCTGCACCAACCAGCGGAGCGCGGCGTGGTCTGTGACCAGTAGGAAGGTGCCCCCTAGGAGGTAATATCGGAGGGCATCACAAGCCCACTTCACGGCCAGGGCTTCCTTCTCGGTTACGGCATAGTGCCGTTCCCGTGGAAACAGTTTCTGGCTCAGGTAGACTACGGAGTGCTCCTTGCCCTCCACCTCCTGAGACAGAACCACGCCTAATCCTACCTCAGAGGCATCGGTCTGTAGGATGAACCCTCGGGAGAAGTCCGGACTGTACAGGACGGGTTCCCGGCAGAGGCAGTCTTTGAGGGTCTGGAAGGCCCGGTCGCAGGCAGGGGTCCATTCTATCCACCGTGGGCTGTCCTTAGTGAGGAGTTCTGTTAGCGGGGCTGCGATGGATGCAAAGCTAGGGATGAACCTCCGATAATAACCTGCCAACCCGAGGAAGCGGCGTACCTGTCGCTTCGTGGTGGGGGGTGGGTAGGCAGCTAGAGCTTGGACCTTCCCTACGAGCGGCCGTACCTGTCCCCCACCGATAGTGTAGCCGAGGTAGGTGGTCTCCTGCCAGCCAATCCGGCACTTCTTCGAGTTGGCGGTTAGTCCAGCATCTCGCAGGGCCCGGAGGACCGCGGCTACCCGTTCTAGGTGTTTGTCCCAGGACGTGTTGTAGATAACTGTCATCCAGGTAGGCAGCGGTGTATTCCTGGTGGGGGTGGCGGAGACGGTCCATGAGTTGCTGGAACGTCGCCGGGGCCCCATGGAGGCCGAAGGGCATCCGGGTGAAGTGATAGAGCCCGGAGGGTGCAGCGAATGCGGTTTTCTCCCGAGAGGCAGGGTCAAGCAGGATCTGCCAGTACCCCTTGCTAAGGTCGAGGGTGGTGAGGAAGTGGACCTCGCCCAAGCGGTCCAGCAGCTCATCCACCCGCGGCATTGGGTACGCATCAAACTTCGACACGGAGTTGACACGCCGAAAGTCGATGCAAAAGCGCTGGGTACCGTCGGGTTTGGGGACCAAGACCACGGGGCTCCGCCACTCACTCTGCGACCGTTCGATGACACCCAGTTCTAGCATCGCCTGTACCTCCTCCTCTATGACGTGTTGCATTCGACGGGGGAGAGGCCTTGTCGCCTCCTGGATTACCACCCCCGGTTCTGTCTGGATGGTATGCTGTTCGAGGGTCGTGCAGCCCGGCTGGGTGGTAAAGGTTTTACGAAATACCTGTAGGAGACAGCCCGTCTGCTTTCGCTGCTCCTCCGTGAGGGATTCCCCGAGTCGAGGTGTTGTGGGGTTGCGGGGCCCCAGTTCTGGTTCGAGGGGGTAGGGGTCGATCAAGAGCCCTTCTCACTCCTGCCAAGGCTTCAGGAGGTTCACATGGTACCTCTGGGTCCTTTTCCGGCGGTCAGGCTGGTGGACCTCGTAGGTGACCGGGCCGACTTTCTGAATCACCTTGTTGGGCCCCTGCCAGTGGGCCAGTAGCTTGGACTCCATAGAGGGCAAGAGCAACAGCACCCGGTCTCCAGGTTGAAACTCGCCGACCTGCGCTCCCCGGTTATATGTTTGGGCTTGGATCTCCTGGGCCACTTTCAAGTTCGCGCGAGCGAGCGTCCCGGCTTGGTTGAGCCATTCCTGAAGCTGGGAGACATACTGCAAAAGTCCCTGAGTGGGAGAAGGGGTCTGTTCCCAGGTCTCCCGCACGAGGTCCAGGAGCCCCCTTGGGCTGCGGCCATATAACAACTCGAAGGGGGAGAACTTGGTGGAGGCCTGGGGCACTTCACGGATAGCCAAGAGCAGGGGCAGGATTAATTGGTCCCACCGGCACAGGTCCTCAGGGGTGAATTTGCACAACATGTCCTTTAGAGTTTGGTTGAACTGCTCCACAAGGCCGTCGGTTTTCGGGTGGTAAACCAAGGTACGCAACTGCTTGACCCCGAGGAGCATGCAGACCCGCTGCAATAGTTGGGAGGTGAAGTTAGTCCCCTAGTCAGTGAGTAGCTCCCGGGGCAGGCCGACCCAGGTGAAGACCTTGATCAGTTCATCTGCGATGGCTTGGCCGGTAATGCTCTGGAGCAGAATGGCCTCTGGGATGCGGGTGGCATAGTCCATAATGACCAGAATATAACGGAACCCAGCCTGGCTTCTCGGGAGGGGTCCCACTAAGTCCATGGCCACCCGTTCAAACGGAGTTTCACGAGAGGCATGGGAATCAGGGGGGCCGGCGCAGTTCGTGCGAGGGCAGCCCATTGGCATTCGGGGCAGGAGGCACAGTATCTCCGCACCTCGGCCTGCACCCTGGGCCAGAAAAAGCGAGACAGGATTCGGGCCAGGGTCTTCTCCTGGCCTAAATGTCCCGCCACGGGGACATCATGTGCCAGACTCATAACGGCCCGTCGATGGCGGTGTGGGACTACCAGCTGCGTCCGGACCTCCCCCATACGGGAATCCTGGTCCACGCGGTAGAGACAGTCTCACTGTAACTCCCAGTGGGGCCAGCTTTGCGCTCAGCCCAGGTCAACTGGGACACAGTCGACTGCGGCAAGCTGGTCGTACATCTGGTTTAAAGTGGGGTCCTCCCTCTGGTCATGGCAGAAATCCGTGGTAGCCTCGGGCCTTTCCGTTACCCATGGTCGAGATTCCTCTACAGCCTCGGCCGGACAGTCAGGCTCCGTCCCGTCAGGCCCATCTGTGGTGTGTTCCGGGACGTGGTCTCCCTCGCAGGCCGGTATACCCTCTGGTTCTTCCAGCCGATGGGACTGCAGAACGTCCACAAATTCGGGCCCGTCCCGCCCCAAGATCACCGGGTAGGCGAGCTGTGGGGCCAGGCCGACCACAAGAGTCCGTGTGACCCCAGCCACTGAAAGGGAGACTCGGGCGCTGGCATACGGCCGTGTGTCGCCATGGATGCACTGCAGGTGGATTGTCCCGAGCCGCGGGTCTTTAGTGACGCCAAGGCTTTGGCGGACTAGGATCTGTCCGCAGCCCGAATCAACCAGGGCCCGCGTCTGGCAGCCGTCAACAATTATGGGCACGGTTACCTTGGGCGGTTGTGGGGGTCGGGCCCGATTTTCTCCGGCGCAGACCTGTCTGAAGTCACACTCCATCACTGGGCAGTCCTGTTGGAGGTGTCCATGCTTGCCGCAGGAAAAGCAAGGGCCGACCTCGGGCCGCCCAGAGTGGGCCGACCCCCTCCGCTGGCTCCCGGGGGGACTTCGGGGCGGGTGTTCTGGTAGGGCCTCGGGACCTGGAAGACTTCAATGGGTTGGGGTTCCTGGTCCCGGGGTGCGGTTTGAACTTCGTCATGGCCATCCCCCCTTTTCTCCGAGTGGGGGCGTCCGGACCCAGCCAGATGATTTTGTGGTGTCGACCCGCCCGAGGTTTCGGCCGCTAGGAAGTTTTCCATCAGGGTTACGGCGTCCCCCACTGTCGGGGGCCGATTCCAGAGGACCCAGGCTCTTCCTTGGGTCAGGAGGATGTGGAGAAACTGTTCCAAGATGATCTGCTCAAGCAGTTCCTCAGGACTTCGCCGGTCGGGCTGGAGCCACCGCGTACACAGGTCTCTCAGTTCCTGAGCTATCCGTCGGGGTCGGGCACCTGCGCCGTAGGTCAGGCCCCTAAACCGCTGCCGGAAGGTCTCAGGGGTGACGTCTAGCGCATCCAGGATCACCGCCTTGACTCGGGGGTAGTCCTTGGCATCCTCAGTGGAGAGGCCTGGGTATACGGCCTGGGCCGTTCCCATTAGATACGGGGCAAGCAGGGTGGCCCACTGATCCGGGACCCACTCGGCAACCTGGGCCACACGCCCGAAGGTTACCAGGAATGCCTCCGGGTCGTCATGTGGGCCCATCTCGGTCAGCCAGACCGGCGGAGGGCATAGTGGGGTCCCGTCCGGCCCTCCCGCCTGGGGGTCGGGGCCACGGGGGAGCGCACCTCTGAGTTGTTGCAGGCACTGTCACTGAAACTCCTGAGTCTGAGTTGTCAGGTCCTGCATCAGCTGGTGCTGCTGGACCCCAAGTTGTTCGATGAGTTGTTGCTGCTGTAATCGGGCGGCCTCCTGTCGCTGCTGCAGGGCCACCTGCTGTCGTTCCTGGGTCTCCAACAGAGCTGTGAGGAACTTGGTAAAGTCCATGTCACCAGGGGGAGAGCGGTCTCCCCCTGCCCCCTTCTCGCAGGGGTCAAGGCCTCGTGCCCACATCCTGGGCAGGGAGTCCCCACTTCTGGTACCACGTGTAGTAGAGCGCTGCCGGGGCTCGACCCTCCTTGAGGGGGGGAAGGGAAGCCACACTGGCTCGCCTCACTCCTTCTGCCTCGGGCCCGTCCCTTGCTGCGGGGTTGAGCAGAAGAGAATGGTATATAAGTACGCCCCGGCCCTTGAGCGGGGTGGGGCAACAAACACAGTCTAGGCTTAGGCCTTTGAGCAGGGGCTGAGCGACAAGGTAACAGTACATATATAAGCCCAGGCCCTTAGGCAGGGCGAGGCAGCACACAGTCTATGCTCAGGCCTTTCAGCAGGGGCTGAGCAACAAGAGAGCTGAGATGGCCTCCTCAGGTCAGGGGAGAGGGAGTCTGCCACCCTTGGAGGGGTAGCAGGGGGAACGCAGGCCCTCCCACTCCACTGCGTTCCAGCCCGGGGCCCTAGCAGCAGTTAATGCTGCTGACGGTCAGTGGGGAATCCTGACCGAAACACACTGCCATTGGCTCAGGTGAGCCTGCAGCCTGACTGGGGTTGGCTGCCCCCGGGCCACTTCCAGCCTCCCCCTCGCTGGGTACCTGCCCTCTGCCAGTGTCGTCTGGGGCGTCCCAGACCATGGGTTCCTCAGGGTGTCTGCCATCGGGAGGTCCAGTCCACTCCTCGGGGTACTGGGGTTCGGGAGGTCCGATCCACTCCTCGGGGTACCGGGCGTCGGGAGGTCCGATCCACTCCTCGGGATACCAGGCGTCGGGAGGTCCAGGCAGCTCCTCCACAGGCCGAGCGTCGGACCACTCAGTCTGCTCCTCTGAGTGCTGGCTCCAGGAGAGGTCAGGCCAGTACCCCTCCGGTACTGGGCACGGGGTAGGCCGAGCCCAGCGGGAGGTCAGGCCCTAGCATCTGCTCTCTCTGGCCGCCTCCCCCTAACTGAGCCCTGGGGCCGGGCTTTTGTACTTCCTGTCCCACCCCTTGACTTCCAGGGGGCGGGGACAGGCAGCAGGGGCTCCGCCCACGGCCGCGACCTTTCTGGCGTGTTCTCCTCAGGAGCGCGGGGGAGTGGGGCCCCCTCACTACACCATGTCAAAGGCTTTCTGAAAGTTCATGTACACTGTATCAACTGGAACATCCTAGTCCACATGCTTGTTGATTCCCGCAAAGAATTCTAATAGATTGGTGAGGCATGATTTCCCTTTACAAAAGCAGTGTTGACTCTTCCCCAACTTATCATGTTCATTTATGTGTCTGATAATTCTGTTGACATTAATGCTGCAGGCACAGGCTCCTCTAGCTAGTAATCTAGCAAGTGGAAATTCAAATCTTTTCGCTGTAGGATTGGTATAGTTCTTGAAAAAGATTCCAGGCAGCATAATTGTATGCCGTGATCCTGCAGTAACTCTTCATGGATACATGAGTGTCCACGTGCATGGAGTCACTTTCAGGATCAGGAGCTTAGTTTGTAGATACTAATAAGGATAGGGTTAGAATTAGTTTCAAAAGTAAACTTAGAAGGAGGAGATGGCTGTCATCATAAAAAGCCTCTAAGGGTATACCTATACTGTAATTAAAAACCCGCAGCTGGCCAGTGCCAGCCAACTTGGGCTAAGGGGCTCGGGCTAAGAGGCTATTTAAGTGTAGTATAGACTTCCGGAGTTGGGCTGCAGCCTGAGCTCTGGAAACCTCTCACCTCGCAGAGTCTAGAGCCTGGGCTCCAGCCCAAGCCAGAGGTTTTCACTTCAATTAAACATCCCTGTAGCCTGAGCCCTGCGAGCCCGAGTCAGCAGGCATGGGCCAGCCGCAAGTTTTTATTGAAGTATAGATATACCCTAACTGGCATTATTTATCAAGGTGAGAGAGCATGACTTAATCACATAAATGTATGGATAAGATATTAGAATAATGTGCACTGGCCATGGGTTCCTCAATTAAGTGTCTAATGATTTTTAGATATCTCAATTTTGGGATGGCCAATTTTAGGCACCTTGATGGAGCCTGGTTTACAGAGGGTGGATACTCAGCACTTTCTAAAAAATATTGCTCTTTTAAGGTGTCTCAAGTTAGGCATCCAAAACCACTAGTCCACTTTTGAAAATGTTGGCCATTATCCTATAAAAGTTACTTGGAAACATGCAACCTTAACATGGTGCCAGATCCAGACATGGTGAAATTGTGGGCAAATCTGCTAAGAGAGAGGAGTTGCACCAACTTGAACAGGTCTGAATTTAACTCTTAAGACCAGATGTCATTTCTACCAAGGTCTTTTTGTACTACTCTGGAAGTGTAAAGGGGTCTTAGTGTTAATAAGAATTTACTCATTGTTTTTGAGATTGTAATAGGACATCTATCTGGAAAAAAAATCTCTGTTAGAGATAATAAAGAGTAGAAGTAATCAAAAGTAAAGAAGTGTATAGGTATAAAAAAGGGAAAAAGTTTCAGTCATTTCAGCCAAGTTAAAATCCATCAGGCTTCCTTGTTGATGAGAGAGGTTTCTGGCACAGGAAAATAACCTGATTCGGCCTTTGATGTTGCTTTCTGATTTTATATATTGTTAATCTAAATATTTGCAGACAAAAAGTGCAGCCCTGACTCTGAAACTTGTCTCTTGTTTCTTGTTTCTACAACTTTAGAGTTTCTAGCATTTTACTGTTACCTGACATCTGTTTTCCAAATGTGATCTTGTCTTTTTCTTTTCTCCACCCTCACTCCATTTGGTCTGCTTGCTGGTTTAGAAACAGCAATCAACCTTGGAGCAGAAAGGACGCAGAATACTCACCACCTTCTGCCTATGTTCCCCCACTCTTTCCACACACTTACAATAAACAGTATGTATTAAACAAAACGTAAATCATATGTTCTGCGGAAAAGACTTCCTTTAAATATTACTCCGTAGTGTTCTTGCAATAAAGGTTGGTTTAGGAAGAGCCCTTAGGCCTAATGTGCACATGCATATACACATCCTTAGCTGTTAAGCATATGAGTAGTTCCATTGAAATCCACTGTAGAGGTAGAGTACAGTAAAAGATGACACTTTTATATGTTGACTACTGTTAGAGGAAAAGATACATCATAATCTCAGTGTGTATTTGCATATGTTATATATGGATTGCATGATTCCAAGTAAATTGTGTGCAATATTATGTTATTTATATCTTTTCCCTTGGCCATTGTAACCACGTAAAAGCACTTTTCCTCTGCCTTTCTGTTAAGAGGTTTGCAGTTTACATGAGGGATCATGTAGATAGAGCCAAATACTGAAAGCTGAAATACTTGTAATCGTCTCTGCTGAGGTTGCTAATTAATACTAACTGCAGTAGGAATCTGAGATATGCTAACACGATCTCCAAGAAACCAGACTGAACTCTCCAATTTATTTGAAAAAAGGTACTGAATGTTCCAGAGATTATATCAATTTTTATTCCTTACCTTCCTGAGACTAGGGTTGATAACTTTCTATCTGCAGAAAACTGAAGACCCTTGCCCAGCCCCCTGCTCAGCCTCCTTTCTTAGGCCCCACTCACTCCATCCTCCTCCTTCCTTCGCTTGCTCTCCCCCATCCTCGCTCACTCATTTTCACTGGGCTGACGCAGGGGGCTGAGGTGTGAGGGAGAATGGTGATGAGGGCTCTGGGGTGGGGCTGTATATATGGGGTTTGGCATGCAGGAGAGGGCTTCTGGCTGGGCCAGAGGTGTGGGAGTGGGTGAGGGCTCCAGCTGGGGGTGTGGGCTCTGGGGTGGGACTGGAGATAAGGGGTTTGGGGTGCAGGAAAGAGTTTCAGGCTAGGGCAAGTGTGGGAGGGGGTACATGCTCTGGGCTGGGAATGTGGGCTCCAGAGTGGGGCCAAAAATGAGGAGTTCAGGGTGCAGGAGGGGGCTCAGGGGTGGGGGAGAGTGTTGGGGTGCAGGCTGCAGGTGGCGCTTGCCTCAGGCAGCGCCTAGGAAGCCGCCAGCATCTCCCTCTGGCTCCTAAGCACAGGTGTGACCACGTGGCTCTCTGCACTGCAGGCACTGCCTCCTCAGCTCCAATTGGCATAGTTCCTGGCCAATGGGAGCAGATGAGCTGAAGGACGGGGAACAGAGTCGCACAGAACCAGGTAGGGAGCCCTCCTACGCCTCCCACTGTACTTTTAACAGCCCAGTCAGTGGTGCTGACCGGAGCCACCAGGGTCCCTTTTCAACCCTGGATGAAGACTGGACACCTGGCAACCCTACCTGAGACATGGATGTATTTTCAAAACCAGTGCCATGCACTCACACTTATGTGTCTCAGATATATTTTATTATTATTATATATTTATTATATAGTTGTGAATTCAGATTGCTTGCCACAATTAGCCTCTGGCTCTTCAGCTTAGAATCATATATATTTGGGGATGGAAGAGGCCTCAAGAGGTCATCTAGTCCATCTCCCCTCCCTCTCCCCCCCCATGCTGAGCAGGAACAAGTATACTTAGACAATTCCTTATAGGTGTTTGTCTAAACCTGTTCTTAAAAACCTCCAGTAACTGGCATTCCACAACCTCCCTTGGTGACCCATTTCAGTACTTAACTATCTTTATAGCATAGTAGGGCACATTCTGGTGGTGATAGATGAAGAAGGAAACACGTCAAATAAAGCAATGTTAAGGAGATGATGGAAAATATCCACTATAGGTGAGTATCTCTGGGAATCCTGGTATCAACTAATGTTCAGGGAGAAGCTATAAGGAATTATTTATGAGAGAGTCGAAATTGTTTTTTCCTTCATATTAATGCACGGTGGTCTAGTTTATGATTTGTTGTCACTATTTTGGCCCTGGTAGTAGGAGAGTTGCTGTATGTTATGTGAACTTGGTGGTTAATTGTATTTAATAACCCTCTCACAAAAACATCAGAGTTGCTAGGGAAGTCTGATGTTGGAAAACAGGTTATTTTTACCTGTGATTTCAGCAGAAGTAAACTAAGCTTATAATTGAGGAATATTTTCAAAGCCCCTAGGGAAGTTACAGCACATGACTTATTGTTCTTGTCCTTTGTAGTTTATATGCTTTCTGGAGTTTTCTGAAATGTCTAAAGAATCCAGTGGGAATTTGTCTGTTATGGTCAGTGTGGTTTGCTTTCACGTTGCTAACTGTGTAATTTGGGGGAGTATCTGCTGTTCTGCTAGGTCCTGATTCAGTAAAGCATTTAACTATGTGCTTAAGTTCTGTTGATTTCGGTGAGATATAAGCAAGCGCTTGTGCTTCTGCGAATCAGTGCCTTAATTTCTCTAGTACATATACAATCGTTACACTTGTTATACCAGCAAGAGAGAAGTTCTGCCAGTCCTCTTTTTCCAGGTGCGGGGTGGGGAGCAAGGCTGGTGCAAGGAAGTTTCTCACCCTAGGTGAAACTTCTACCCACCTTGTGCCACCCCCCGACCCAGCTAACCGCACCCACCACCACCCCGTGGACACTAACCATGCCCACCCACCCCTGCCACCCGAGGAGCCTCCCTCCCCCCGCGGCAGCTAACCCTACCTGCCGTGGCAGCTAACCCACCCACTCCCCACCCGGGGAGCCCACCCTCACAGCAGCTACTCCCTCTTGTAAGGCCCCCCTCCATGGCAGCTAACCCAGCCAGGGAAGCCCCCCCGCGCAGAAGCTAACACCGCCCGGGGAGCCCCCCAGCGGAAGCTAAGCCCACCCCCTTCTGCGGCAGCTAACCCCGCCCGGAGTGATGAAGCAGAACCGCATCTTATTTCCTTTCAGCTTTTAGCCAAGAAGCTTCTGCCCAGTTTATATAGACACATGGATAATTAAAGTGGTTTCAGTTTCCATCCCATATTCTGATGCCAAGAGCTGAAGTACGTCTGTAAGAAAAGTATCAGAGGGGTAGCTGTGTTAGTCTGGATCTGTAAAAATCAACAGAGTCCAGTGGCACCTTATAGACTAACAGACATATTGGAGCATGTGCTTTCGTGGGTGAATACCCACTTCATCAGTTGAATGTGATGAAGTGGGTATTCACCCACAAAAGCTTATGCTTCAATATGTCTGTTAGTCTATAAGGTGCCAGAGCACCTTTTGTCGCTTTGTAAGAAAAGTAACACCAATATATAACTTACTGCTTGAAGAAGTTGATCTTAGTTCTTGATTTATTTTATGATTAATGTATGCAATAGGAGCCTTTGAGAGCTCAGTGCAGATGGGCAGGATTACCAAAGTGTGTACAAAAATTGAGTTTTCTAGTTTTTTAAAGGAAAATACAGAAAGTTTGTACTCTTTTTTGCTTTTGTCATCATAAAAACTATGGGCCAAATTCTTCCCACACATTCCATGAAATGGCATTGTGGTGGTTGTGGTTGCACTGCTCTAACTTAGTAAGATTTTGAGATCTCAAATATTTTAATTTATAAATGCCAAACCTCCCATTGAGTGAGTTGTCTTTCAACTTTCTAGGTCATACCTTGTCCTTCTGAAAACCTCGTCCCTGGTAAAGGAGGACAAACTCTTGAGAAATCCAGTGACCTGCCCATGGACGTTGTATAAACAAGTTAATTGAAATCGCAGTGGCTGTTGAGACTTGCATTACTGTACAATTTTATAATGTACAGATAACTGGTTTTTTTTAAAGATACTGCTATGGCTATAAACACTGCATTAGCCTGCTAGTTTTAAAACTATGTCAGTGGAGAAAGCAGATTTGTCATTAAATCTTTCCAGATTTGAAAGGCCTAGGGCCTGCTTCTGGTCCTATATACTATTTGATTATCTCCTTTTCTAGTTCCAGTCTTCAACGTTCATGTAGTTCTAGATACCAGTCTACAGCTTGGATGTAGTCCCAGATGCTGTCGTCAGCCCATGTAACTTATAATACCTATCTCATAGAACTGGAAGGGACCCTGAAAGGTCATCGAGTCCAGCCCCCTGCCTTCACTAGCAGGACCAAGTACTGATTTTCCTCAGATCCCTAAGTGGCCCCCTCAAGGATTGAACTCACAACCCTGGGTTAGCAGGCCAATGTATCCCCAGTGGATACGTACAGCCTTTAGTTCTGGGAGTGTAGTCCCTTACTCTCCCACTGGGGAGGAGTAAGAGCAGAGGATCTGCAAATTTTCTAGCCCCAATCCAGCTTTATTTTGCTGCTCCAGAATGCACAGGGCATATGGAGATCTGGGCTTTTGTGACCAGGTCCAATAAGAAACTGAAGACAAATACCAGAAGTCAAAACCTGCTGTTTTAAAAAGTTACCTATATATCTATTGCTCAGTAAACTGGGGTGGAGGGGTGGGGTAGAGTATTAGATGCTTACTAATCTTAATGTTCTTTTCAAATAAATAAAATACTTCCGTCTATGCAATTAGAAACTCAAACAAGCTTTCCAGTATATCTACTTGTCCACACAACCTGTTAGGAATCTGTGATTATTTGAGGTGATATCGGTCTATTGTAGTGAGATCCTGTGAGTTTTTGGAGTTTCTTTAGTTTAACTGCAATACATTATGACCTTTCCACCAACATATTATGAGAAGTGTCCCCTAACTGAAATATAAAATTAATTGACAATGTATGACTTGTATCCACTCTGTTATCATTCTATAATTTGTTTGGCTATTTCATGTATATATCTTTTGATAGTTTTGTAAGACATAGTGATGGGAAAATATTTGAATTGTCCTAACACTGTAGAGGAATTATTTATTATATTTCATTGTATTTATAGACATTTCTATGGTGCCTATCACCATAGTATCAGGTTGCCATTGAAATCTAGAAATGGAGCCCCATTTTTTATCTCTGAGATTCGGAATGAATACCAGCCTCCAGAGTTACCTAACATGGAAGAGTACAGAAGAATGTGCTCCTGGAGCTCTATTCTTAATACGTATGTGTAACTTCCATTATAATGTAAATGTAAGTAGCATGCCCATATTGGGAAGTTGAATAGACTCAGTCAAAGCTCACCATTGTTGTTCATGCTTTCTGCAGCAAGAAGAGTGGCTGGGAGACTGTATTAGTCTAAACATTCCAGCTGTTTGAACTCCATGCTGGGAAAAATGCCATCCATTATACAGTGAATGGAAATTGGTAATTTATTAATTCAATTTGTATATACAATGTGTAATGACAAATACTGTAGTTATTCTTCTGTTTGCATTGATTATTCCAAATGAAAATGTTTTGGGAATAAATGACATAATGTAGAATTGTCTATAGTTTCCAAATGCTTTGTGCCCAGTCAAAATAATCACTCTAGCAAAGACTGTAATAAATAGTTCCAATGAAAGATGAAATATTGGAGAGCTAATTCTCTCAGAAATGACTTCCAGCAAGGTAGTATCCAGAAGGATTGCCGGCTGTGAGGGTGCTGGGTATTTTACTGACATCTTAAAGTAAAACAAGTGTTTTATAAGGAGAGATTTGGCCAAAATGAGGTGTTGCATTACAAGTGCTATGATTATGATGGCTTCAGATGTAATTTCTGCTGCACAGACACTAATAAGAATCTTTTAGTTTGCGCTACAATTTCTTCCAAGCCACAAGGCCTCCTCCCTAAATACGGACATAAAAAAAAATCCCCAAAACAGATGTTTGTTTTCTGTTTCCAAAAATTTCCGGTAGAGTGAAAGGGTGAAATCTTTGTTTCATTGACGTCAATAGGAGTTTCACCATTGAGTTCAGTGGGGCTAGGATTTCACCCAAAGTACCTTAAATATCTTATCTTTAAAAGTTGTTTGCAGCATTGTTGTAGCCATATTGATCCCAGGATATTAGAGAGACAAGGTGGGTGAGGTAGGCTACACAGAACCCAGACCTGAAGAAGAGCTCCATGTATCTCTTTTTCAAGTTTGGGCTAGATGTCAAAGAAGAATTCTGTGAACTTGAAAGCTTCTCTTTCACCAGCAGAAGTTGGTCCAATAAAAGATTTTACCTCACTCATCTTGTCTCTCTCAATCTGAATGAGAAAGTTGTTTGGATTTTGATTTCAGCATCTAATTTTGTTTTCACCAAATTTAAAATATGGCTACTTTTTTAGTGAGCTCCATGGTCTTGGGTGCACTCCTCTGGGACTATCGTGTTTAAATCCCACTCTTTAGAGCTGTTTAGGAAATGATTTTTGTTTCCAAGTCAAATTTTGATGATAACAAAAAAGTTTTCATTTTTATTGACATTTTTCTTCAAAAATTTTCAGTTTTTTTGTTGAAGAATCAAAAGACTGAGAACAGGGAAAAATTGTCAAACCTGGTTTCCAGCAGAAAAATATTGGACTCTTTCCATAAATATTTGTTTTGATGAAGAATCTGTTTTTGTTGAAAAAATGTTTCAAATGAAAAATATGTCATCTGTACCACTCTTTCCGTTTCTGTGCTGACATCAGTAATGCTTGTGCAGAAGACTATTTTGATATGACAAGATGTTGTAAAGTTGCAGTTAGTATTCGGCCAAAAAAGGGAAAAGACTTATAGGCAATTATTAAGTTTTAGAAGTTTCATGTCTCTTGGGCAATATTATAAACAGCGAGTATTAAAAATCAAGGTGGATTTGATTTAAATCAAATTGATTTAAATCACTAGAAAGGAAGATTCAATTTAATCATAGTTTTCTAAATAAAAGTGCATCTTGTTGGTTGTTATAACCTTAATACATATTCTTCACCATTCAGAGATGTAGGTTTCATTTTTAGAAGATACATGCTATACATTTTTAAAGTGATTTATTTTGAAAACTTTTCAGATTAGTTTTACAGCTATATCAGAAAATGAATGACTGTTTGGTTATTTCATTTACCAAAGGTAATTGAAGCAGATATTTATGAAGTAATTGGGAGATGAACTATCTCCAGTTCAACAGGTAAATTATTAATATTTGGAGGATTTTCTTGCCATGATGTATTAGGAGGAGAACATCGCCAGACAGACATTTAACTAAAACAACGTTAAGTATTCTGGATTTTTTTCTTCAACAGCAAACATATAATATTTTAACAAAACAATCATATGTCTCTCGCTTCTCACATTTATCTCCAGACTTCTTCTCCTTGTCCAGATCTATTCCTCCCCAACTATCTTCTGTTCATTGAACTTTTTAAAACTTTCACTTTTAGAGAGAGGTAAGGGATTGACTCTGCACACAAATTTGCAGAGGGACAATAGAGTTGAGGTCTGTTATTTCTCACCTCTCTATATTTATTTATTTATTTAAAAATATTTTTGCTGTTAACAAGCATGTTACCTCTGGAGAGACAAATCCACAGTTTGAGAACTGCAAAATGAAGCATCTCTGATGGTATCTTCTAGACTAAGCACTGAGTCCCATTGGGTGGATAGAAAGATTAACCTAAATAATCTATACAGAAGCCTGTGGAACCCCATAAGATTGGGACCCTAATACATGAACTATTGGAACTCATTTACAAAACTTTTCTTGAACATTACATAAATATATTGTCTCATACTATAGAATTAGAATTTATAATCCCTATTCCATGATGAGATATCTTTGAGCTATAACGTATCTTAATTAAAGCTATCTTTAGATAGGTTTTTTCCTCAAAAAGCATTTTGTTAAAAAAATTGTTTTTTTTAAATCACTGATTTTTATCCACCCTGTTAAAAATAAATAAAATATGTGACAATGCACTTTTAAAACCACACATCCCCTAACTCTGTAGCTCCTGAGTATTTCAATGCTGAATTGTACTGTAGCTATCCATTTTCAGCACTTTGGTGGTAAACCTAGGCACCTCCATGAGAAGAGCAGACACCATCAAGTTGCATTGAAATTTCTGAACTTTTCAATAGAAGGTAGTTTGTTGTATTGCAGCAAAATAAGAACTCCCTAATAACCCTTCCTTCCCCCCCTTTTTTTTTTGCTGGCTAGTCCCCTTTTTGTGTTAAGAGTGGTTAATTTGATAGCATATTCGATTGTGAGCCTGACCATTATTGCACATACTTGCATTGCAAAGTGCTGGTGGAAGGATGGCCCCTTTTATAGGCTGCGGGTATTTGGGAGGCAAAAAAGAAGAAAAGTGGAATGCCATTTACGTATGAAGGGTTCTCACCAGAAATATTGGAAAACCTAGCAATGCAGCCACTTGTTATGTCCACATGGACACTTGAAACACAAGCAGACCTCTGTTTGCATCAGTAACTCTGAAAGGTCCTTCTGTGGCACTATTGTGTGCTTCTGATGAGGAAAGAATTTTAAGCCAATGAGGATTTAGCATCCATTGTGTGGCTGTGATGCATGCTAACTCATTTGAAGTACAAATATCCTTGGCGGCCACCTGCTTTTCAGGGTGATGCTGAGGAAGAGGATAGAACTAAAAGGTTCAGGGAAGAATAGCCTCATGCTCTTAAAGGCCAGTAATATCGTCAGACCTTTGGAAAGGGGTCACTAATGACAAATACCTTTGTGCTGTTGTCGTCGTAAATACTCAAAAGGGATCAAGAACCTCTGAAAAGGAGGTAATGAATGTACTCAGGACTGATAGGTTTTCAAAGGCTAAATGAGTTCAAGACTGCCAACTTCAGCTAATCATCCCTGATGGCGAACTGGAGGCCTTCCCTAAGCAACTCCTTCACTCTTTGGAGCTGAAAAGATGCCAAAATCAAAGGGTTTTCAAGTTGTTATTCAAATAGAAAAATATAAATAATCCTTTGGAGATTGAGGAGGTGAAAAACTCAGCCCAGCTGTATGCAGCTGAATAGCGTTTCTGCAGCAGGCTCTCAGTTGCACCATGCTAGCTAATTTTTTAAGAGGTTTGAGAAGTTTCCTGTTGCCTTTCTCTGTGCACATACACACATGTATGTTTATAGATGACTAACATTCACAGAGAGGTAGATGCAGGCTTTACTGCAGCTGTTAACTGAGGAGGGGGGAATCAAACACTGTTATCATTTCCTAAACTTTTGAGATATTGCTGTGAGAACAAAATGAAAACCAAGTAACGCTTCTGTAGGATTTTAGTATTCTTCTGAAGTTTTATGACTGAAAATACCATACTGAGAAAAATGCACAGGCTGTGAAATAATCCCCTGGTGAATACTTACAGCATGGTATATAAAGTGCATGTCTGTTGTTCTCTTTGTGTTAAGACTGTTTTTCCTAAATATTAACACAATAAATTTAGTGGTAATTCCATGCCTGAGGATGAGCCATGCCGGGAATCAGTATACAATAGCTAATTGTAAACCTAAACATCTTAAATACATAATGTAATGAAAGTCTTCTTTAAGTGATGTATCAAGGAATTTGTTTATATTATTTCATATTCAAGAATATTAGTATTCTTTTCTGTCTGTTTGTGTTGGGAGCTGTCTTATTAGGATTTTTCCTCACTTGTAAAGTGTGTGGCATCTTTGAACTTGGGAAACATTTTAAATTCCTATAGTTGGATCTGTTGTCGAGTAGATATATGGGGAATGTCAGTATCCCACATAAAGGGAAATAGGCGGTAAAGCAGAAAACTGAGTAGAGGAAGAAATTCAGTCGTAACTCATTCTTGAGATCACCATGTTATTTAAATACACATTGACGCTCTTTTCAGGTTGAGCAGATATGCATAATATTTGGGAGTAATTGTTCCTGGGAAGCTTGGTTATGCAATGAAATATCTTTGGCATTTAAGAATTATAGTACACATTTCCTTTTTGCTATAATATGTGGTCTACAAATACAACCAATCATATTTCTTCTCTGAGGAATTATCTCTCATAAGCAGGCTCCCACAGTGTGTTTTCCTCTGCTGTGCAAGTTCAGCAGGCAGGACCAGACCAATCCATCACCCGGAATTGGGGTTGGCTCCACTTTCTCTGAAACTCCCCAGTTTATTTTGCTTCTGGGTTGAAGGAGGGTTTTTGTATGCTCAGAAGTTCAATGAAAGCAGGAACTCTAAATGAACGAAAATGATAGTGAAGCAAGGCATAACAAGAATCAGTGACTGGAAGTTAAACTCAGGCATATTCAAATTAGGAATAGGGCACACCTTTTTAACAGTGAGGGTAATTAACCATTGTAACAAATGACCAGGTGAAGAGGTAGATTCTCTATTTCTTGAAGTCTTCAAATCAAGATTGGATGCCTTTCTAAAAATATATATATGCTTTAGCGAAACCCTAGTTATTGGGCTCAATATAGGAGTAACTGTGTGAAATTCTATGACCTGTGTTATACAGAAGGTCAGACTAGATGATGAAATGGTCCTTTCTGGCCTAATGTCTATGAAATATGCAAATATAATGTATGCTTAATGTGCAGAATGACATGTATAAATTTTAAATAAAATCTTCTAACTAGAAGTATCTCACTTGGTTGCCAACTTATGATTATGATCAATATTCATTCAAATATCAAATAGTTTTAAGTAAGTATTCATATTTATTTTATTATTAAAGTGAGTTTTTTATTATCAAATTCTGATATTATCACTTGATGATTACCTGTTCATTACCTCTGAAGCACTTGACATTGGCCACTGTCGGAAGACAGGATGCTGGGCTAGATGAAACTTTGGCCATTCTTATGAAATCCTAGGAACCATGTCATCAGTTTTGGAGGTTGTCTCTCTTCTCCATTCAGTTTACAATAGTTTTTCCTGTCAATAAAGGATCCTTCCTTTAATTAGGCTTTGTCTCATTAGTAAGTCTAACATACAAGCAAAGAACAAGTCTGGAGATTATGAGCAAGGGAAATATACTAATGTATCTGTACTATGTAATTGACAGTATAAAAACTATTCTACCACAGGACACTCATCTTGCATCTTTTCACTTCAGTTCAGGAAATCATCTTTCATAAATGATTTTATTAAGATAAGAGAGATCCTATAAACTCATCTTAAATAAATATGGCAAACCTTCAAAGGTTTGGAAATGTACGTCTTGATTTAGATAAGTATCCCAAAATTTATGTATATATTCTTAAACTATGGAGATCTCCTGCCTCCCATTTCAGGTCCAGACCCTGATTAACTTTTAGACCACACTCATGTAAGGATATACTGTAGGATCTAATTCCTGGCTTCCTCAGAGGTCTGGAATGGAAGGAGGAAGTCTGAGGTCAAGGAGAAGCCCAGTTTGGTCTAGGTGCAAGTTGAAAGTGGAACATGTTGAGGTTGGAGAATTTGCTTTCCTTAACTAGATCAATCCCAAATATTAAAAACGAAGAAAGGGATGGGGAACCTGGTTCCTAGCAAGAGATAAAGGTGGACTCAATTCCTAAAAATAGCCTCCTGTAAGGGTAAAATCAGCTGGCTGCTTCTCTGTTCTTCCAAGTTACTTCATTACTTTATCCTGTCCCGTTTTCATCTGAAATAACATTAGCTTGAATGTTAAGATGTCGATAAATACGTATTAACAAGGTGTGAACACCATGATTGATGATATTCACTCCAAAAACGCTTAATGTGGAGTTCTCTATGGGAGAGGGCGGTCACCAGACAAAAGATGCACTGGGGAAGTATTACCATTAGCCCATAAAAATACTGATCACATTAACAGTAGATTGACATAGGATATTTTCCCAGTAAAATAATGGAGACAGTTTCAGCATTAGTCATGTTCATTACAGGAACAAACCACAGCACAGGAGAAAAGTACTTTATGTATATTCTCACCAAGTGTCTTATATATAACATGGGTGGGATTTTCAAAGCTGTCTAGATGATTTGGGTGCCCAGTCAGAGGGCGGCTCTATGTATTTTGCCACCCCAAGCACGGCATCAGGAAGCCTTCAGCGGCATTTCTGCAGGAGGTCTGCCGGTTCTGTGGATTCGGCGGCAGTTCTGCGGGTGATCTGCCAGTCCTGCGCTTTCGGCATACCCGCCACCAAATTGCCACTGAAGCCGCGGGGCCGGCGGACCTCCTGCAGAAATGCCGCGGAAGGCTCCCAGACTGCCACCCTCACGACAACCGGCACGCCGCCCCCCCCCCCCCCCCGCTTGTTGCCCCAGGCACATGCTTGCTGCGCTGGTGCCTGGAGCCAACCCTGTGCCCAGTATCCATTAAAATTAATGCACCTTATTATGAAAAATGATCAGTAAAGAGAAGCCTTATAACTAAACTAGAAAAAAAATAGAGATTAGTTTATTTTGTGTAGCACTATATTTTTTCTATGACCTTTTGTAAAATGTTTTTACAATTGGGTGTGTTTGTCTCTGCAAAAGTATATAACAGTCAGAACACATTTTGTATAGATTATCAAAGTGAATTGACACACAAAACACTTATATTACTGATGCAAAAATAACTGCTCCAAGAGTGAATTGATTTCAATCAAAGTGATTTAAATCACCTTTTTCTAATCAGGATTTTAATCAGCAGAGAGTAAATCTGGATTTAAATAATCGATTTAAATCATGTTTTTCAGTTGTACTTTTTAGTTATTTTCCTAAGGAAAGGTTGATTCTCATTGGTTGGTAACCATTTAAAAATGGCGATTTGCAACTATACGATATCTGTATTTGGTCCAAGAAAAGAGGTTACCTTGCCCAGCTTGTCTCTTTAATGTCTTAGGATCAACACAACCACAGCAACACTGCAAACACACATTTATGTAAGCAATCATGTAGTTTTACTTGCATTTATTCAGATTATTTATTTTTACACATTTTATTATGATAGAAAATGGCAAATGATAGGTTTCTTATTTACATAATCAGTTATTCTTTTACTTGTGGTTTGTGTCAAACTCTGGTTGGAAATTCAAATTCAATTGAAATGCACAAAAACAGCATTTTAGGCATTTAATTTTCTTTAGGAAAAAGCCCAGTCATTTGAAAACAAGTATGTATAAAGTAGTGATTGCTTGCTGTGATGTCTTTTTGCTGCTATTCAGTGAAAGCTTAATGAAGCTGACGTATTGCCATTTTTATCTGATGTCTGGGAGGGGTGAAGTTATGTAGAATACAGTGGAATTATAAAATTAATTTCCTGTTTAGCTAAGGTAATGGTTTGGTGTCCTATTTCTTTTTCTTTCCTTCCCCCAAAGAGCCATTTTGCTATTCCTGTCAGTGCCTATGATAATATGGATGGGTGCACACACAGCCCAAATAATCTTTTCCAATATGCTGGAAAAAAGAGCCCTCATTTTTCACTGATGCTACTCACATAGTGGATAATTAAACATAGTCAACCTTCAGGGAAGCCTCTAAAATACAGAGAGGTAGCCAAAGGAATGTGGAGAAGACAAATATGAAGGGATATTTTAGCTAAACTTTCCCAGTATGATTTTCCCCTTACTTTGCCCAGTTTATGATGCATTTTTATGACATCATTCAGCCTGGGTTTGATATTAAAAGTGGTTCATGTATGGATTTTGATATTAATAAAGCCAGCCAGCAAATAGCATCAGGCATTTTGAGCCTGAACCAAAGCCCACTGAAACCAATGGCAGTCTTTCCACTGACTTCAATGGGCTTTGGATCAGATCTTTTATCCGGGAAAGAGGTTGGGAAGAATTTTTGCAACACTGATTATAAAGAGAAGTTACAAAGACCAAACAAGCCAAGAGTGGCCTATAGACTGTCAGGACTTATAGGTGATGAATGATTTATCGTGTTCAATCCACTTAAAAGTCTAAGCTAATACAGATGGAAATTATCCTTTTTTTTTTACAAACATAAAGCTCTGTCCCTCTTTCTTTTTATCATTCCAAGATATGTGCAACATTGATGCTTCTGAACATTTAGGTTCCCCCTTTCCACTACCACCCTGTTTCTTTTGTTACTGTGTTTTGAATTTTTAAGGCCCATAGAACCTGCAGAGTGCAGGCACACATGCACATGCTTAACTTTCCGCATGTGAGTAGTCCCATTAAAATCAGTAACTCTAGCAGTGTAAAGGTGTCTTAAAGTAGGTTCAAAATACAAAGTGGGTATAAATTGCCTTTCCACACACTTTAAGCACTTCACCACACTCCATATGCTTCCATAGTGGTGTAAAAGAATCTTAGTGTAAATGAAAATCAGATGTCACCACCCTGACACACTAAAGGTTTTCAAAAAGATTTTGCCACAGGCTAGAGAAGACATTTCCTCTAGTGATCAGATATTCACTGGGTGCACTAATGTACTCTTACACTGGAGGAAATAGTAGTAACTTTTTTGTGATATGTCGACACTACGAAATTAAGTCTAATTTATAGAAGTTGAATTTTTAGGAAGCAATTTTATACAGTCGATTCTGTGTCCCCCCACTAAGCACGTTAAGTCAACGGAGTGCATCCACAGTACCATGGCTAGCGTCGACTTTTGGAGCATTGCACTGTGGGTAGCTATCCCACAGTTCCCGCAGTCTCTGCTGTCCATTGGATTTCGGGATTGAGCTCCCAATGCCTGATGGGGCAAAAACGTTGTGGGTGGTGTTGGGTACATGTTGTCAGTCGCCCCTCCCTCCATGAAAGCAATGGCAGACAATCGTTTCACACTTTTTTTCTGTGTGGGTGCCATACTGCTTTCAGCAGATGGTGCAGTAGGACTGCTAACCGTCGTTATCGAACATCTGCTTCTGCTGCCACTCTGCTCTCCTGTTGCCATGAATCCACCTCGCAGGTCCTCTCATCATTCTGAATAAATATCTATTCTCGTGGCATCCGCTGCAACTCTTCTCTCCTGCTCTTGTCTCACCATACCATGGCAAGCATGCAGTCCACTCAGCTCAGCCAATGAACACTGCCGCTGTTGTGTCCTGGCAGCAGATGGTGCAGTAGGTCTGCAAAACTTGTCTTCCAGCCATTGCTTCTGCTGCCACTCTGCTCTCCTACTCTTGTCTCGATCGATAGCGAATTTCTCCATGTTGGCTGTCATGGGCTTCTGCTTCCGCTGCAACTCTGCTTCACTGCACTCATGAATCCCCCTTGCAGGTCCTCTCATCATTCTCTCTAAATATCTATTCCAACATCCACTGCTTCCGCTGCAACTCTGCTCTCCTGCTCGCCTTCAGATGCCATACCACGGCAAGCATGGAGCCCACGCAGATCACCGCAGCAGTTATGAGCATTGTAAACACCTTGCACAATATCCTGCAGTATGTGCAGAACCAGACCCTGCAAAAGCAGGCGAGGAGGCGACAGCAGCGCGGTGACGAGAGTGATGAGGAAATGGACACAGACTTCTCTCAAAGTACAGGCCCCGGCAGTTTGGACATCCTGGTGGCAATGGGGCAGGCTCATCCCTTGGAACACTGACTCTGGGCCCGGGAAACAAGCACAGACTGGTGGGACCGCATAGTGTTGCAGATGATTCCCAATGGCTCCGAAACTTTCACATGCATAAGGACACTTTCACGGAACTTTGGCTTGCTTTCCCCTACCCTGAAGTGCAAGAATACCAAGATGAGAGCAACCCTCACAGTTCACAAGCGAGTGGCGATAGCTCTCTGGAAGCTTGCAATGCCAGACAGCTACCGGTCAGTTGGGAATCAATTTGGAGTGGGCAAATCTACTGTAGGGGCTGCTGTGATTCAACCAGCCAATGCAATCAGTGAGCTGCTGCTATCAAGGGTAGTGACTCTGGGAAATGTGCAGGTCATAGTGGATGGCTTTGCTGCAATGGGATTCCCTAACTGTGCTGGGACGATAGATGGAACGCATATCCCTATCTTGGAACCGGAATTTCTTGGCAGCCAGTACATAAATCGAAAGGGGTACTTTTCAATGGTGCTGCAAGCACTGGTGGATCACAAGGGACATTTCACCAACATCAACGTGGGATGGCCGAGAAAGGTACATGATGCTCGCAACTTCAGGAACTCTGATCTGTCTGAACAGCTGCAGCTAGGGACTTACTTTCCAGACCAGAAAATAACTGATGGGGATGTTGAAATGCCTATAGTTATTCTTGTGGACCCAGCCTACCCCTTAATGCTCTGGCTCATGAAGCCATACATAGGCAGCCTGGACAGTAGGCAGGAGCTGTTCAACTATAGGTTGAGCAAGTGCAGAATGGTGTTAGAATGTGCATTTGGACGTTTAAAGGGACGCTGGCGCAGTTTACCGACTCGCTTGGACCTCAGCGAAACCAATATTCCCATTGTTATTACTGCTTGCTGTGTGCTCCACAATATCTGTAATAGTAAGGGGAAGACGTTTATGGCGGGGTGAGAGGTTGAGGCAAATTGCCTGGCTGTTGATTATGCATAGCCAGACTTCAGGGCGGTTAGAAGAGCACAGCAAGGCGCACTGCGGATCAGAGAAGCTTTGAAAACCAGTTTCATCACTGGCCAGGCTACGGTGTGAAAGTTCTGTTTGTTTCTCCTTGATGAAAACCCACCCCCTTGGTTCACTTTACTTCCCTGTAAGCAAACTGAGACCTCCCCTCTTCGATCACCACTTGCAGAGGCAATAAAGTCATTGTTGTTTCAAATTCATGCATTCTTTATTAATTCATCACACAAATAAGGGGATAACTGCCAAGTTAGCCCCGTAGGGGTGGGGGAAGAGGGACGCACTGGGTGGGATGGGGGAGGAGGGAAAGACAAGGCTACACTGTACTTCTTGAATGTCAGCCTTCTGTTGCTTGAGCAGTCCTCTGGGGTGGAGTGGTTGGGTGTCCAGGAACACGCACATCCCCGCACGTGTTCTTGGGCATCTGGATGAGGAGGATATAGAACTTGAGGAGGAGGGTGGTCGGTTACACAAGGCTGCAGTGGCAGTCTGTGCTCCTGCTGCCTTTTCCTGCAGCTCAACCATACGCCGGAGCATATCAGTTTGATCCTCCAATAGCCTCAGCATTGCATCCTGCCTCCTCTCATCACGTTGCCGCCACCTCTCCTCTTGCTCCCGCCACCTGTCCTCTTGCACGTTCCTCCTGTCCTCGCATTCATTTTGTGCTTTCCTGAACTCTGACATTGTCTGCCTCCACACATTTTGCTGAACTCTTTCAGTGCGGGAGGACTGAATGAGCTCAGAGAACATTTCATCGTGAGTGTGTTTTTTCTGCCTTCTTATCAGCGCTAGCCTCTGGGACAGAGATGATGGGGAGCGTTGAAACATTTGCAACTGCAGGTCAACTGTGCTGATCAGCTCACCACGGTGGCCAAACAGGAAATGAAATTCAAAAGTTCATGAGGCTTTTCCTGTCTACCTGGCCAGTGCATCTGAGTTGAGAGTGCTGTCCAGAGCAGTCGCAATGGAACACTCTGGGATAGCTCCCGGAGGCCAATGCCGCCAAATTGTGTCCACAGTACCCCAAATTCAACCCAGCAGGGTCAATTTCGGTGCTAATCCCCTTGTTGGAGAGTACAGAAATCGATTTTAAGAGCCCTGTAAGTCGACAAAAATGGCTTCGTTGTATGGACGGGTGCAGGGTTAAATCGATCTAACGCTGCTAAATTTGACCTAAACTCATAGGGTAGACCAGGGCTAAGTAATTTTTCGTACCCTAAGTCCTTACATACTGCATAGGATTCTCGTCAAAACAGAATTGTAGCATTAGAGGTGCGTACATCTGAGAAGCTTCCAAATATTTTCTAAGAACATATTTTGCTATTTAATGAATCAGTCTCTTCTATGCCAAAAAATACCCAATGGGATATTTTCCATAAAGATACTTGAAAAGGTTAATCATAAGGCATATAAGGGAGTTTAATATCTGAAAAAGTACTTTTGGCTCATAACTAGAGTAAACATCTTCACTAATGCTTATCCCATGCAGATGACTCTTCTAAATTAGGTACTGACAAGTGATGAAACCTTATCAAGAGCCATGTGTAGAAATATAGCACAGAGACATTTTATCCTATGGGAGACCTCTAAGAACTTCTTATGGAAAGTATGCTGCTGCTAGTGGGTATGGGCTAATTGTGCAGTTGGATGAATAATTAAATGTTTGCAAATATTAATGAATAATTTATTTGGTTGTAAATGGAATATTATTATTTAATCAGTACATTGTATCTGCCTTGGTAGATAGAATACTATTTGAGCAGGTCTACCTAGCCACTGGATCATGGATCTCAAATAAGACAACTTTACAAAAGGAATGTAAACCAGGCTCATGGCTGAGTTTCACAGAATAAGAAATGTTTTGGGAATACTGGTAGTCTTTATACTGCATTTTGCTCTTCTGTTGATATAGCTTTAGGGATAAGTCAGCTATAAATTGTCTCTTAATCTCATAGCAAACACCATTGTCCTGAGATGTGGATTGTCTGGTCCCAAAGTGTATAAAAAACAAGTTAACACATAGATGTTATCATTTTCAGCAGAAGACATTCATAGCCTTTTGCAATAATAAGGCTTTTTTTTAATTAAAAAAAAACAAAACAAGTGTATATCAATAGAATATTTGTCACTGAAGGGTACTACTACATTTGGTAATAATTATATTTGTAGATTTAATCTCAGAATGATAGGTCTATACCATTCTACCAAACCCATTTGCGTCCATGAATACACGTCTTCCTTCAACGGTAAAGTCAAGTAAAGCTCTTTTTTGGCTCTTGGTCTACTTATCCAGTATGTCTTAGGAATACTTTCTAACCGTGTAAACAGTTACTTGATTTGGGCCAGATCGATTGTGCATAAAAGTTAGAGGAGAGATTCCTACTGATTTCAGTGAGTGCTGGATTAAGTATTTGATGCTGACCACCCTGCACCTTTAAGTGGGGGAGGGAGGGGCAGGGGTAATTTGGCTGGCTAGCTGAATGAAGTGAACAGTGCTTTATGGTGGGAGAGGGAGATGAAAACTGTTGCAAAAAGGGACAGCGTGGTTGCTGACTCATCCCCTAGGAATGCATGGTTTAAAAGGAGCAGCCCTGCACCTGAACTTTCCTTTTACACAGAGCAGTCTGAAACAGCCAAACTAATTGCTGGCCCCTCCTTGTGGCGGATGTCCAGTACAGGTACTCTATAGGAAAGGTATACAGTGACTGGATAAATGGCTTGGAAAAGGACTTAAAAAGAGGTGTTTGTTAAAGGAACGAATGGGGGGTGGTTGGGGACTCCTATGATTGGTACAGCAGGGAGCCAACCACCCATTCTTATAGCGAACCTTAACCCTCTTACGGGGGAGGCGGGGCAAGGGGTAGGGTCTCAGCAATAAATTTGCTGAATGTACCTGGATGGAAAAAGAAGGGGAGCTGGTAAAAGCCCCTGGGTAACTACAGAATAAATATGGGTTACCCACACTGTACACTTTTATCTGCCAGGTAGTCCCAGACATTTCATAATAATATTGTGGCCTAATTAAATCCATGTCAAATGTCTCCTGTCCTCCTTTTGGTATAGCCAGATGATGTGATGTATGGGTGGATCAAGTCCTTTCCCTTCATTCAGAAGGGAAGTGTATTGAGAAGACTATAAATCTCTCTCAATACTGTTACTTCGAGTCTGATTTTTCTCTCTGTTTTAGAGGAATTTTGAAATGTGTGGCATACAGAATTAATGGTACAATTCCCAATAGCACACAGATGTTGTAACTATGGTAATTCATCCCTTGGTGTACTGTAACTGTATGTTAGGAAGCAACAAGAAAAAGGATAATTTTAATGGAATGCTTCCAACAAATTTTGCACATGGAAGCAAGGAGTCTTATGATCATAGGAAAGCTATTGATAGTCTCCTAAGTTGCTCAGCTCATTTTTTTGACTATTGTAAAAGTCAGTCATACTATACCACCATATTATTTCATCCTGTCACATTTGATCTTGGAATGCTTTTATTGATTACATTGTATATAAAACAAAAACAAAAAGGTTGGTTGGGAGAGAATAGAGGTATTGAGTAGGTTTGTTTTACAAACCAACCAGCTAGCAGCATCTGCCTGGCCCTGTGACCGTATTTCCTCATACAGTCAATTGTTAAAATTGTCCCATGATGCTGGAAGAAAGACAGGAGGCAATGGATGTGGCTTAATAAGGCCTCAACTTTAGTCATTTAAAATATCTGAAAGTACTTGCAGTAAATTGTACAGTACAAGTCATCATTATTTCCCCTAATTATTTCCACCTGTCTAGGGAACTGCTGTCAGCCATCTCCTTTTCCAACTTGGTCCCAGCCAGCACGTTGCTGGGACCCTATCTCATATAAAGATTAAAGGGGCAGAAAAAGAAAGGGGGTTGACTCCCTCCTGTACCAGACATAGGAGTCCCAGTTCCCCCTTTCCCAGCTTCCTTAAGGGATGCTTTCATGTGATCTTGAAGGAAGGAATTAACACAAATAATTTAGCACTTAAGCCAGTGAGTTATTTTCCCTACCAGGGAGCTCCAATCTTGTATTCATTTGGATTCCGCTGTTGTTAGCTTTGATTTGTTGAGCTCCCATTCCAAGCTATGCTGTGGATGTAACCAGTACAATGCTGAATGAATTAATTGGGGTAACCTCATCAATGTGCATTTTTTGACATTGTCATGAACTGATATGTCCTTCTCCGAGGTAACTCCTTTCCCTGTGAGGAAGGAGTGGCACCTACATGAAGTCTGCATTGATTTGACAGACTCCCCAGCCTCCTGTAGTATTATGACTCTCCTTGACATCCGTTAATTGGTCTGTTGACACTTTGTGAGTCAAGATGTCAGGTCCCTCCCCACAAGCTGCAGATCACCAAATTCCAAAGCTCTGTAAATCTTTCCTTGCTGAACCCCTGATTACACCATACTCCCAATATACACCTAAATGTTCAAGGTGCTAGGAGCTAGTTGCTCTGCATTAAGACAAAATAGGTCAGCAAAGAACCAGGATTTCTGGAGGTCTCACTGCACCAGTTTGGGCTTATCACTGGTTCCCTGTACCAGCTCTCCAATTCTATCCATTACCAGTGTGGACCCCTGCCTGAATTGCATCCTTTGCACCTGATTTCATTCTGGTAAGTAGTCACTGCCTCTAGCACAGGAAAGAATGCCCATAGTCTTATGCTCCCATCCTTTCCCTGCTCAACTCCCAGGTCTGACCCTGACATTCCATCCTCCCTTCAAAGAAACTCTGTTGCACTGAGTAAGGGATTGTCCAGTGCTCAGTAAAACCTCTATCTCTTAATTTTCCCTCGGTACATTGGATCTGGTCATGAGGGAGGAGGCAGCCAATTGGTAAATGTAAAACACCCATTCCAAGTGCCCCACCCTGGGGTGTGAAATTGAAGATGGCCAAGCTTGTAGTTCTTGCAGAGTAATCTTGTGTGCTTTTTGTTCTCCTGGACAACTCCTGGAATCCTGCCAGTTTAGAAGCAGTCCCTGGGTCTAACTTATCTCCAGACAAGGGAGCCTAGTGGGTGGGTTGGAGCAGGAGGCAGGCTTTCTGTATTTCATTTGCTGGCAGTACTCATCATTTACCAACTGATGGACCCTTATAGAGTTAACAACCCCTTTTCTTCTGGACAAAGGACCCACCACATACAGTTGGAGTAATCACGTTTTCCAAAATGGATGCCTGAAATTAGGCTTCTAGTCTTGTAATTGAACATCTAGTTACTCAGAAATTATTATTCAGTAGTTTCCAGTCACATAATTATCATGGAAATTTATCAACTCAGGCATAAAATCTCACGCTTCAGGGGGGAAAAATATATTCTTCATTGCCCAAAAGTAAAAACTGATCACTGGACAAACGGGAAGATAACATTTTGCAAGACTGTTTTAGAAGTATTAACTTTAGATAGTATTGGTGTTGATCTCCTGTCTTTAAAATGAGTATTCAGAATCATTTAGAGCATCATGTGAGTAAGAATTCAAGCAGGTGTCTCATCTCTAAAGACTTTAGAATGAACTCTATATATTGCCTACAGTACTATATTGTGTAGCAGCTTTTAAAATCCCACTTAGAGTTTTTTGTTTCACTATATGCAGTTACATCTGAGGGGCTAATTTTGCTTCTTGAAGTGCTTAATCTTTCTGTACCTAGGTACTGTCTCATTCAAAACTCACCATATGCAACTTTTTAGACAGGAAGAAGGAATTTGGTTTATATATTGGGCGTATGAAAGCACTGTACAAGAAGGAATGTTTATACATCTACCTTTCAAGTCTGTTCTTCCCAATATAATCTTTTTCTTCTTTTTGTTGTCATAAAAGTCTTTCAAGCATACATTTCATGGAATTCTGGTAAAGACTTTAGTGACTGGATTCAATTAGATAGAACAAATACAATACATTTCTATTTGCAGTTTGGCATCAGCTTTGGTTCAGTTTCTTCTTTTCCCAGTTGGTTCACTTATCCCTGTGTGATTTCCCACTCTTTTGGCAAGCCCAAGAATCCACTACTTAAGCCCATTCTTGTCAGTGAAGCACTGAAAATGCCAAGAGCATTGCGGACAATAAAGCTTCCCCTTTGCTGGAGATCCTCTCAACATCCAGGTGGTTCCTCAAAAGAGTTAGTGTTGAGGGGATGATATGAAAAAAATCAGTAAAAAGTGATTCCTCCCATAAAGACAAAAATGGGTTTTAGTAGGAATGCTTCTTGCCTCTGTTACTGGATAAACTCTGGGGAGCTGGTATTCGCGCAGTTTGTTTGTAAGACAGTGTTTTAGAGAAATCTGTTGGCTAATACATTTAGTAGTTGTTATGTTTACTGACGTAGGTTAATGTGTTTTAGGCCTGTTCGGGTTCCTGTTGTCTTCAGATGGAGAGACATGATATCATGGTGCAAGTTCAAATATTGCAGTAGGGCAGGTCAACACTGAAACTGGTTCACATGTTTTTCTTAGCATGGGCTTCTGGCTGTTTCCTGTCTCTGTGAAAGCATAGTGAATAATGTATACAATGACTGAAACAGCAGGTGTAATTAAGACAAATCCTGTCATTTGCTCAAATGTGAAAAATATTTAGGTTTTGTGATCCAGACAGATGTCAACACAGGATAGCTGAAAAGTCTTACAAGAAACTCACCAAATACATTTTTACAGCCCTCCTTGGCTCATGAAAGCTAATGTCTCTCAGATGTTCATGGTGTTTTACAGAAGTGAGCTTTATTCACCATCATTTATAGATTTTAAAGATGTACCATCTTGCTCTTGATTTATGAGGAGTCTAGCAAAGAGTCATACTTATCAACCCCTGTTATGTGTTACCTCTCAAACTGTCCATATCTGAATGAAGAGATCTTTCCTGAGTCCAGGTGCAAATTTAACTGAAGATAATGTTTTCATATTTCTGAGTGGCACAGTGATCTTTTTTGTCTGCTTAGTGCATTATTTCTTTTTGAAGTAGGTTAACTGTGAAATTTATCAATTGACTTTGTTTGAAGGTATGGCACCATATTCCAGCTTTGCCTAACCCCCCCCCCCGCCCCCCCGAATCCAAGTCCCTGTTTGATCCTGCAAGACGCCCCATCTGGACAGAACCATATAGACTTCAGTGGGCCTCCACTCATGATCAGGGATCTACCTGCATGGAGCTCATTACAATATTGAATACTGAAGTTGCACTTAAAAAATTGGACATTCAAATACAATAAACTCTTGACTTAGAGTCCTATGTTTTGCTGAGGCACTGGGTTGATGATTTGCATTGTGCAGTTTTGTAGAATAAAGACTGGAATGGGATTGGGGAAGACTTATTCTGTTGAATTTAATAGAACTCACGAGAAAAAAAATCTGTCTTTTCAGTATGACGATTCCTAGCCCTCCATAATGACACAGTGCCATTTTAAAACTGTCAAGCATGCGTTTACATTTTGTATCAAAACTTCTGATCTCAAGTGGGGATGGGCGTAAAATGTGTTTTCACATATTAAAAACTCTCTCATATCATAAACAAATAATATAATGCATTTTATAGCACCTTCTACTTGAGATCCTCAGAAGACTTTATATACTTCAATGAATCTGGCCTCATTAGTCCTTTATCATGTCATATGTTTGTCTGAGAAGTCAGAATATCAGTCAAAAATTTCCAGTGCAAATTAAGAATTAAATTCCCATTGTCAGCATGATGAAGCTGAGCATGTTCATCTAAAGGTTAGAAATTGGCCCCAGGACTTTTTCCTTGTTTGTTTGCTATTTAAAATAAAGACGTGTACAGAGACCTCCTGGGTGAGGACCACATCACGTGACAGTGCAACAGTTTTTCTTTCACATTAACTACAGTAGCGGTTCTCAAACTGTGGGTGGGGACCCCAAAGTGGGTTTCAACCCCATTTTAATGGGGCTGCCAGGGCTGGTGCTAGACTTGCTAGGGCCCAAGCCCAAGCCCAAGCCCCACCACATGGGGTTGAAGCTGAAGCCTGAGGGCTTCAGCCCTGGGCATCGGGGCTCAGGTTACAGGCCTCGTGCCTGGAACTGAAGCCCTTGGGCTTCGGGTTTGGTCCACCCTGCCAGAGGGGGTGGGGCTTGGGCTTGGGCTTAGGCGTTGGTCCCCCCCTCCTGGGGTTATGTAGTAATTTTTGTTGTCAGAAGGGGGTTGCGATGCAATCAAGTTTCAAAGCCACTGAACTATAGTATCAAAATCTTAAATACGAAACCTTCTCCTCTCTCCCCCCAAGCCAGACCACAAAGTTCTATTTCAAAATAAGCAAAAAACAGGACAACATTCCCCTTGCTGGTATAAAAAGTTAAAGGGCACAACTATAACAATGCATTGCAATTTACACTTCCCTGGGGAGTTCATGGACTCTCTACTGCTGGTGTAAACAGCTCCAGTTGTACAGCGTATGGTCAGTGGAAACCACCACACAATATCTTCTAAAAATAGCAATAAATGTATACAACTTCAGGCAGGGACTAGTTAATTTGTTCCATAACATGACAGATTATATTTTAAGAATGAGTGTGTATTACTCATACTTCAACATCCAGGGGTCTAATCTAGAGGTCACATTTAAGACATGAGTGGATATTCTTTGTTAGGGAAGATCATTTTGTACAAATCAAGCTTTGATGTATGTGCGAAATAAAAGCTCACAGAGGAACATATTCCCAGCTGTGTCCAAGCTGTGTTCAACATTAGGGAGTGGTTATAGTTCCTCAATCCTGAGCTGCCAAGCACTGGTGCAAGCTAGAGTTTCAGGGGTGCAGCTCTTACAGGTGTCACTGGCATCAAGTTCTTCTGGGACTCTATAACAATGGTGAAATGTTATAGTGGGATTCTGCTCTGTCCCTTATACAGAATATCCCAGAAACATTCAGTCCTCGTTCTGGGGTTGGGGGTAGCTGTCACAAGGGGCAGCAGGTTTCCAATGAGAGAATCCTCCTTGGATGAATTTCTCTCCATCTCCAACCATTTTAAGTCTGCTTTGCAATATTTAATTGACCAGAGGATCTGGCCCTAAAGGCCCTTGCTAATAAATAGTTGGAAAGTAAGTTGACATTTCATTCTTCAGCTTTCAAGGAGGAGGAGAACTATTTGAAATACAATAAATAAGAATAATTTGAGTCAATGTCTTTGTTATACCTGTAAAAACCCTTTGAAGGCAATTTAGTTCAATCAATTTAATTTTCCTTAAAAATATTATAATCAAACTTTTACATTTTCTATGGGAGCCTAGTGAGCTACTTGTTAAGTAGGTTTAGAAGAATATAAAGAAGTGTTGGTGTACAAATAGTTTTTGGGAAAAGCAACTTCCTAAAACTGGAAAGATGAACTGAATCAAATGGGTCCAGAAATAAGTTCCTGCAGAGTTAAATACCAGATATCTCAGCTTATAGCCTGTGTAATCCCAGTCAAGCCAATTCCTCTATGAGTTCCACAGGATGGAAGTCTGAGCAAAATGTGGTCCAATAACCCAAAGTAATAGCCCCCAAGTCCCATAATATATAAACAATCCTTTAAAAGAAAATGTTTAATATAAATCAAAGTCAGGTCTATTTTTGGCTACTTTTGCTACTTTGGAGATCTTCTATCTTGTATTAAAATGTGATATTGTAGGTTAATTGTGAATCACTGGTAAATTTTGCAGAGATTTAAGTGTTTGTGATTTAGATACTATTAAATATTTGGGGCAGAATTCCAGCTACTGGTGTAAATGGGCAAAATTGCATTGAAATAAAGAGAGCTGAACACATTTACACCAAAAGAAAACATGGCCTCTGAATGATTCTCTTTTTTCTTTGAAGTAATTATAATATTACCAATAAAATGGAAATCAAATAAGGTTTTGTAATTAGCACTTGCTTGTTATGTACAACCAGGAGAGTTTTCATACCTAACATTAAACATAGCTTCCTTCATTTCTGTACACTGGAGTTCCCATTGCAGAATAACAACAGGATAATAAGCTACATTATCTGGCAAGATAAAAACAGACCTTGGTGCATTAAAAAGCACTAGGTATCTGCTAGTGAGCAAACTGAGTGATGAGACAAAATTAAAAGAACTTGGAACAGTAAATTTAGAAGTGAGACAAACTTTTCCAGAAATATGCTCCATGGGTCTCTAAGGAGGGACTCTACCAGCAGGATTGGTATTCATCTACTCTTTTGCTGATTACTTGTCACTACCAAATCAAGTAGAGATGAGATATCTGAACTCTACATATCATCTTACGCAACTGGATCTCTGCTCCATGTGAATTTCACTCTGTTAGAGGAAACCTCAATTGTAGGAATAATTACAAAATAAATAGATTCTTTAAAAGAATTAACATAGATGAGTGACAGATATGGGCTGGATATGTTGGCAGATATGGGCTGGATATGTTGGCAGAGTTCGCTTAACTGAGAGGACAATAGGATACAGAATAACTTAGGTGAGTATGAGCAAAAGAAGCACCACAGCATGAGAACCTAATATAGGCCATGAGATAAGAGGTGCTTTAACTGCAAAGTGACTAACACAAACATTATCCAAATATGTGATAGATGGGTGCTAGGCAGAATATACCTTCTCACATGGACGTGGTGATACTTTTCATTTATTTGTACTGCATATGGAAAGTGCTTTTTTTGGATCCTGCTACCGGTGGAAGTTGTTAGAATGGCCATGAACCCCAGTGTGGTTCTTTGACCTAGCCCTTGATAATACCCCCACATTAACAACCAGACAAATACAGTACAAGCTAAACAAAGTCCAGTTTTTGGCAGTTGAAAGGGATGGAGGTATACTATTACGCGTACACTTGATAAGTTCAACAGATGCTCAGGATCACATAAGTTACTTCCAGAGAGAGACTTCCACAAAGAAACCATCTCTTTCATGAGTTGCTTAGATTCATAGGAATATGGGTGTTCTGGTTCTGCTACTTGTGATACTTTGAAAGCAGCAGTCTTATACCATCACATCCTCCACTTCTGTGGCCTCCTCCCTTTTGGACTCCCACATCTCCTTCCTGCATAGCACTAATGTACAGCCAAGAATCCAGGTGGCTGAGGATTAAATGTAGTTAACTAGTATGACAGAGCCATAATCCACCAGTTCCTTTTAAAAAATTGGGTGAAAATGAAACTGCAGCAGAGGAAAAAGCCCTAGAGCCTTCAATTTCAACTTGTCCCGAGGGGATTTTGAATTATAGATATTTTTTCCTATTTGTTTAAAGGCTGTCATTTCCTGTAGGACAGGTGGAATTTTAAGATTCCTGCACTGTAGGCTCAAATAAAGCCTTGTGAGAATATAAAATCTGTTATAGAAAAAAGGAGTAAAACTCATCAAATGTGTGTAGGTTCAGCATATTTCTTGTTCATGAAGTTTTTCAGTTATAGCTCTCTTTAGTGAACTATTTCCGTTAGTCTTAATGTGGCAAAGAGGCAAAGCAAGAAACAGCATTTACAGCTGTGTGAAACCACCAATTTTCTCCTTGCTGCTGAACTGATATTAATTTCAAGAATATTCTACAGATAAGCACTAAGGATTGATGATGGGGATCTCTACAGGGGTGAGAGAGAAATCTCCCCTGCCTATGTCACAGGGCAATAGCGCAGCTGCTCCATAGCCAATCTTGGGCTAATCTACCTTTAGTGCACCCACATGCACATTGGGAGAAGGGTTTTGAATGGCTGAGGAACCCAAATAGCAGATCCACAGAAAATTCCTTCTCCTCTTCTTCCATAACAGCAGCAAAGAAGGAGTGCCCATAATGCTGATTGCATCACAAATCCTGCCTTTAGCAGATCACACCCTCTGTGGAAGGAAGGGCCCCCTGGTGTCATGGAAGTAGCAGAGAGGATTTTCTTGTAAGGGTATCTCTACACAGCAGAGAAAAAACCTGCAGCTGGTCCATGCCAGTTGACCTCAGGTTCATTGCTGGTTCATTGTTTCATTGCTGGGTTCATTGTTTCATTGCTGTGTCATCTTCGGGACCCTCACATCTCACAGGGTCCTAGAGCCTGGGATACAGTCTGAGCCTGGAAGTCTACAAAGCAATGAAACAGCCCCGCAGCCCAAGCCCCATAAGCCGAGTTGGCTAGTATGGGCCAGCTGGGGTATCTAGCTGCTGTGTAGACATATCCTTAGTGTTTAGAACAGGGCCTGGAAGCAGTGCTTTGTGCCCGGGCTAGTCAGGGCTGACCCCTGGCACCTCTATTCTTGGCAGTTCATAGCCCCAACACCTTTGGGGTTGCTGCATCAGTTATGAATGTAAAAAAAAAATTGCTTGAGCCCCAGCACCTCTTTCTTACAAATTAAGCACTGCCTGGAAGTCAAGACTTCTGGTTTCTACTGCTCTGCTACTGACTCTCTGTTTATTATTTGTATTACCATAATGCCTAGGACTCCAGTCATGGACTAGGACCCCATTGTCCTAGACACTGGGTACATTCAAAACAGCAATATCTAAGCATTACTCTTTTTATGTACTGAGCATTTTCCAAATAAAATGTTCCACATAAACATCATAAGACTGAAAATAACTCTACTCAGCTTGAGTTACTGTGTATTTCTAGCCCTCCGATCACAGATTTTGTTCCTAATAAGACCATTCTTATGTTTGTATTAATCTTATGGGAAGCTTTGTAGCTCTCAGCCTTATGATGTTAGTGAGAATCAACTTCAGAAACATATATCTGATCTTAGTGTGGAGAATCTGGGAAACAAGATGTTGCTCTTCAAGAAGTGCAGTGATCTTTTACCTTTGCATGAAGCTGTATGAATGCTCTGAGATTCAGATACTGAAAAGTTGAAGATCATGCAAATAGTAATGATTTTCTATGCTCCCATTTGAGCTATTGCACAATTAGGAGCGTGAATCTAGGACAGTGTTTCCCCAAACTTGGGATGCCACTTGTGTAGGGAAAGCCCCTGGCGGGTAGGCCGGGCCGCAGGTTTGGCCAATCACGGCTCCCGTGGTTTGCTGCTCCAGGCCAATGGGAGCTGCTGGAAGTGGCAGCCAGTACGTCCCTCGGCCTGCTCCGCTTCCGGCAGCTCCCGTTGGCCTGGAGCAGCGAACCGTGGCCAGTGGGAGCCGCGATAGGCCAGACCTGCAGACATGGTTGGTAAAAAAACCGTCCTGTCCCGGCAGGGGCTTTCCCTGCACAAGCGGCGTCCCAAGTTTAGGAAACACTGATCTAGGATGTTATAGTTTTCATAGTAACCGTATTCTACTGCTTTACAATGCGATGCTGAATGGCAGGTTTATGTGGTGCAAGGACTGGAACACTTTGTTTGGAAAAAATGCTCAGTATATTAAGAGTAGTACTTGGATATTGAATGTACCCAACATGTTGAGACCATGACGAAATCTTCTCCATTGCACATTGCATTGGGTGCTGATATTTATATTTAGCATGAGTAATGAGTGATCCCATATTTTAGAAGGTTCTTTTCAGATAAGCACTCAAATTTGGATGCCTGCCTGGGCTATCATCTTGATCCATTCAAAGTCCATTGAAAGCTGTGGAAAGATTCCCATTGGCTTCAGTGGGAACTTTTAGTATTTGCAAATTTTAATGAAATCTCTTGATTTTCAGTACTCCCTGCTCCTGGTTGGACTGGAAATGCTATGTCAACAATCAGTCTTGACATATTTTTTGGTTGTAGCTGGAACCAAGAAGTGCAGATGTAATTAATTGTTCAAACAAAAGAGCTGAAAATAAAATGTTATTTAAATCTTCCAAAGTTCAAGAAATGTTTGGTTCTTATTTTTTCTAAATCAGTTTCCCCATCCTTACTTTCACAATGTACCATTTAATCTAATCTAAAACAGTGAATGTGCCTGATTTAAGACATGCTGACTGCATTGTACTAAGCTTTCTAAGAATGAAGAGAGAGAACTTTTAAGCCCTGCACTCATCTTCACCATATGTTTTTCAGTCTTTTGTATAGTACGTAACCGATGGTTATTAGTCTTAATCTCTGACAATAAACTTTCCTCCAATAGAGAGACAAGGTGGGTGAGATAATATCTTTTATTGGACCAACTTCTGTTGGCGAAAGAGACAAGCTTTTGAGCTGTGCTATCAGAAGCATCAGTATGAGAGGCATACTTTTTTATTTTTAATCCTTTTTTATTAGCTGTTATTAGTTGATATCTTTAAGGACATCTCTTCACATGATTACTTTTCCTGGATAGCTTCACTTTTTCCATTGTACCACAAATAAAGCCATTTTTTCCTACGTAGATCTCTAGCTTGGAAGAAACTGTTGAATATATTTGTGAAAGGGTATTTATATGTCTTCTCTGAGTAGCTTTTTTCCTTAGACAGCTGTATATGCTGTGAATGTCATTTGGGTGCTTAGAGTGCTGAAATGAACAGTTTGTTTCAGTCTGATATGAGAGATATCCCAGATGAAATGAAGTGCTACATCAACTAAAGATAGGTAATGTAAATACCTACTGTGCAGGTGGAAAATCTGTATTTAATGAAGTAGCACCATGCAGATAGCATCAAAGATTTGTGAGAATTAGGTCTTTAGACAGCAGAAAATATATGAAAGCCTACATAGGGTGACCAGACAGCAAATGTGAAAAATCTGGATGGGGGTGAGGGGTAATAGCAGCATATATAAGAAAAAGAAGAAAAATCAGGACTGTCCCTGTAAAATCAGGACATCTGGTCACCCTAAGTCTACATAGGATCAAATGTTTTGGTAAAAACAATTTCTATAGAGAAACACAATTGAGAACCATTAAAATTTTTGTTGTATTGGGGTGGAGTTTCTGCAAAAAGACTTGCATTGTTCCTTTTATTTGTAAAGTAAATGGGGAGCATGTTGCAACCACGAAGGGACATAATTCAGAAACTAAGTATCCAAGCTATAATATCCATGTTCCATTCAAACCATCTGGAGTGCTCCAGATGTACCTTTTAAAGGACAGGGATCTACACTGCCGTGCATCTTCTCTCTTCATTTACAGCTATGTCATTCTGTGTATTCTGATTGGGTAGCATTTCATACCCACTTTGCACTCACTTTATACAGGCGTGAATGATCACATAAGATGAATTTAAGTTTTCTAGTTTCTACATGATATGTAGAATACACTGCCAGTTCTTGAGCATTTAATTGCAATATAACTTGTTTGCTGTTCCTATAAAATGTATCGTGTACATTTTCCACCTGTGGCTGGAAAGTATTTCCTGGCAATCTCAATAATCTGTCGCAGGTAGACACATCTCAATGAATGGAATTATCTTTATCTATGTGTGGGAATTTCTAGATTAGTGCTATCTTTTTGTAATAGACTTTAGCAGTGGCCAAAGAGTGACAGTGCTAGTACCCACACCCTGCCACCAAGTTAAGGAGGAGGATGGCTTCCTTTCCCAAACCATGCCTTGGTTCCTTGTACAGAAGCTGTTTACCGAAATTTTGCAGGAGGAGACCACAATTTGAACCTTGGTAAACAATGGAAGGGACTTTGTGCAGCTGTTTTAACACTTAATTAGAGTTGTAGGAATCATGAAAAAATGTTACAAAGAATCATAAAATAAATTATTCAACCAGCTCAATGTCTATAGATTAAACTGGATGGAAATTAGGCTCCTTCCCTTTAGGGCCAAATCCTCATCTAGTGTAAATTGGCATGGTAGAGGTGCCCCAGTTAATATCAGCTAAGGTTGTGGCCCATCATGTTGTAATTAAAATCCTGTTATGATTAGGTCTTAACTGATAAAATGTAACAGAAATTTTACTATGTACGAATACAGCCCTGACTGTTTTGTTAGAAATCCCATCTTTCATGTGACTGGACCGTTCCTTTACTTTTATTTATATATATAAAAATATATGAATGCCATATGTGAAATGTTATTAATCGCAATAAGGAATTTGGAAGATTCAAAATTGCCCTAACAAGCCTTAACCTTGGTGACAAATATATTTTTTAAAGTTTTGGTTGGCTCTTATTTTAACCCAACTATTTTGCCCATCCTTAGCTTCGGACCATTAGGCTCCTGAATTTGTTATTCTTTTAGAGGAATATTCACTTCTTGATGTGAATTTCATACATTAATATACTCCATCCTTAATGGAAGTTACACATGTGCATCAATGGGACAATACAAATTTTCTACAACTTACAACCTGATGTGAAGTAAGGCAGCTGAGTTATATAGTATACCCTTGGAAATTGGCACTTAGAATGAACAGAGTGGAACTAGTGGTTTCTGCTATAATAATGGCGTATAAAGCTATATTTTATTAAAGCACAGCTTATCTTCTTTTTCATTAGTTCCTATTTTAGTTGCTTCTGAAAATCCTTTATTTTATAGATTTGTTATAAGGAAAAGGAAAAGTTCATAGCTGCATGAAATGAGCTAAATGTTCCTCAGGAGAAAACTATTTGTGCAATGGGTGTTCTTGCCAGCAAACCTTGGCCTTCTTTATCATTTTAAACATTTAAAATTAAGTAATTCCACCATTTCTGTATAATGATCATGAATTGATCTTTGGCATCAAAAGACATGAGTAAAGGTTGTTTTAGAATGGTATGCCTAGCAGCAAGAGATTAAATTCATAGTAAAGGATCATCACAATTAATGCACATTTTTTTTAGTTTAAATGGTGTATGGTTTTTAACACTAGTAGATAAATAAATGCTTTAGGAGACATAAAACACATGCACCTTTAGCAAGTTTCAATCAGGTTTACTGCCTGCTGTAGAAACCTGATAGAGGGGATAAAAATGGAAATGATGAGAGAGCAGGAAGAGCCATTGTTGGCAAATAGATCTAACTGAATAGAAAATATTGAAAAGGAAGAGACGCAGATCTTCTTCCAAGATATATGGTGGAAACACTTGATAACCAGCATCATTTTATTGTGAATTTTTCCCCATCCATCTGTGGTTTGCTTACTTTTATATGTTTATACTTCTGTGTGTGTAATGAAATAGTATGGAGACAGGACACCTTCTTTTTCTACTAATGAAAATGACCCAGCCATCTTTTATCACATTAAAAAAAAACACCCCAAAAAACTTCATGGTTCCAATTTCTGAAGAGCTTTTGAAATGAAATTATATATAAAAATTTGCAAATTCTACAATGAAAATAGTGACCAATGGGACAGAAAATAATTAACTCTGATATGATTTTCACACCCTTCCCCAACCACAATACCACATAGGATACCTGGAGCTTTATCTGTGATATCCAGTTCTCAAATAAACAAGCATTAATTCTGCAGAATGCACCAAGCATGTGCTATGCTATGGATTTCACAAGCAGGGAAACCTCTCATGCCATTAGCAATGTTCTTTTCTACAGCATCCTTCCTATACGGATGCCTTAGGTGCTTACCTCTTGCAAAGCATTACATTCCAAGCAGAGGGTTTGTATATATTCAGCCACCTCCGCTACAATTGAAAGACTGACTACTCTAACAGGGAATAAAATCTCATTGAATTAAGGTACCTGCATGAAGCTCCTTCCCATATGAGCAGGAAGCCCGGGTTTCTTGTAAGTCAGATGAAGGGTAAGCTACACTTCCTATGTTCATTTCACTTGTGACCTTTCTCAGATCATTCTTCTTACATGTACTGTATTACCATCACATCTGGGAGGAATCACGTTGTATGAAATGGTGCATGGGTTAGTTGCTCCCACGTTGTACCAGTGCTATTAACCTGCCACTTCTATGAATGATAAATTCAAACTACAGACAAATATCATATTGCTTGGCAACTCCTGTAAATGTCAATGAATTCCTTTTCATTCCATTGTGCTATATTACAGGGGCCATTGGAGGTAGCATGTGTCTAGTGGTTACAACTGCTGCATGGAAGCCAGGAGTCCTGGATTTTGTTAAGCCAGGCTTGTGGGGTTCTATTAATGTTTCTAAAACCTGTTTGAGACTCATATAATGTAAATGCAAGGATTTGTTACCAAGAGGAACTAGATACTACAGATATGAACAAAGAAATCTTGTCTGTCCTTCTGTCTGCAGTAGTAGTTGGATCCCCATAACCATAATATCTGAATAGCTTTATATTAAACTTATTTACTGTGAAACGATTCAAGTTTCCATCACAGAAATAACATAGCTCTCTTCCTGCCATCTTGATATCTCATTCAAGATGCCAGTCCTCCTGATTTCCATGTCAGAACTTCTCTGCTGCATGTACATTAGTGGGCTGGAAAGTACAGGTAGGTAAATGTTGCCTGACATTGACAATCATGCAGCTTGGTAAATCTTTCTGAGTTCTTATGTTACCATTTCTAATAGGCAGCTTTAAGTGAAATATATGAGGGCATATTTATACTTTTCAAATGCCTTGAGAGAGAGAGAATGGCCTTGTGTTTAATGTACTTAACTGGGATTTAGAAGATCTGGGTTCAATCCCAAATTCTAGCAAAGACATTCTGTGTGATCTTGGTCTCTCCGTACCTCAGTTCCCCAGCTATAAAATGGAGATGGTAATGCTTCCTTTTTCCTACCTGTTATCTGTCTTGTCTATTTAGATCGTTTGGCATAGAAACTGTGTTTTATTCTGTGTATATATGGTGTCTTGCACAATAGGGTCCTGATCTTAGTTGGAGCCTTTAGGTGCTACCATAGTACAAATAAAAAAGAATCAAGTGTGTTTCATTCCCCTCTCCCTAGAAATATCTTCAAGGAGAGGATGCGTGTGTCTCTGTCACTCATAAATTTATTCCTTCCTTCCTTCTTTTCTTCCTTCTGCTCTCTCACTCTTCTCTTACCTTTGACACATGATTATCAGCCTTATCCAATTTTATTTAGTTTTCGAATTTCCAACCTTTCTTGCTATCAGACGCATCAGAAGTACTACAAGACTTTCTGTGTTATTTTGGTGCTTTGTTTTCTATTTCTTGTTGACACCAACAATGCTAATACAGGTGAACATCTATTTTTAAAATACACCAACCAAACTTCTGAAAACCACAAATTGATTTGGTAAGGGTTAGTTCAAATGTCGGGCAGAGGTTCAGGTTGGTTCTTATTTTATCTGATCCAATTCACTCATTACCAACTTTGTTATTCATTCTCCAGTTTTTTACTCAGCATTAATGCAGTAATTAGTGAGCTTCAACCATTTCAATCTACATGTGACGTTATAAGAGTAAAAAAAGCTAGACAGCATGATATCTATTTGAGAGCTACCTGAATTTTTGTGCAGTGTCTCATTTAAGTCTGTCAGACAAGTGTATTCTATTATCTGTGATGCATTAGAAAAGGTTATGAAGACTATGGCATTGAAATAGTTATGTCTTATCAAACCATACTAGGGCCAACTTCTATTGACTTTACTCAGGCAGAATTCCAAATGATGTAAACTGTTGAAGGCAATAGGATTTCGTCTTGAGGAAGGACTGTAGGATTTTGACCAAAATCTTTATTTATGACTGATAAATGGAGTCCACCTGGTCTCCAGATGAACAAGAGCAGCTGATGGGGAGGGTCAGGGAAATCAGTTCAAGAGTTTCTCTTTCATTCCTGGTCTCTGCAATATTCTTCTAGTTCATGTTAAGCTGTCTCTGGAGGTTATGAGATTCTATGAATTGCTGAGTGATGGCTGTCAAAAATATATTACTCAAATGTTGTTTAACTACTCCAGAGGAGGAGAGCACAAAAGTTGCTCTGAGTTATTATGAGTATGAACTGTTTCACATAAACACAGAACAGAGGCATACAGTATTTTATTATGTAATATTGAGTCTTCTAATAAAGAATTAAACATGTTAAATGTTTCTGAACTGTGGCCTAATTTGCAGAAATGTAATTAATTTTTGACTGAGTTAAAATTATCTTCGTTCAGTGCTATTTATTTTTCCTGCAAAAAGACTTTCTAAATTCAGGTTAGGTTATTATGTTATAAAGCTTATAAATGCCACCTTGTGGGCAAAAATATTAAATATGGTTTATCAGATAAAATTCAGTGGGGTAAGGTAGTATAATTCATTTTAAAATGTGTGTGGAAAGGAAATATTTTGATACTGTTTACTGTTTGCTACAAGACCTCAATTTATTTTATATTTGAGTATTGTTAACTGATACACGCAAAATGTGTAGCGGCTTGATCCAAACTTTCTACTGGCTTTCCATTGGCTTTGAGTGAAACCCTAAATGAATACTACCATCCTATCCATGAAATCTATCCAGGGTGCCTCAACATCACAGTTAACGGCTGAGAGAC